>NW_028230436.1:11121017-11461905 GCF_043228905.1 Azolla caroliniana
TGTATTCCATAGCATAGATAACCTATATCGATATCTATTATATGCTTTGGCATTTGGGGCTACTATCACCTTTCCCAATTGTTCCATGACACCTTGAATTATAGGCCATAAAAACGAAAATTTACACTCTACCTCCACCCATATTGGACACTCTTGTTTCAAAATTTCCTGAAACTCGGCTAGTGATTTCCAAGGGACAATATAGACTAAATTATTATTGTAAAAGACCAGCAAACGTGATAACAATCTATCCCGTTGTTCTTCGGTTCGAAAAATGACCTCAAAAAACCCGTGTGGACTGTTATACACATCTTCCACACTATTCCTACCAATCATTGCATTTAGCCATTGTGCCACCCAATTTACTAAAGGATTTTTCCCTATAAAGAAACAAATAATGCCTCTCTCATGAAACATGGAAAATGCCTTTAAGATTTCTCTACGTGGCATCTCCACCTTGACAATCTCATCCTCTTTTACATTGGCCACCATATTTGTATTATCCGCTAAAATCTCATGGAGTGCTTCATTAGCAACTACATGCATTACATCCCAATCCCAATATTGCACATTCCACTCCTCCTCCCCTCCTCCCATCACATGTGCATATGATGATATTGGCATCATATCTATATCCCCCTCATGCATATTATTAATGTCAATCTTTTGTTTCTTCAAAATAACCTCATCTTCTCCTTCTCCTCTCTTAATTTGTATTTGTCTCTCAATTATTCCTTCATCCATTGCTTCCATATATAATACGCCCCAATTATAAGGAAAAGGAAATTAATAGGAGGATGATTAACCTGAAATAGACCCAATGACATTCGAGCTTGCCGTCGAAGAAGAATGTTGTTGTAGCACTTGCCCAATTATGTCGATGTAGCCGCGAATAATTGTTCCTCTCACGTCTCCTCGTCCTTCTTCTTCTTCTCCTCGTCCTTCTTTTCCTTGTGATTTTCTGATTTTATCCTACTTTGTTTCTCTGATTTTCTCATTTCTCCTACTCTCTTTCTACTACTCCTACTCCTCTCTCTCTCTGTCACTTGTTCTCTGTCTCTCTCTCATGCTTCCATCTCTTTCTGATGCTGGGCTCGACTCCTTCGTTTCTCTTGTTCTCTCTCTCTCTCTAAGCACATTCAATTTCTATCATTAAGCTAATTCAACACACACACACTCTCTCTCTCTCTCTCTCTCTCTCTCATGTATGCAATTGTGTGAATTGTGTATATAAAACAACATGTTAATTCTCACGACCTATTTATGTGCTTCCTCTCTCTATCACACCCACACTCTCTCTTCCGTAAATCTATGTTTGTTATTAAAACAAGATGATAATACAACCCTTGTGTTCGCCACAACTTCATTAGTTGTGATATGGCAAGGGAAACACTCTTAAGTGTTGTAAACTAGATGGCATAAATCTACCACATCTTCAGACAACATCCCCATGCAATATAGTTGTGAAAATTGTCAAATCAACTTCCTTTTCGACTTACAGAGTCATTGTAGTACCCCACAAAGTCCATCAAATAATGGTCCAACTAAACCACATCGGCCATTACCTAAGGTAGTCAAAAACCACCTGATATGATGGGGTGGGTAGAGCTCTAACACCATCAACGAAAACCCACTTAAAAGGTTACAAAAAACTTACTATTACTAATGCCCAACTTTTTGATAAAAGTAACCGGATAAATTCATACACACTCAGACTGTCCATGGGTTGACATAGATAGATAGATCCCCCTCTCTTAGTTCCCTTCTTTCTTTCTCTCTCTAAACAAAAGTTATCTTCCTCCTCTCTCTCCTCCTCCTCTTCCTCCTCCTCTCTCTCTCTCTCTCTCTCTCTCTCTCTCTCTCTCTCTCTCTCTCTCTCTCTCTCTTGTTGGGAATCGATGCTGCGATTCACCTTCACCACTCGGCCACAACCGAGTAAGCGCGAATCAATGGAGCAGAAAATAGGGAACCACAAAGAGAAACAAAACGCGAGCACACAGGGATTAACGTGGAAAACCCAAGATGGGAAAAAACCACGGGAGTACAAGACTCCAAACCAACACTATACAAAAGAAGTATACAATGGCGAGCTCCAAGGCGACGACCTTGAGCTTGCTGTCCTCGCCACAGGCGGCGGAAATACACAGAGGCGTCTACCTCTTCCTCTCTCGCGCTCTATCTCTCTCTCTCTCTCTCACGGCTGCTCACACTTCACTCCTCTTGAGTGGAAAAAACAGAAAAATGAGTAGCAACTGTAAAACAGTTTGCCCTAAGTCATATTTATACTTATATGACTTTGGGCTATTTACAACTATAGCCTCAGGGGCCCATAGCGAACATATTCACGGATATGTCCCTGCATCCGGATCGCTCTCCGGGTACATTCGTCATCCGGTACCGAAGCCGGGGTCTTCGTCATCCGGATCCGAAACCGAAACCGGGCTCGTCGGCATTCATCTCCGACATCCGACCATCCCATCCGAAGGGACCGTAATCCCAACAAACTCCCCTTTCACTTCGGCATGGGATGTCTCTCCAATCCGATCCTCTTTCGGCATGCTTCCAGCTTGTCGGGTGTGAGGACCTTGGTCAGCATATCCGACCCGTTCTCGTCCGTGTGGATCTTTGTCAGCACGAACTCCTTGTCTTCTATCCTTTCCCGGATCCAGTGATATCTTCGCTGGATGTGCTTCGTCCGGGAGTGATAGGCCGCGTTCTTCGCAAGGTGGATTGCACTCTGACTGTCGCAGTAGAGTCGGTACTCCTCCTGCCGGATACCGAGCTCTCTAATGAAGTCCTTCATCCATATTATTTCCTTGCCGGCTTCGACAGCCGCCATGTACTCCGCCTCCGTGGTTGACAACGCAACCGTCTTCTGCAGCCTCGACTGCCACGAAACAGCTCCCCCTGCATACGTCATCACATACCCTGATGTGGACCGGCTGGTATCTGCATCAGCCGACATATCCGAATCGGTGAAGCCGTCGAGTTCGGGCTTACCGGAGCCGAATCGGAGGCACACGTTTGCCGTGCCCTTCAGGTATCGGAGTATCCACTTGGCCGCGTTCCAATGCTCTTTGCCGGGATTGCTCATGTACCGGCTCACCACTCCGACTGCATATCCGATGTCCGGTCTCGTACACACCATGGCGTACATCAAGCTCCCGACGGCTGAGGCATACGGCACTTTCATCATATTCTCCTTTTCAGCCTTTGTCTTGGGACTTTGCTTGCTGGACAGCTTGCAGTTTGCCGGGAGGGTCGATCCGACCGGTCTTGCTTCCGACATGTTGAACCGTTTAAGCACCTTTGTCACGTACTTCTCCTGTGACAGCCACAACTGCTTCTTCTTCCGGTCCCGGATGATGTGCATCCCTAGTATTTGTCTCGCCGGACCCAGGTCCTTCATTGAGAAGGTTCGGTGAAGAGCCTTCTTCAGCATCCGTATCTTGACCTGGTCTCGTCCGACGATCAACATGTCGTCCACGTACAGGAGGAGTATTAGAAAGTCTCCTCCTTCGAACTTCTTCACAAACACGCAGTGATCGGACTGCGTTTTGTGGTACCCTTCGTCGGTCATGAAGGAGTCGAACTTCCGGTACCATTGCCGGGGAGCCTGCTTCAGTCCGTAAAGGCTCTTCTTCAACCGGCATACCAGGTGCTCCTTCCCTTTCTTCTCGAATCCTTCCGGTTGCTGCATGTAGATCTCTTCATCGAGGTCACCGTGAAGGAATGCCGTCTTCACGTCCATCTGTTCTACCTCGAGGTCCATGCTTGCCGCTATGCTCAGCACCGTCCGGATGGAGGTCATCTTCACTACCGGGGCAAATATTTCGTCGAAGTCGACGCCCTTCTTCTGCTGAAACCCCTTCACCACAATCCTGGCTTTGTATCTCGGGGGGTTTCCGGCATCTCCCGGTTTCAGCTTGAACACCCACTTGTTTCGAAGTGCCCGCTTTCCTTTCGGCAACTCCACAAGTTCATATGTGTGGTTCTCATGCAGGGAATCCATCTCGTCCTGCATGGCACTCAACCACCTGCGGCTCTGGGTGTCGTGCTTTGCTTCTTCAAAGCTCTCCGGCTCCCCCTCGTCGGTTAGCAGCACGTGCTCTGGTTCCGGAAATCTCCGGGGGGCCCTTCTCTCTCTTAGAGGATATCTCCGTTCCGGAGCTTCGGTAACCGGTTCTTCCGATTCTTCTTCTTCATCCGAATCCATTTCGGGATCGGGGCCGGTTCCGGTATCATTTTCATCTTCTTCGGCCGGTTCTGTTTCTTCACCGTCTTCGGCCGGGTCCTCGAGTGCTAACCGGTCCCTTGCCGGTCGGGACTGCTCCTCGTAGAGTTGATCCTCACCGGTCGACTTGGAGCTCTTCATCTTCTTCTCCGACTCCCAGTCGGCGAGTGTCTTGTTCTCCATGAAGATGATGTCTCGACTCCTGAATATCTTCTTGTCGACCGGGTCCCATACTCGGTAGCCGAACTCGTCGTCGCCGTAACCGAGGAATATGCATGGCCGGGTCTTCGGATCTAGCTTTCCTCTCCGGTCCTTCGCCACGTGCACGTATGCGAGACACCCGAACACCTTCAGATGCCGGTAGGATACTTCCCTACCGGTCCACACTCTCTGCGGCGTGTCTCCGTCCAAAGGTACTGAGGGTGATCGGTTTATCACATATGTCGCCGTCGACATTGCCTCAGCCCAAAACCCCTTGGGTAATTTCGCATGCGCCAGCATACTCCGAACCCTCTCCATTATGGTCCGGTTCATCCTCTCGGCCAGCCCGTTCAGTTCCGGTGTCTTCGGCACAGTAAACTCGAGTCGGATTCCCTTCGAGCGACAGTACTCCTGGAACTGCCCCCGGTATTCCCCTCCGTTATCCGCTCGTATCGCTTTCAGCTTCTTGCCGGATTCCCTTTCCACTCTCGCGTGGAGTTCTTTGAAGACGCACAACACTTGGTCCTTTGTCTTCATCGGTGCCGTCCACAGTTTTCGGCTGTGATCATCGATGAATGTTACGAAGTACTGGGCTCCGCCATGTGACTTCGTTTCTACCTGACACACGTCAGTGTGCACCAACTCCAATGGTGCGCTACGTCTCGTCGGTGGCCTTGAGTGGAAGGAGGTTCGGTTCTGCTTACCGGCCAGGCAATCGGTGCACTTCTCCAGGTGCACATGCTTCACTGGGATAAGGTTGTCTTCTGCAAGCCTCTTCATCCCCTTCTCACTCATGTGGCACAGTCTCTTGTGCCACAGCTCACCGGCAGTGTCGGCTGCCACATTCAGCTCTTCCGGACATAACCGGGCATTCATCAGGTACAGTGTGTTGACTTTCCGGGCCCGAGCCATTATCAGGCTCCCCTTGCTGAACTTCATTACGCCGTTCCGGATGCTACCTGTGTAGCCTTCATCGTCTAGCCTCCCGGCTGAAATCAGGTTCAATCGAACTTCCGGAACGTGTCGGACATCCTTCAGCAGCATTTTGCATCCAGTCGGGGTTGTCAACCACACGTCTCCTATGCCGGCAATCCGGCACGTACCTTCATTTCCCATCCGAACACAGCCATGCTCGCCGGCTGTGTAGGATGAGAAGTATCTTCTCTCCGGGGTCAGGTGGAACGATGCTCCGGAATCGACCACCCAGGTCGTCTCATCGCCGACAATGTTTAGTTCACCTTCTTCGGTGATGAGCATGATCTCCTCTTCACTTGCCGCGAGTGCCGTCGTTCCTTTCCGGTCCTGTCCTCGCCGATCCGAACCATTTCGGTCCGTGGCTCCCCGGTATGCACCGTTTCTCTCCGGTGACTTCTTCGAATCGGTGTTGTCGGTTCCATTGTCCTTTCGGTAATGCCGACAATTCTTTCGGAAGTGCCCCGGCTTCCCACAGTGGAAGCATGTGGGCCTTCCTCTTGACTGCGACCGGGTCCCCGACTTCTCCCGTCTTTGCGGACTCCGGTTCCATTGTCTTCCCCGATCCGATTCGGTAAACAACATCTTCGGGTCGGAGGCCGGTTCCTTATCTCTCCGACGCGCTTCTTCATTCAAAATACTTGTCTTTACCGTTTGTAAGGACAAGTTATCTTCGGTGCAGGAGGTGCTGAGAGTCACCACCAAGTTCTCCCAGCTTTCTGGCAATGTACACATCAGGATGATGGCTTGCATTGCATCCTCCAACGGGAACTTAATCGCCGCAAGCTGGTTCACGAATCCCATGAACGTGCTTACGTGTTCAACCATACTCTCGTCGTCCCGGTACTTGAGGTTCACTATCTTCCTCATCAGGGAGGTCCGGTTCAACGCATTCTTCCTCTCATAGAGGCCCGACAGCTTCTTCCACATCTCATATGCGTTGGTGTCGTTCGCCACATGTTGTAGGACGCTTACATCGACATATTGTCGGATCGTCGCTACGGCTTTCCGGTTCAGGAGCTTCCACTCCGACTCAAGTACCCCTTTCGGTATTTCCGACCTGTCAATCGGTTCGTACAGGTCCCGAACAATCAGAAGATCCTCCATCTTGATCTTCCAGTCGGCGTAATTCTGTGCATTCAGCACCATCATCATCGGCTGCCCGCTGCCGCCGCCTTCCATTTTCTGCAACAGTCGCTCTGATACCAGTTTGTTGGGAATCGATGCTGCGATTCACCTTCACCACTCGGCCACAACCGAGTAAGCGCGAATCAATGGAGCAGAAAATAGGGAACCACAAAGAGAAACAAAACGCAAGCACACAGGGATTAACGTGGAAAACCCAAGATGGGAAAAAACCACGGGAGTACAAGACTCCAAACCAACACTATACAAAAGAAGTATACAATGGCGAGCTCCAAGGCGACGACCTTGAGCTTGCTGTCCTCGCCACAGGCGGCGGAAATACACAGAGGCGTCTACCTCTTCCTCTCTCGCGCTCTATCTCTCTCTCTCTCTCTCACGGCTGCTCACACTTCACTCCTCTTGAGTGGAAAAAACAGAAAAATGAGTAGCAACTGTAAAACAGTTTGCCCTAAGTCATATTTATACTTATATGACTTTGGGCTATTTACAACTATAGCCTCAGGGGCCCATAGCGAACATATTCACGGATATGTCCCTGCATCCGGATCGCTCTCCGGGTACATTCGTCATCCGGTACCGAAGCCGGGGTCTTCGTCATCCGGATCCGAAACCGAAACCGGGCTCGTCGGCATTCATCTCCGACATCCGACCATCCCATCCGAAGGGACCGTAATCCCAACATCTCTTGTAACGGCTCTCTATGATACCACCGTCGCCGTCGTTGTTGTTGTCACAAACCGCCGTCTATGGCTGCTGCCATGTCATGCCGACCGTCGTCGCTATTGAGTGACCATCACTTTTGTTTGTTGTGGTCGTGCATACACGGGTTTCTCAGTAGAGTGCGTTCCTACGGTGTGGGTACTTGTACTTAGCGCGCGAGGTCTCTCTTTGGTGGTTTGATTGGAGCTCATGAAGTGAACGAGACATCCACCGATGCTCGGCTAAGTTTTTCCCTCTCTTTTCGTCCATTTTTTTTCTTTTATCTTTTGAATTACAACATGGCCTCTAAACGAACTAAAGACTATAAGGAAACATACGAAGAAACAACAAGTAAGGAAGAATTCTTAGATGTTGTTAATCTTTTAGTTAAAATGGAGAGTGAAGTGAGAAAATGGGCAAATGAGACCGAAACTCAAAAGCAGATATATAGGGAAGACAAAGACATGCTTTTAACTGAAATAGCGAAACTCAAAGACTTGCAAGAAGAAACTATATTGTTGCTTTGTGGACTTCCGCAAAACCTTTGACACGATTCCTAGGGAGCGGTTGTTTGATAGGCTTAGAAGCTTGGAGATACCAAATGACATGATTTGGGCCATCTATGATCTATATGAGCAAGTCTTTGGGTGCGTCAGATGCCCAAGAGGCGGCCTCTTCGATTGCTTCACTAGCACCGTTGTCGTGGTGTGGCGTGTGTAGTGTGAGAAAAAGTGAAGCTTCATGTACATCTCATAAAGTAATATATCAATAAAAATATAATAACAAGTAGTAGCTTAGTGGTTAGGGCTTATAAGTATACATGGGGAGGTGTAGAGTTCAAGTCTCTCTTCGTGCAAACCAAGGAGAATTTTGTTCCCCTTCCTTTTTTGTGACAAAGGAAATAAAAAGCATGTAATGTTAAAATAAGCTCCTCTTTCCTCTATAAAAGATGAGCGATAGGGCTTACTTGGGGGTCGCCCATTTTGCCTTAGGGGTGTACCACTAGGTTTTCATCTTCTCATCTTCTTCTTGGGTTAGGGTTTTGTGGCCTCCCTTTCTCCTTATCCCTTTCTCCTCCTTTTTTTTCTAGGGTTAGGGTTAGAGAGCTTCTACTTTCTTCTTTTCTCCTCAACATATTAGAGGACATATGATTTTAGGGTTTGTGAGTTTTGCTCCTATTATACTTCTTACTCGAGATTTTAAGGTTTGGATTTCCTAAACAACGGGTTTTTCGGCATCTCGGTGGTAGTCAACTTAGTGGCCGATTGCGGAAGGGAGGTTGTAGTGGCACGAGGGCTACTCCGAATCGAGGCAACATAGCCGTCAGAAGTAGTCGAGCTCGGAGCCCACTAGACTGGCCTTCGCTAGACTATTTTAGCCTTGATCATTTCATAATGATTGTTGTAAAAACCACTGAAATCGTGGTGTCAAGCCTAGCAATTCTAAAGAAAATAAAAACCCGTTTTGATCCATAACTGTTTTTATTAATCATGAAACCAATTCTATGTAAAAAAAACCCACCGAAATCGTGGTATTTAGCCTAATTGTTGTTTAAAGCCTATTTTATATCTAAACTTATGTATATTTTCCCCATGTCATTGACATCATAATCTCCCACTATCCTCACTTCTTTTGTCTCCCCGGTCCAAGGCCCTGGCGGTCCCGTTCGAGCGACACACGCATGCAAAACTTCGCGACATTTACTTTATTATGTTGTGAAAATCCGCCAGCTACTGCGGATCGTGAGGCGAAACTACCGGGGTTCTGGACTAGAAGGATTTAGGGTTGAATGATTTATGCACTTTAAGTTTTAAGACGAGATATTTCCCTCAAATAAGAGTAAGATAGTATGAGAAATTGAGTAATACTTAATTATATTAATGCATGAACAAATCTTCGAGTAAGAGAGTATGCAATATTGAATAATGATTAATTATGCTTATGAGTAAGAGAGTATGAATAGCACTAAATTATATCTATACGTACAAGCAAAACTTAAATTAAGAGAGTATGAGAGAGGAAACATAGAGAGTTTTTATTACTAAATCATCCATATAATGGACTTATTTTGATACATGATTTTTTTATATCCCCCTTTAGGGTTAAGAGTACGAGAGAGGAAACATAGAGAGTTTTTATTACTAAATCATCCATATAATGGACTTATTTTGATACATGATTTTTTTATATCCCCCTTTAGGGTTAAGAGTATGAGAGAGGAAACATAAATATTTTCTTCTTCAAATCCCTATCCATCTCCTCTCCTTCTTCTTAAGAATAGCTCTTATTTATAGGGTTTCTATGGCTTGCTTTATTTTTCTCCTAAACAAAAGTTTGTCTATATGAGTCATGTTTTATTTCTATCATTAATTTATGTTTGTAAGTCAAAATTAGACATATAAGTCATTTTTAGAAAGCCTTTTGAGTTAGCTTTCTTATGGATCTTTTCTTGTCTAATTTGGACATCGAATGAGGAAATTATGAGCTTTTTTCTCTACCTTGCTCCTCAATTCCACGCCTTGCGTTTTTTTTCTCTCTTACTTTTTCTATTTTTTTCTATTTCTATTTTTTTCTATTTTTATCTACCTTACTATCTTTTCATCATTTATTACAAAAGTTGACTTTACGATGTTAGTTTATTTGGACCACTACTTTACTCTCTTTTGAGGGTGGTTTCGCACTATGTGTCGAAAACATCACGACACCGTTGGCGTAAAACAGGGTTGCCCCCTATCACCAACTCTTTTTGGGATCTACATTGATGAGATTATTGGTTTTATTGCTCGTAAGGGAGGCAACGGAGTAACCATCGGGGGCACGCAAGTTAGTCTCTTACTCTATGCTGACGACATAGTTTTGATCTTAGAGTCTGAACACGACCTACAAAAGCACCTTAATGCCCTAGATGACTTTTGCACACAACGGGGATTGGTAGTGAATCTAACTTATCTTTCACACATCGTCTCGAGTTAGGAGTAAGTGTCACTTACTCCTCTCTCATAAACCAGTTGAGGTAGTTGGATCATATGTATATCTGGGAGTCACTTTTAGTGCTCGTTCAGGTAAATTCTCGATGATCCAGGCAACCAAAGATAGGCTAATGAGAGGGTATGTATCCCTCTCACTCTTAGAGAGACAATGCCACCAGACATACTTTCAAGAGACACGGACGAAGGGATGGCTCTTTGACTCATTTGTGACCCCTTCACTCATATATACATAGTAGTATGGCCTCCAGGTTTACCATCCTTCATGTTGATGCAATTAGAGAGACCTTTGGTGATGATGTTATCACGTCAACTCCGAAGCAAATCGACAGTACCACATGACATTATTAGAGCAGAGTCCAGTCTACCCCCAATGTTAGTAGAAACACTCTTCCAACTGGTAGTTTTTATTCATAGGATACAAACCAACCACAAGATAGGATATCCCGTCAAGCTTTTGAGGCATCCCGATCCCTATATGAGTTTGGAGATAGTAGCTCGTGGTATAGCATTGTAGTTCGTTGGTTACTTGCAAATGACATAGACATTAATAACCTACCTCCCCTTAAGTACAACCATGGGACTGATCAAACTTTAATATCTCATGAGGACCGTAATAAAGTAATACACCAAGAAATATGGCTAATTTATACCCGATATAAATGGATCACCCCATGAGAGCCACTCCTATAAAAAATGTTGTACTATAACGAACACTTCATGCACTTCTCTAAGCCAGGTTTTATTACACAACCAAAATATCTAGATACATTATTGACAAATGCACTAACGGTGGCCATTGGAAAACTTAGGATATCATCTCACCAACTTGAATTTGAGAATGGTCATATTAATGGAGTCCCTAGAGAGGAAATGCTATGTAGGTTATGTCACATAGAGATAGAGGATGAGTATCACTTTACATGCAAGTGTCCAACTTATGCCAAGATAAGGGCTAAATACCAAGACATACTAGGACCCCCTCCCACCCTTTCCAAACTATTAGATACCCCAGATATAAAGAGACTAGGTAGGTATATCTTAGAGCTAAAAGAACATAGGGAGGGAAAACTACAAAATGTTAACCATAATCATTTTAATATTCACCAACATGTAACTAATATAAATTTTTAGGAACAAGGGAAGACGATGAATATGGACACACCTACACCACTCGACCTCTCTCTTGATGAAGCAGAAATGCAACGAACAACCAAACGCCCTCGGATGTCGGGCTTCAAAGCAACTCGGTGTGGAGTAGAAACAATTAAGAAGATTAGGGAACATTGTCGTGAAGCTTCTAGGCCATAGTGAGAAACCGGGGAATATTGGAAGAGTCAGTGGTGGGCAACATGTGCACATGTATAGTTGGAGACAGAGTATAGAATAAAGGGGAGAATTTGTCCCACATTGTAACGCCCTCCCCTCCTTGTTCTATAAAAGGAGGGAGGGGTCCCTTGATGAGGGGTTGCCCATTTTTGAGTTAGGAGGGTATACCATTAGATTTAGGTTAGGCAGTTTCTCTTATTCTTACTTCGTTCTAGGGTTTCATCTTGGTAGTTTTTCTTCTTCTTCTTCTTCGTAGTGTGGGTTGAGAGCTCGTGTCTGTTTAGGGTTTGCTTTTGCTCAGTCTCTTGTGCAAGACCCCGCTCGGCGCGACGAGCCTGAGAACTCCCCGATCTGCGGCTTGGCAGCATATTGTTGTTGTAATCTACCCTACCTTGGTCTGGCTCGAAACCGGGGTCGTATTTTTCCCTTGTAATATATATACTCATATCTGTTTGTGCATATTGGTGTATTTGGTGGTGTCGGGAACATAGCCCCTTGTTTCCTGTGCATAAGAGTCGGTGTCGCGTGCATGCTCTCTCTCTCTCTCTCTCTCTCTCTCTCTCTCTCTCTCTCTCTCTCTCTCTCTCTCTCTCTCTCTCTCTCTCTCTCTCTCTCGTGTTCGGTTGCCTCCGGGACGTGTCCGGAGTCGGTTTCTCGGCATCCCTTCCTCCCTTGTCCGAGACCCCCGTGGTCCCGCCCCTTCTACATGCATGCGCGTAATAACGCGACATATTTGGTGAACCCGATGTGAAGGGCGGCTAGGGAGAATGGAGTTGGAAGAAGACGACTTTGCACAACTTTTTGTTGAAGCGGTGAGGGAGTTTGGATGAGCAACAAAAGGAAGAGAGACGATGTAACAAGCTGTCGAATGCGTGGCCAAAAGGGTCGGTCGTTTCAACGGGGACAAAGTATCATCTTACATGCAAGCCTACAACGAGGAGATGGACGCGCGAGGCGTAGATGATGCGTTGAGGCTGGAGTTCTTCTGTCGGATCGCGGTCCCTCGGGTATACGAGGAAGTAAAGTAGCTCGGAGAGGCCCATACTTCGTGGGAAACTTTCGAAAGGGCACTCTTACGGGCATATGACTAACCGCCAAGGAGTCGAAACCGGCGCGACTTCGACCAATGGGTAGCATTGTCCAAGACCCACCATGGAGCACCTAAGGCGTTCCAGGAGTTCGGGCGGCGCTTCGCACGGCTCCCGGAGTGGGAACAAAGACTTGTGGGGGCGGACAAAGTCTTTCTATTCGTCAGGTCGATAGACTAGGCGGAACGGGAGGTCATCGGAATCAAGCTCGAAGAGGATGACGGAACGAATGGCCTCATGGAGGACTAGTCGAAAGTCGGAAGGGTATGCCAATGGCTAGATGATGAGCGAGCCGATAAAGCCAGGTGGAAGGCACGTGACGGCGCACCATCACAGCGGGAAGAGGGCGAGCGGCAAAGAGAGTCAGCAAGGCTCGACTTCGGGGACATGATTGCGGAGGCGTACGCAGCTCTCGAGGCAATGCTCGAGGAAGAGGAAAGATTGAGGCCGCAAGCTGACGCCGAGGAAACATACTTGCCCTGCGCCATGGCAGAAGATCGGTATGACGGTGCCACGAGAGAGGGTGTGGAGCGAGAAGCCCTCTCGACTTGCAGAGAAAGACTGGCCAAGGAGGAGGTCAGAAGTAGAGAAGAGCCCTCCACGCGGATTCTGGAGACTCCGGCAATCGAGCCCATGTGCCGACATAAGACCGAAGAGATGGAAGGCGCAAGTGAGGAGTCCTGGCACGATGCCAGTGAAGATGGATGGGAAACGGCCTACGAGAAGGTTGAGGACAGAGTCGCGGTAGAGGAGGAAATGAGAACCGGCGCCCAAGAGAGCGGAATCGGAAGTCGAACCAACCGGGGAGCAAATTGGTCGGCATTCCGATTCGGGTGGAGCGCAATCTGGTCATGGATTGTTCAACGGGGCCCAGAATCGGCATGTAGGTGCCGATACGGAAGAGGGTGCGGAACAAGCTGCCCTCTTTTACATGGGGAGAAAGACCAACCGGGCGAAGGTCGGGAATCAGGAAGAAGATGATCGAGGGTACGAAATGAGTCCGGTAGGATCGGCATCGGAGCCGAAACTCCAGACATTGGAGAATCAAGCCCAGGCGGGGCTTTATTGATCATAGAGCGGATGCTTTCCACCGACACCACTAAAAGAGTCGGTGGCCCCGGATGAGTCGTAGGGAGTCGTTACGAAATCGGTGTCCCCACATCTTGACCAGAGACTTCGGCAGTTCAGGCGGCGTGGCAACATGAGACCGAAAGAGATGGAGGTGGGAACGCAACAAGGAGAGCGAAGACGAGTCCGGTAGAAGTACAAGGGACGAAGCGGAGAGCGAAGACCAGTCCTATGGGTCACCTCACACCGAATCTAGAGACTTCGACAGTTGGCATCGGGTCCGACGTAAGACCAAGATACTGACGGTGGCAACAGGAGAACGGGACCCGACAATCCAAAGAATGACGGACGGACCCGGACGAGAACCGGGTGGAGCGGACTTTCGGATAATCGATCCGGAAGAGGGGAGAGAGCGGCCCTACGAAGAGGTCAGGAACACAGTACGTCGGTACCACGGGAGAGGGTGTGGAGCGAGCCACCCTCTCGACTTGCAGACAAAGACGACCCGGGATAAGGGTGAGAGATACGACGAGCCCGAGGGGGATCCTTCACACCGGTTCTAGAGACTCTGACGGTCGGCCCTAGATCCGGCGTGAGACCTAGAGTGATGAACGGTGGCGGCGAGGGGACAAAGGTGAAGGGTTGCGGATGGGCGGTCTACGGAGATCCTCACACCGATCCGGCGATCGGCCCGAGTGTTGGCGTGAGTCCTATAGGAGAGATCGGTGGTGGTAGGTGAACGTGACCAGCAGAAGAGACCGACGCAAAGGTCAGGACTACAACAAGAGAAAATGGCAAGTGGTGTTGCCACGACCTTACAAACACCGGTTCTAGACACTCCGGCGGCTGGCCTGGAAGCCGACGTGAGACCTAGAGTAAGGAACGGTGGCGATGGCAAGGCGGGCAACTGAAGGCAGAAGGGGAGGTCCCACAAGATCCTCACACCGATCCAACAGTCGGCCCAAGTGTCGGCGTGAGTTCTATAGGAAAGGACGGTGGCGGCAGGTGAATGTGATCGGACGACAGAAATCAGAGCGAAAGAAGGTATGAGGCCGGCGAGGCGGCCACAAATCGAATACATACCCAACCGGCAGAGTCGGCAAGACAAAGATCGGATGCGCTTGGTACGAGAGTCAGTGACCCAACAAAACGGAGGCCCGAGAAGGATCCTTTAGACCTGCCCGGAGAGCCCGGTTGTTCAGCCAACGTGGCAAGGTGAGACCGAGGGTAATGGAAGGTGGCGGCAAGGGGACGAAGGCGACAACAACAGAAGCACCGACCAACCAAGGCGTTACGTGAACGAAGGAGGCCATGCGGGTTGGGACGCGGCAAGGGTGATCTTCCGGTAAGCTGCCGGGAACACCAAGTTAAGGAGCGGTGTGCCAAGTCGGAAAGGGCGCACCCGAAAGCGGAACGGAAGACGTGCATGTGGCCACCAAGGGCCAAAGCGAAGCACGACTACGGGACGGTGTTCGGCCTAGGCGGTGCCTAACAAGGAAGGCAGAAGACGGCACACGGAGGTGTCGGGAACGACAACACGCGTGTGCGTAAACGGACTACGCGGGATGGAGACCCGAAACAAGATCGAGGGCCGGAGAAGGATCCTCTACGCCCGCTTCAGTGATCTCGCCAACTCAGTTGGAGTGGCATGCCAAACCCGAGATAACAAGCTGGTGGGGGCGAGGGGATGACGACAAGCGGAAGGCTCCAAACCGGTGGCAGCAACGCAAAACGAATGTGGCCAAGCGAGCTACTACGGGGTGTTCCTCGGATGCGAAGGACACTAGTATGCGGAGAAGCGGCGATGCACGATCCGCTCGGGCGAGGGCCAATGACGTGTGCATAGGACAAAACCGGAGTTCGGCACGAGCGGAGCCGAACATGAGAAGGGGGTTGCACGGTACACGAAGGTGCCAAAGCGGGAATAGAGGCGCGAAGATGGTTTGCCGGTTCAGGTGATCTCGCGTAGAAGGCCGGAGAGGGATCCTCCACACTGGTTCCGGAGACCTTGGTAGTTCGGTCGTCGTGGCAACGTAAGACTAAGGAGAAGGTAGGTGGCGGCAAGGGGACGAAGGTGGTGGAGATCAGCGTGGAACGAGAACTGGGACGACGCAAAGATCGACGGAGGCCAAGCGGGCCATCATGGGTGCTCCTCGGACGGAGGACACCGCGTATTCGAAGGAACGAGAAGCGTACAAGCAGTTGAAAGAAGGGCCTACGGGGAGGCAAACGCGGAAAAGGAATCGGAGCCAACGGTTCGGACCGGCGAGGCCAATGCGGTAGCCAGAATGCGGATTACGGAAGACCGGTTTCTCACCGGTGTCGTGAGGATCCGTCTCTATGTGCGGATCGTGAGGCGGAACCGCCGGGGTTCTGAACCGGAAGGACTCGTAGCACCCACTAGCTTTAGCGAGAAAGGATTTAAGCTAGTTTGAGGGAGAGAGATTGAGATGGTGAGAGAGAGATAGAGAGTGAGAGAAATAAGGTTGATCTTTTAGCTTTAGATTCGAGAGACAAGATATATCATTAATTGGAGAACAAATTTTTCTTCTTCTTAAATTCTTGAATCCCAAAACATAACATAACCTTGATCTTTTTCCCATCCATCCTTTTATAGATGCTCCCATGCATATGATGCATGCGAGTACAAGACATGCATACAATGCATGGAATGCATGTGATGCATGTTTGCCATTTGGCATTCATGCATCACATCTCACTCAATTAAGCTCTAATATGAGAATTTAATGATACGGAAAACATTTCTAAAGAAATGATATAACTTAGAGGTAAGTTTATAGACTCTTAATGTGGAGGTGCAAGGATCAAGTCTTCACTTGCACTCCTTTTGAATACACACACACACACACATATATATATATATGTTTCTTTTTTTATTAATGTATTTTTACAAGGCATTCCTCCGTCCGGTCGTTGTCTAGTCGGCTCCGTTGATCACGGTTGTCGTTTGATGTCGGATGTCGGATCTCGTCGGACATCGTTGTCAGTCGCCATCGCCAGTTACCGTCGCTAGATTCGTCCAAAACACATAGTTATATGCATTTGGCTATAACCATTTGTTAAGTCATATAACTTAACCTTTATATATTCTACACATGAACACAAAGATAATAGCTTTTGCTTTGCATTATATATGGTGGGTTCCTTATTTGTCCTGTCTATGTGGGATATCACATATTTTTCTCTTCTTCTTTGCAAACTTGATACCCACATAACTTGACACTTAGATGTTTGTTTCCTACGTAGTAAAGCACATTCAAAAGCTCTTCAAGACCTCCATCTTTTTGTATCAAGATATTAAACTTATTTAAGATAGTATCTTTACTATTATTGTTTTATATTTCGTGAGAAGAACCACGCTCGATTTCGTATGTTCCTTACAAGTTTTACACTATCGTTGAAAATTTTCACGACACCGTCTGGAGTCTCTCACACTTCTCCGAACTTGGCACATACCGGTGGACGTGCGATCTAGTGGGGCCGGATGTCGTGAAGCTTCCGGGTCATAGTGAGAAACCGGGGAATATCGGAAGAGTCAGTGGTGGGCAACATGTGCACATGTATAGTTGGAGACGGAGTATAGAATAAAGGGGAGAATTTGTCCCACATTGTAACGCCCTCCCCTCCTTGTTCTATAAAAGGAGGGAGGGGTCCCTTGATGAGGGGTTGCCCATTTTTGAGTTAGGAGGGTATACCATTAGATTTAGGTTAGGCAGTTTCTCTTATTCTTACTTCTGTCAGGAATAGTACTAAAACAGAGATGGAATTAGTACTAAGAAGAGTAGTACTATTAGTACTATTAGTACTAAGAGGACGGGACTGCGTAAGATTCCCGAGAGAGAGGAAGTGAGAAGAGGAGAGAGAGAGAGAAATAGGATGATGACAGCAGCTCTTATATTATATGAAAGATAAGTACAAATCGACTAAGAGGCTTAAGACTGGTGTTGAACCAATTTGGTTCAACATAATGCTTAGTGCCTTCTTTTATAGTGTTCTCAGGAATAATCCTGAAGCTTCTAGAATGTTCCAGAGAAATCTGGAATATACATTACTTTCTTATAATAAAACATAAATGAAAATAATATTCTATGAATTACAATAGATGGTGAGATGGTTAAGAGCTCGACCCATATACCATAAGGTCATGGGTTCGAGTCTTGCCATCTCATGACACTATCTCCCCCTTAAAGACGACGAGTGGAACGAGTCAGCGCTACTTGCGGACCGGGTTTGTCCGGATACTTTCGGTGGAAATCAGCAAGAAGATCTTGTGCATTGGCAACATTCTCGACGGGTTCCCAAGTACGTTCGCTCGGACTATAACCGAGCCAATCGACCAAGTAATAGAGTTTGTTGCGAACAAGTTTGGAATCGAGGATGGCAGCAACTTCATACTCCGGGCCGGCGTCCAACTCCAGTGGGGGCGGCGGTGGTGTCACACGATCGGGAATGGTGTTTGCTTTATAAGGTTCAAGAAGAGAACAATGGAAAACCGGATGTATCTGAAGCTGCGGAGGGAGATCAAGGCGGAAGGTGACATCATTAATCTTCCCCGTAATACGGAAAGGACCGAGTCGTCGATAATCCAACTTGTCGCACGGTCGAGTAGTCTTGATGTGACGACGTAAGAGCCATACTCGATCTCCGATGGCAAAAGAGGAGGGAATCCGATGACGATCCGCATAAGTCTTGTGTGTGTGTTGAGCATGACGAAGGTGAGTAGAGAGATCCATCTGGATCTTGCGTAGCCTCTCCAAATGATCCTCGGCACGAGGGTTGGTAGGTAGCTCCGGAGTGTCGATCACCGACCAGCGAGGATGGAAACCGGTATAAGCGAAAAATGGGGAGACCCGAGTCGAGGAGTGAATAGCATTATTATACGCAAACTCCGCAAAGTGGAGAATCTCGGCCCAATCGTCCTGTTGATAACTCAGGAAACACCGGAGATATTGCTCCAGCGTTTGGTTTGTTCGTTCCGCCTGTCCGTCGGTTTGAGGATGGTAGCCGGAGGAGAGGTTGCAGGAGACCTTGAGCATCTTGAAGAGATGTTGCCAAAATTTGGAGACAAATTGCGGGCCTCGGTCACTGATAATACTGTCTGGGAGGCCATGATGCCGAAAAACCTCACGCATAACAAGAGCGGCGGTTTCCTCGCTAGTGATGGCTTTAGTACATGGCACAAAATGTGCCATCTTCGTATATCGATCGACGACGGTTAGGATAGCATCGAACCCTTTCGAGACCGGCAGATCTGTGATAAAATCAAGACAAATAGACTGCCATGGCTTACTTGGAATTGGTAAAGGTTCCAACAAGCCATATGGATGGTGTCGTGGCATCTTTGCTCGGCAGCAAGCATCACAGGTCCGAACGTAGTCGTCGACAAAACGGCGCATGTGGGGCCACCAAAAAGATCGTTGCACTAGCTCCAACGTCTTAGTACTACCGAAATGTCCCGCCGTATGGGTGTCGTGACAATGTTGGACAATTTGAAGGCGACAGGAGCAATCGGGGACATATACGCGCTTTTTAAAGAATAACAAACCATCATGATATTCGAATTGTCGGTAGTCAATACCTGGTTGTTGAGACTGAGAACAGGATGCCCGAGAAGTATCAATGTGCGCCAGGATGTCTTGAGCAAAACTATCCGTCTTCAAGGTTGCACGTATGTCATCGGTAATCCGTGAATCCATCGGGGTGTGAAAAATCCGCGTCGTGTGCAATCGTGTTGGTCCCAAGATTACTTGCTTTTGATTATCAAATGTTGCTTCACCAGGACGAGGTGCAAGATATGAACGTCGTGATAGTGCATCTGCTTTTCCTTGCTGCTTCCCCGGTCGATATGTGATTTTGAAGTCGAAACGCGTGAGGAATTGCGCCCACCGAGCTTGCCGTCGATTTAGTACGCGAGCGTTCTGAAAATAAGCAAGATTTTTATGATCGCTGAAGACAATGACCTGATGTGGAGAGCCCTCTAAGAAATGCCGCCATTGTACAAATGAATCCACGATGGCTAATAACTCCTTGTCATGTATTTCGTAGTTGATTTCTGCGACATCGAATTTGCGCGAATGGAAAGCCACCGGATGCAACTCTTCTTTATCACCTTGTTGAGAAAGGATGCTACCGAGGGCGAAATCTGATGCGTCGGCCTCCATGATGAATGGTTTGCTTGTATCCACATGAGCTAGAATCGGTGCTGAAGTAAAGGCTTTCTTAAGATGCCGAAAAGCCATATCTGCTTCAATGGACCAAAGAAATGCTTGGCCCTTCTTCGTAAGTTGTGTGAGAGGTAAAATAATCTTCGAGTAATCCTGTATAAACTTACGGTAGAAGTTAGCAAAACCTAGAAAACATTGTACATCTCGTACCGACCGTGGAATTTGCCACTCTAGTACAGTTTGGATCTTAGCTGGATCCATGGCGATGCCCTTTGAGGAGATGACGTAGCCTAGAAATTCCACTTGCTTGCAGTCAAAGCTACATTTTTCTAGCTTGGCATAAAGACCATTCTCGCGGAGTCGCTTTAGTACTAATAGTACATGAGAGTCGTGCTCTTCCTGGGTCTTCGAATAAATCAACAGATCATCCAGATAAATGATCAAACAGATATCCAAGAGGTCTCTGAATATATCATTTGCCATGTGTTGGAAGACTGCGGGTGCATTGGTTAGGCCAAACGGCATAACAGTATACTCAAAATGCCCATACCGCGTGCGGAAAGCGGTCTTCCACTCATCTCCCGGTCGGATCCGCACGAGATTATACGCTCCGCGTAGGTCGATTTTAGTAAAAAACTTGGCACCATTAACTCGCTCTAAAAGACTTGATATAAGAGGAAGTGCATACCTATTCCGGATGGTGACTTTATTTAATCCGCGGTAATCAACGACAAGACGAAGTGAGCCATCTTTCTTCTTGACAAAGAAGATGGGTGCACCGGCCGGAGATTTCGAATGACGGATGAACCCGCTTGCCAAGTTCTCCTCTATGTAGGCTCGAAGGACTTCTAACTCGGTGGGTGACAGGTTGTAAATTGGTCCCCATGGTGGCTCGGTTCCTGGTTGTAAATCGATGGGACAGTCATAGGGACGGTGATGAGGAAGGGTACCGGCTTTTACCTTGTCAAATACATCGGCATAAGGATGATATTTTGCCGGAAGTTGTACTGAGGAGTCCTTCTTAATAGTGCTGGAAGGATGTACTGATATGGAAAATAGGAACATTGCCTCCTTGGGTCCTTCTTCGCGTAGTTGATGGAGTGAAATGGTCGAAACTCGGCGAGTTGATTCTTGGGGTGGTCGATATCGGACTTCTCTTGTTCTCCAATCTATGGCTGGATTATGTAACTCAAGCCAAGGTAATCCTAGGACAATGGGATGCTCTGGACTACTAATTATATTAAATGATATTATACACACAAAACTACCTAGGACAACTTGAATGGGTTCTGATTCTTCTACAATATTCCCGGAAGCAATGGGACGACCATCAATGACCACTACAGATGCGGGACAAGGAAGTTTTCTTAAGGATATCTGAGAAGCTTGGGCAAAATTTCGATCCATGAAACAGGAATTAGCTCCGGAATCTAAAAGTGCTAGGACGGGTACTGGGGGAGTACTTTTAGTACTAACAATGACTTGGGCTAGGAACACATTGCTAACTTGCTTGGAAGGAATGGAACCACTAATGGGCTGTACAGATCTAGGGCTGCTGTCCAACCAAATGGCTCCTATTTTGGCTGGACTCAATCGTTTAACTCTTCATCTAATTGACTAAGGATTTCAAATTTATTTGAGATACTTGGGCTATTAGTATTATGAATACTATCTGACACTCTATTAGTACTATTACTACTATCAGACACTCCGAAGGGAAGAATTGACTCAGGTTTAGTACAGGCGACAATTTGATTTACCTGTCTTCTTGGCCTATGGGGACAATTGATGGCGATATGTCCTGGTCCACCGCAATAAAGGCATAATCGATTGGCACGTCGTCGTTGCTTTTCTTCTTCCGATAACGGGCCGCGTCGACGCATGGTATCGATCTCCATCGGTGTCGAAGTATTTGCTTGAGGTATGTCTCGTGCAAACGGTTTAGCCGCGACTGTGGCGTAAGTGGGCTCTGGCCTAGAGCGTGGTATCTGTAATTGACGTTCTGAACGCCGTTCAAAAAGGCGGTTGTCACATCGAACTGCTCGACTGATTGCCTCCGTAAGAGACTTTGGTTCTTCGGGGAAAGTTAGAAGTAGATCTTTGACATCGTTTCGCAAGCCATAGCGAAACTGCTCCATTAGTGCTTGATCATCCCAGGGTATATCTGAAGCAAGTAGGCGGAAATCCGCCGCGTAGGCAGAGGCTGGACGATCGCCTTGACGCAATCGCCGGATCTTGTTGATCGCCGTCCTGATGCTGTCGGTGTCTCCAAAGCAGGCTTTAAACTCACCAATAAAATCTTCAAAGTTATTAAGCAAGGGCGATTGTTTTTCTAGAAGCGGAGCGAACCATGCCAAGGCTGAGCCGCTAAGTAGCGTGCCTATTAGGCCGACTCGAGATGCATCAGTGGGATATCGGGAAGGATGCATCTGGATGACTAAGCGTACTTGATTAAGGAATCCCCGAAATTGCGAACGCGTTCCATCAAATTTCACAGGAAGTCCAATCTTGGGCTCTTTATGAAATCCTTGGGGACTGGATCCTTGTTGTTGCAACGCTGCTTCGAGTTGTTGTACCCGTAACGCTAACTCCCCATGTTGTTGTTGCGTTTGTTGTTTTTCTAGAGCGATTTGTTGCAGATCCCCTATCAGCCGTTGGTTTTCGTGTTCCAAGGCAACAAACTTTTCTTTTAGGCACTGTAGCTCGGAGAAAACGGATTGGTATTCTTGGGCGCTAACAATAGCCATAGTATAGGGGAAAGGGTAGGAAGATGAGGGAGAGTGACAAGTAGGCTAGAGGAAAAAATTGGTTCAAACTGTCAGGAATAGTACTAAAACAGAGATGGAATTAGTACTAAGAAGAGTAGTACTATTAGTACTATTAGTACTAAGAGGACGGGACTGCGTAAGATTCCCGAGAGAGAGGAAGTGAGAAGAGGAGAGAGAGAGAGAAATAGGATGATGACAGCAGCTCTTATATTATATGAAAGATAAGTACAAATCGACTAAGAGGCTTAAGACTGGTGTTGAACCAATTTGGTTCAACATAATGCTTAGTGCCTTCTTTTATAGTGTTCTCAGGAATAATCCTGAAGCTTCTAGAATGTTCCAGAGAAATCTGGAATATACATTACTTTCTTATAATAAAACATAAATGAAAATAATATTCTATGAATTACAATAGATGGTGAGATGGTTAAGAGCTCGACCCATATACCATAAGGTCATGGGTTCGAGTCTTGCCATCTCATGACAACTTCGTTCTAGGGTTTCATCTTGGTAGTTTTATTTCTTCTTCTTCGTCGTAGTGTGGGTTGAGAGCTCGTGTCTGTTTAGGGTTTGCTTTTGCTCAGTCTCTTGTGCAAGACCCCGCTCGGCGGCTTGGCAGCAAACTGTTGTTGTAACCTACCCTACCTTGGTCCGGCTTGAAGCCAAGGTTGTATTTTTCCCTTGTAATATATATACTCATATCTGTTTGTGCATATTGGTGTATTTGGTGGTGTCGGGAACATAGCCCCTTGTTTCCTGTGCATAAGAGTCGGTGTCGCGCGCATGCTCTCTCTCTCTCTCTCTCTCTCTCTCGTGTTCGGTTGCCTCTGGGACGTGTCCGGAGTCAGTTTTCTCGGCATCCCTTCCTCCCTCGTCCGAGACCCCCGTGGTCCCGCCCCTTATACACGCATGCGCGTAATAACGCAACAACGTGAGCTACGCCGCCTAGTAGCTATGGTTGCGGTATCTTCTACATTGGGACCATGGGCCACCTCCACATCGAAACCCTTTGACCTCCCGCTTCTTTTCGAGAGACTGGGATGGAAATGAAACTAGGCCTAGTATAAACCATAGTTCTAGCCATACGTCCCATTCGTGTCATACTCAAACGCCAATATTCGTATCATACTCATACGTGAAAAGGCTCCAAGTATGATTGAAATCCATACGCGGTACATAGATATATTATATATACATATGGTGTATATGGTGTACATAGTGTGTGTGTGTGTAAGGGGGAGAGAGAGAAAGAGAGAGAGAGAGAGCGTGTGTGGTCTAGAGAGAGAAGCCCTGTTTTGCATGTGTGAGGAGACAGTGATTGAGTGTATATCTAGACTCTAGAGAGAGAGAGAGAGAGAGAGAGAGAGGAGCTATGGGTTTTGTCTGTGTGAGGGAGTATGTAATATGTATATTAGATATCTAGATTTTGTAGAGAGAGAAAATCTGTCAGTTCTCGTGAGAGAGAGAGAGAGAGAGTGTGTGTATGTGTGTCAGATGTCACTTCTATTCACAAAATATTATGAATATCAAAAATTAAAAAAACCCAAAAAAAGAAAAAAAAAGAAAAAAAGCCAAACGAATATCGCGTATCATACGCGTACGTTTGCAAACGTTCGCGTACGTCCAGTAAATTGGACGTACGCGAATATTAGGAACTATGGTATAAACTCATTTCCTTATAGAACATTTTTTTTTTGCTAGAACTCTTTAGCTTAAGTTCTATTTTAATTTTAATTTTACTTTCGATGAATGGGTAAATACCCCATTTTTATTGTAAACCAATTGTCTCATGGGCCAATTTTGGTCTTAGAAGACGTTAATATATCTTCTCTCTCTCTCTCTCTCTCTCTCTCTCTCTCTCTCTCTCTCTCTCTTAAATCTATGTTTGTTATCAAAACAAGATGATAATAAAACCCTTGCTATCTCCACTACTTTATTAGTAATGATATGGCAAGGTAAACCCTGTCAATTGTTGTAATACTAGATGACATTACTCTACCTCATCTTGGGACAACGTCCCCATACAACATAGTTGCAAACAATGCCAAATCAACTTCCCTCCCTCCCTCCCTCTTTCTCACAACATTCATCGGTAAAGTTCTTGAACATTGAGAGTCGTTACTCACTTTCACATGTATCACGTGAAATGTAATATTTTTGGTCTTAATACATCATATTTGACCTCCCAAGACGATAATAGAATCTATCTATGTATCTCTCTGAACGAGGAAACCACACACATCAAACATGTTAGATCGCATCTCATCATTTGCCATATGAACCATTGCGTCCAAGAACTCACATTCACTATGATGTGAGATGAAGTGTTGGGACCCAAGTGATGCGAGTAGTCAATAATGCTTTTTACCTTGCCCTAAGAACATTTAGGAGTTTGAGTATCACAATTTCATACAATGCTTTGCCCTTGATAAGTTTCGAACATGCTTTCTACACACCTTCAACCAAACATAGTCCTTGCATGAATTTCTCTCGATTATGACATTCATTAGCAAAGGTCTTGAACATTGACGATCACTACTCATTTCACATGTATTAATTGAAAATGTTATATGTTTTGTTTCATAAGTCATATATCAAGATCTCTTAACATGATAATAAAATATATTTCTTGTGTTTGCAATAATGTATATATAAAACAACTCAATTCATGTGACCTAATTTTGTGCTCTCTCCCTCTATTAATTTGTTCTCTCAACATTCGCCTACATCACCTAATGCGCGCGTGTGTGTGTGCATTCCTAAGTGCTCTTTACCTTTTCTTCCCTGACACGTAACGACACACTGCTGTGTACTTGCATTCTCCTCCCTACATGGGTGCGATGTTTCTTTCTACTGCATGTGTGCACGTTGTGTGCTCCTCACTCTGCATCCGTTTCGTTCTTTTTCTTATTCTTTTCCGTTCCCATGAGCGTGCTTGGTGGAACGAGTTCCTCTATGGCGTGTGTGCTTTCAATAAACAAATAAATTATGGCCCTTCCTCATTTCAACATATATTCTATTCAAACTAAGTAAATATGTTGCCTTTTGAGCTTGAAATATAAGATGTGATGTGTTTCACTTTCTTGCTTTTAACTATTTGGAAACTCACAAGATGGGCGAAAGTGAAGACTACCCAAGGGCATTCAAGAGATAACGAGAATGATCGGGGGCATTTCAGGAAATAAAGAGAAAAGCCACATTTCCGGGCCATTTCAAGGGCATTTTCAGGGGTATTTCAGGAAGGGGGACTAGGCCTCCCGAGTCCCCCCCATCCCAACACACACACAGACACATACAACTTTCGTTGAGAGTTCGAGATGATCATTTATTTACATCTAATGAACATTATTTCATAAGAAGCGCAGCACCAGCCTCCGCTGCAGCTATGGCGGTAAGAGCGGGTTTCCTCCTGTGCAGAAGAAGGAAGAATGTGGCCGCTCCATCCCTGTCGTCGGCAAAACGTTTCCTGTCTTGTGTCAGCCCTACCGTCTCCAGCAAAGAAGAGAAAATGGCATTGGACATGATCAGATATGCAAAATCGCTGAAACAAGATGGTATGCCGTCTTCATCTTCATCATTATCCCCATCTTCTTTTTTCTTCATCTAATTCTTCATCATCTTCTTCTTCATGCAAATTTGTTGGATATTTCTTTCATCATCCTCATTATTTTCTTCTTCTTCTTAAAATTATTAACCTTTATCATCTTCATCTTTCTTCAAATTTATCTATCTTCACCATAATTCGTGTTCTTCATAAAATTTTCTGATTCTTCAAATTCTTCATTTTCATCGTCTTCAATTTCCTTATCAGCCTCTTCTTCTTATTGTTCTTCAAATTATTCATCTTTGGTGTCTTTGCAGAACCTTCATATTCTGAGGCTGTGAGGGTGTTGGAGCAAGGTCTTTCTTTCTTTACTGGAGGTGGATTGCCTTCTTCCATGGCTTCTGGAAGACTGCAGCTCTGCTTAGCAACAATTCATGCCAACAGGTAGAACACATTCCAGTGCAAAATATACGTATGTGAATATGATATAATGCAAGTATGTATGCTGCGCCTGTCTGTGTGGTGTGTATGCATGTATACCATATATGTGTACATGCATATTTATAGTTGTAACATGTATTGCTTGAAGTATTTTTGGCATGTTGATTTTGGAACAATGTCTGCGGCTATGTGCATTTGTGCCATAATGCATTAGAGCAGTTTTATATTACAGGGAAACTAGGGCTTGCAAATATCTGCATTTGCGCCATATGCATTGTCACATTTGTATTCAAACACTGCAGCGTGTGTCTCATTGTTATATAATATTTATCATGTAAGAAGCCAGCAGATGCTGAGTAAGATCTGCCACATACTTGTACATTTTATCATAAGGAATATTTTTACACACGCTAAATGATTGATGGATTTTCAGGTCTAATTATGAAGCTGCTGCTGAATCTTTGCAGTATCTAATAAATACCAGTTCTATGCCCCTTGAAATCAAGGGTAAGTTTTGAATTTCAAAAAGGATGTTGGGGTTGACCGTGTCTTCTATCCATGCACCTTATTTTTTCTTTTACTAGTCTCTTCATAATCACTGGTTCAATACTGGGAAATGGATAATTTTCACAGTTATCGAAATGGATTGCATAGTTTTTATTACCAAGGGGACGATGGTGCCTATTTTTTACGGCTGCAATATTTCCTTATTGAAGAAAATGATGGACTAGATTCTCGAACTGGCCACCAGATGAGAGTCTGATGTTTCCCACATTTTTCTTGCACCTCTTTTAGTGTCTACATTTGTAGAGTATGTGTGGAAATAAATAAAAAATTCCACGAGCAAGACATGATGGTTTAGAACATGGAAATGATGAAATTAGGAAAATGGTAAATTTGGAGAATGTTACAAACATGCAATAAAAATCTTTCTATGAAGGTTACTTGGTTATATCTAGAACATGGAAATGATGAAATTAGGAAAATGAAATTTGGAGAATGTTACAAACATGCAATGAAAATCTTTCTATGAAGGTTACATGGTTATATTTAGAACATGGAAATGACGAAGGTGGCAAAATGATTTAGTTATGAACAATAAAAGTGTGCAAAAATTTTATGCTTAAATAATGCTTCTCTTGTTTTGATTAACAATTTTCTTTTCAATTTGATAGGATCTGCAATGGAAGCTTTGGCTTGCTTATGTTTGCAGCTGCATCAGGTAAATCTATGACCTCTTTGACTTTATTTAATTCTTTTATATATCTTCAACATTTAAGGTATATATCTTTGGTCAGGACAATGAAGCATTGGTCCAAGCTGATCAGTTAATGAGTTTATTAGCAGATGAAGATGTCCATGCAGAGCAGCTGCAATCAATGAAATTTAATTCTTTAGCTTTGAAAAAATTAGTTGAACTGGCACTTGGATCTTCTGATATTGGTACGTTCAATAGCTGTTACCACTTTGTTCTGTGAAAACATACAGAAACACTAATCTAGTTTCTAGTAGAAGCTTAAAGAGAGAAAATAAGAAACTGGTAAAATATTTTCTAATGCCATTGAAGGCCAAAATTATCAGAAGGAAAAGATGTTCAATTTCAATCATAAACCTGCCGAAATTTAAGCTACGAGAAAAAAAGTCAAGTATATTGCATAAAAATAGGTTGAAAGCTCCATTTACTATTGGCATAGGATTTTTTTTCCAAAACTAGATACATAAATTACATTAGCTCATAAGGGCTATATCTCAGGCTAATTAGCCTCATCATTCCTGAACCCTTTTTGCTTCAGTTGTTGTATCTTTTTTTGCCTGTCTATCTTGTCTCTGTGTTTTGTCGTTCCGAGGCCATATTACACTTCCAATGATGCGTGTCCAACATGACATCATCTTTATGAGGAAAGAAGAAAGTGACTGAGACCCTGTGAGTGAGAAGTAGAAGTAAGGAGAAGAAGCATTATCACCAAAGGCTGAGTTGGGACACGTTGTAATCAATGAAGTCGTTGAAGATAAATAAGTGAATGCTAGTAGTCCTATGAGCTGCTGGATAACAGTGGTAGTGAAGAATCTAGAGCTGATAAGAACGGTCAATCGAGCTTTTCTCAGAGGAAGATGCTACCACTAGCTGATGAACTAAAGTTATGGAGGTGATATAATGTCTATTCTCTGTGAGATCCACCATTAAATATTGAGGAGCAGCCTATGTCATTGCGAGAACACCCCTCTATGCTAAAAACATCTCAGCTACGGTAGAGATCAAAGTGAAATGTCTATATACGTGCTAAGAAAACATATCTATTACTAAGATACCTAACTATCTCATTAGAATTAACTAAAATCTTCTTATCTTGAATCTTAAAACTCAGGAAAAATGAACTCTAAATCCTAAAAAACCAAGAAAATCAGAAAACGTATCAGTTGAACTGAAATGTGTATCACAGAGATGCGAGAACTGGGAAAATGAAAGAAGAAGTTAGTATAAACTATCCAGTGTCAACTAAGATCTGCGGAATGACAAGACCCATGATGCAGGTTAATTCTAGAAGGATCATTGCCTGTTCAACTCTCTTCCACATGGTAGCTGGCTCAGATGACTAAGCAAAGAATTCTGTGATGGCATCAGAACAAGGGATATGGCCATTTTAGTGTATACAATTGAAAGCCAAAGGGTAACTTGATTCAGGGTAGAGAAACCACCTAGCATATTCAATAAAATTAATTGGTTCCTGAACTTGTCAATTTTATAGTGGAATTGAGAAGAGTTTGGTAAAAGGAAGTAAGAAAATTATGATATGAACCAATAAAGGGCCCTTACAGAGGTTGTTAAAAGGTATAATAACATAACTAGGAGTCTGGTTAAGTAGAGATTTGACAGACAATAATTTCAAGATATGCTACAAGTCTCTTAGCTTAATATGGATTTTGACCATTCCTAGGCTACAAGCTTTTTGGTCTGCAAGTGTGACTAACTTCCATGTTGTTACATCTCACTCGTACATCATTAGGTTTTATAGGGGTCTTGGTCTTGAAGAGATGCCCCATAAAGTTTGACAACATGAATAGGATGCGTCATCTCTTGCACACACCAATACCACTTGTCATTAGCACTCAGTGCTAGCTTTCAGTCATCACTGCTCAATGTAGGGTTTAAGGTGTAGGGGTTTTTTGGGGGTTTAGTGTTGAGGCTTCATCGATAATATTTTTTGCTAGCAAAATTTTAGCTCTAACAGAATTATAGATTCCCACTAACATTCTTAGAGTGGGTGAGGAGATGGTTATAGATTCCCATAAATACAATTGTTTCTAGCTCTAGCAGAATTCTGTACAACAAAGAATGGGTGGAGATAGAAGGAGGAAAGGAAAACAAGAAAGGAACGAAAGGGATCATATTCGCACATCAGCATGACAAGTCTATGGAATATGGCCTCAGCGTCTTGCTTGTTGTAGGCCTCTCACACACCCCCTTGTGTTTCCTGACTTGAAGGTGAAAACTATGTTTGAATTCAATGGTCTGCCACCCTTCAAGCAAATTGACGGTTGTTTCTGGGGGCAAAAGTTGCTGATGAAGTTTCGTTATTTGGAACATTGTTTTACATCATAAGGGTAGTAATAAATGAGGGAGAACTCAATCATACAGAACTCATACATAGTCCCTATCACTTTTCCTTAGTCTGTGTGAACAAACAGATTCTTGTAGACTTGTCTATAATTTGTAATTTCAAATATAATTGGAGTAAATGTACACATTTATTTACTAATAGAGCTAACAAATTTCAACTTGTAGAATCGGAAGGCCTTTCTTCACTTGTGGACTTGGAAAATGCATCAGGTATGTAGTCTCTCTCAAATTGCTCACTTTTTCATAAAATTTAGCAATTTGAGGACTTGGAAAATGCATCAGATGTTGATGTAAAAGATAAAGGTAATTACATACAACATTGATTAGTAAGTTTGTATGGTTGAATGGAGGCTGCCCCTCTGTCTTGAAGTTTCTTTGTGTTTAAGGACAGTTGTCACCACCATAGATTGACACATGCGTGATATTCGTCATATTCTCCATGCGTGATATTCTCAATATTCGAGAATACAAAATGGCCCTAAGAATATTTAAAAACCATTCGTTTTGTAAAATAAATATACAAAAAATTAATTAATTAATTAATTTAAAAATAAATAAATTTAATTCACTAAAAAAAAGAACAATTATTCATTAATAAATTATAAAAATATGATTAGTATAAACTCTCCTTTCTAGTGTCAAATAAAAAAAGAGGAGAGTTTATGAACCTTTATTTTATTTAAATAATTGATTTTTTTATTTTAAAAAAACGAATATTTTTATATTTACTATGAAAACATGATTAATGTGAAGTCTCAATTTTAATGTCAGGTAAAAATATCCATAAATTTTGGGAAAAGAAAAGGTGAAGAATTAATGAACCTTTCTTTTATTTTATTTATTTATTAAAAATAAAACGAAATTTTATTTAATTTAATTTATTTATTTAGTAAAGAATCAAGATCTCCAATGAAAATTTATTACTGTCAAGTCTCTCTCAACTCTCTATTTTATTATCCCCTTTTTATTGTCAAGTCCCCCTTTTTTTCCTAAGAAACTAAAAGGAGGGAGTTCATCTCCTTTTTTTTCCTTTTTTTTTAAACGAATACTTGACCACACGAATGTATGCGTATTCGTTTGCATTCGAATGGAAAATCCCTCGAATGCGAATATGTCAATCTATGGTCACCACACATCTGGTCTGTCTGTATGTACACATAGACACATACACATGTATGTACACGTAGACATGTACATATGTATGTATTTGTATGCATATGTATGTTTTGCATTTATATGGTGTATTTTAGAGCAACAATATACTGGAGTTTTTATTATTATAAAGATGCAGAGGTGATTTGTTTTCCATGGTCAAAGATTATCATTATTGAGTGATTCAGTAAGAGGTTATTTGTGAAGATTAAGATGTCATCGAAAGTTTGTTTTTCCTCAGCATGTTCAGAAATCATTATAAAATAATGTCTAATTGATAGCATAATAAATTCATAATCATTATTCAACTTGAATAACATAATATTTCAGGAGGTGCGGTCTTAGATATTGCAGAGTTGTCTCATGTACATGGTTCTTTATCGGCTGCAAAGCTTATGTATGAAAAAGCCATTAGCCTTTCGAAGAAGGAACTTGAAGAGAATGGGAAATTTTTATCTGCCATTGCCACAACACCTGAGGCAGTTCATACTGGTGCTATAGCTGGCTTGGGTCAGCTCCTTATAAGTATGGGGTGAGTACTGGCCTCCAGAGAACGATAATTCTGATAGTTATCATAATTATCATCTCTCTCTGTAAGATTCACATGGATGTAACTTTTGGTCTAATAGGTCACTTCGGCCCTTTAGATGTTAGCATAATGTTTCTTTCTCTTTGGTTTGATATCATGGGGTATATGTTTTTTACAGATGTCAATACATCTTCTTTCTGTCTCCCCCCAATGGGCATGTTAACTAGTTGAAGAGGGCCATAATATTAATATACAATGAATTCTGTTGTTACATTAGCCACAACAAATGGAGACTTTGACATCTTCACCACTGCTCTGTGGGTCATTTGTGTGTATGTCTGTATAACTAGGAGAGCAGTTCCATTGTCTTACTAGTAGAGGCAACAATTTCATGTTTTTCCTGGTATAGGTTTTGAGGCTTTTGACACTGCATCAAACGCATTTGTTGAATTTTGTCTTGGTGTCATGCAGAACAAAATGTGATTGTTATATTCCACTGTGGATTTGCATTTAGGTTTCCTAGCTTTTCAGACTTTGGTTTGTAAAGCTTTAGAAGGAAAGGTGTTACTATCATGCAAGTGAGCGTTTATACATATACAAATACTCTTATATTTATCTATACCTGTACACGTATTTCACATCACATTAATGATGAGCAAAAGAATAAGAGATTAAGGAGAATAATGGATTACGTCTTAACCACACTGACCACGCTCCAGTGAAGGATATGAGACACATAAAATACCATTGATGTCCCATACCACTGAATATTACCTTATGTTTTACCTTGGTTGTTGAATAACTGATCCGAAGAAAGAGCTTAGCCTCACCGATACTCTCGGCAACGTCTCAAGATGCTGTAAGAAGGGGGTATCTAGTCCTCCTTTATATACCTCAACACCTAAGGATCGTAGACCACCACATCCCACATGTCATAGGTCCTTATGGGTTTGTTCCAGTTCCTAGGATAACCAACTTCCCAACTATCCTACTTTTAACCTATTAAAATTAGCTATTGAATTGGTCCGTAAAGTTATGCCTATAACAACATGCATGTACTACATTAAATTATATTGTTCTTTGGAAATTCTATAGGGATTTTGAAGGAGCAGAATTTCAACTTACTGAGGCATTAAAGCTAGCGGAAAAAACAAAAGGTAGCATGATAGAAGCTTCATTTAATTTCACAAGAACCAAGGATACCTATTTGGTTTTGCTTGTTTCTTCTGGAATGAAACTCATTTACCGCATTGAAATTTTCTCTCCACAGGTGAAAAGCACCCTCAGGTTGGGGCAATACTATCTTGTATCGGGAACCTATATCACCAAAGGGCAAAGGCTGAAGGGAGGAGTGAACTATTAATAACAGAAGTAAGTGAAACCCTTCTATATTGATGTTGATGTTGGTTATTAGATGCATCATTGGTCTGAACTTTTACTTAATCATGACCTTATCTATGAGAAGCCAACTGGGAGCTATTTCACCTGCTATATCTTGTTTCAGAATTGGTGGTATCTATTACATAGTGCATAATCCATAGATGTGATGATTGCAGGGTGTGTACAAAAGCGCACTTGATTTATTGAAAGCCCAGGCTCTTGACAGGGGTATGTGTTTGATCTTTATTGCCAAGCATCTTCTTAATTTTGTGTACCCTTGGTAATATAATAAGAAAATGTTTTACAGAAATTGACAGAGGCGAACAATATACAGATATTGTTGCACTTACTAGAGGTAAATACTTAAAATCTTTCCATAACAATGCTTAATAGTCTTTATTATCCATGAGGTCCTACATTTTCAAGAGCACGAAATGGTCTTTACTGCAAAATCTTGATATAAATCAATTCATTATATTAGCATGGTTGTTTAAGACGGATTGTACAAACAACAGACAGTAAAGACAGTGATGACCTAAGCTTGTTTGACTATTTGATGGTCATCTTGCAAATCTCCTATCTATTTTATCTGCCCTGAACCTCAGCTCTGAAGTATGCTATTTCTCTGATTTTTTACCTTAGATTGTGGGGCAATTTCACCAGTTTTGAGCCTACTATACTTATGATGCAGATCTCCTATTTCTTTTCCCTGCCATCTTGATTGCAGCCTCATCACCCTTGTCACCAACAGATAAGGCCATTATCAACAGCTCTTCCCTTGCTTTGTGATCTCTCCATATTGGATTGGCTCATGTCAGATATCTTTTGAGGGCAAAAGTTTTCAGAGCTATAGCTACTTTTCTAACTAGATTCTTTAGTGCCTTATATTTGGTTATGTTTAATTTGGTTTGTTCTCGAAGATGAGACAACACTTTAAGACGTAATATCAGGTGCACAGATCCATCATCCTTGATGAATAGTATTGGTGCACTACCTGGGGACATGAGAACATGAAATGAACCCTTTACTGAGGTGTTAATTCAGGTATTTGTGAAGGTCCTTTAGATAAGATTCAGCAAGACCATGTATGGGACTGGACATTGTAGTCTTCCCCTGTTCTAGATTGATTAGACAGTCATAATGGTGGTTTCAAAGCGATCTATGTCAAAGGGATCTAGTCCGGGAACCCATTGACCGCCGCGAGGATAACTACAATCTGGCATTCGATAGGGATCAGGGGATATTATAGTTATTTAAGTACCTCGGTAAGCCTAGCGCTGCAATATGGCGAATACTAAATAGTGGGATTGAGGTCTGACCCAAATTACACAGAAGCGGCAACTTCACGATGTTATGCCGGCTCCAATTTTAAGGTGCCACAAAGTGCTTTCATAGCTTTCAGCTAAGTGGCAGACCCAACACAACTAACGAGTAATCCTACGTTAATAACGAGCCAAATTCCGCGATAGAGAGGTTCAGTTTCCGGGAAGATTTATCCATCTGTAATGAGAATGACATTGATAAGAGTATAAACAGAAACGTCTCCAGCTTATATTTCAATGACGAGTGAAGCAATCGAGCTACCTACACCAGTCTAGTCTAACCTTTTGGCGGCTCTTTCCGATGAAAAAAATCTTTTGCTGAAAACATTTGTGATACCTCAGTACTTCTCTTGAAGCTTGGCGCTCATGCAGCTTGGGCAAAAGGTAGTGTATCAATGAATGAAATCTTCAAGGTGGAAGGATGAGGATTTCCATAGCAGGGCAAGGCTCAACAAGTCAAGGTTCTGGCCATACAATATGGCTTGGAGAAAGCAGTATGAGAAGAAGCAGTGGATGCAAGAGAGGATTTGTCTGTGAAGGTGAGAATGCAGGTTCATTGATTCACACTAAGGCTGTGCTTCATTATCCATGAAAATTGAAGGATGCTGGGATGAGATCACGACATTAAGAATTACCTCTTTGGTGTAGTCTCTACGACAGTCTCTATGCTATGTCACTAGAAGAGACAGGCCTATTGCCATTTCCTTTCTAGGATTGGGTGGGGTTTTGGGAAACAGGATTTCGTCCTTAGTGGTGAAGGCATATCAATGAAGTCGGAAATGGTACCATATTATACTGGTATGTAGATGAAGATGTTGCTGAAGATAACAAGACTAGTAGATCGAGGGAATGACTTGGACAGAGGTTAGAGTGTACCACGGCAGAGAGTTTTCCATGACAAAGCTGTCCACATGGGAGGTCGCAGTGCATTCCCCATATTTGAGGGCTATTCTAAACCAGTGCAATCTCTGCCTTATATCACACGTTTACTTTGGATTTTACTTTCTTTTTGTTGCTTCCATGGTCCAAGAAATGCAATAACACGTTTTTCTTTATATTTTTGCATGTACAAAGCTCGGTTAGGAGTGGCACTTGCACCATTGTTGAAGAGGCGCAGCGAAGTAGAAAAATTGAAATCCTCAGTTGAAACAATATGGGGTAATTCCCGACCACTTCCAGATTTTTTGTACCTGAAACACCTACTTGACAATAAACAGGAGACAACAGCTGGAAATACTGTTGTGGATGTTAGATTAGGAAGAGTGTTCTATAAATGATAACATGTAGCAATTTTGAATCTGTTCAAGAGTACAGTAAACCATTGTACAGCCTCTTTTATTAAATCCAAGTTTGAGAGAACACTCAAATTTGAGTTTAATACATATACTTCGTTTAGTGTATGTATGTCTTTAATGGTTGGCTACTAGATTTTAGGTTCTTTCTTGTTCGTTCATGAGCATTTCAAACACATTCAAAACTTCGCCTTTCTCCGTAATATTAAATGTGATATAAACAATGACTTTTCATCCATTTGTATCCTAAATATGCTTATACCTTATTTGCTTATACATTTCTATTGTAAGCTTGAGATGACGTCAAATGATGTAATTTTAAATTTTGTTGTCATTATTGAGAATAAAGACGAAATTGCTGGGCTTGTAATGTCATTCAAGTTTGGCATGGCCATGCGATAAATCATACCTTTTGTTCTCTCTATTGAGCCCTTAATGATATAAGGCACGCTGGTGACCAAGCATTTCAGTATGGAATTGCCCTTTGATATTATAGTTTGGTGGCCAATGAGTGGACTATAACAAAACCCATCAAGATAACAATATCATGATTGTTCCTGATGATTAAAGGCCCTGTTGATGAAAGTGACAATGGTGTAGATGACTTCACATCTAACAAATGAATCAATGATGGATCACAATTACAATTGTGATGTGAATATGAATTCATTGTAGCTGATGATTTAAGAGCCCCATTGAGAAAAGTAAGAATGGTGGATAATTTCACAACAAATGCCTCAATGCCTTTGATCACAATTGTGGGGTCTGAATATGACTGCACCAAACATGGGAACAAGATGACTCTGCATACATAAAATTGTGTCAGTGATTTTAGGGGTCAACATAGAAAATCACATTGTGTTAGATGCAATTATTTGCACCAAGAGAAGCTCAAGTCAATAAAGAAATGTTAGTCTTACACCAAGAGAATCTCGAGTCGATAAAGAAATAGGTTATTTATGCTAAATGTCGTAGCAACCACAATTATAGAACAGGAGGTAGGGGTAACAGTCTTTCTGTGCTTATGAAAAGTGTGCCAGTCAAAACATGAATACCTTAGCAATAAATCTCCTTATATTCTTGAGCTTTCTCTTCTCCTCAAAATGTGACATTAAGACGCTCAAAACATGAGCATATTTACTGCAAAGCCTTGAATGATAACTAGTTCCATATGTATATAAATCTCCTACCAATTCCCATCAATTTGTAATTTTTCTTGTAGCTTCTACATATTAGTACACAAATTTTCAGAAGTTAATCAAATACTACCCCCAACACCAACTTTTAAAATGAGACTGTATAGAAATGTTCTTCGAAGAACAGTAGAACGCTTGTGTTTATACAGTACAAAATTAAACAGAATTACAAAACCGGCATGGAGTAGCTGTGCAAAAAAGCATAGCATAGTAATCCAAACAGAGATTTTCCCATTTCCATCTACAAAATCAAATGAACCGGTGTACATTATAACCCTAATCCAACTGTTCGTCCATCCCTTCTTCTGAGACCTGCGGTGAATTGCTTCTCTAGATCTTGTTGCAGCTCTTGCTGTCTCTCCTGCGCAAATACTCCAGATCCTCCATCTCCAACCTTGATTCCTTCTTCTGTAGTTCCTTCCCCTTTCACACCCTACAGTGGGGGAGATGTACAGGACACTCAGGCTCTAAAATTGTGTCAGCATTTTGTTATAGGCAAGTTTCAACAAACAGAAAAAACAGGAAAAATCACAAAAATACCCATTACCTTGTTGCTTTTTTACCAGAATACCCCTACGCTTAAAATATACATTATGCAGAAACTTAGGGATACTCTGGCAAAAGACACAGGTATTTTGGTATTTTACCCAAAATAATTATCCTAGGTTAGACAGTTGTTAATAAAAATTGAAGACTAAGATCAGATTTCACATCACTGGTAAAGTATATTTAAAAAAATGCAGAAAGTGAATCATTGACGTACCATGAGCTTCTTAAATTTCTCACGACGGTCACCATCAGCAAACTCGACTGTATCCCATCTTATAGTTCCAGTTACAGCTGCAGGTTCCTGTAATAAACATCATATTAACTCTTGACTCTGATGAATCTATGTCCTGATACCAAAGATATATGCATTTTTTTACAAGAAAGACAAAAATATTCTGGATTTTTCTGCAAATTTACTGTACATGTGACTTAGTGAATATGAAATGAAATATGCTTATTTGGGTGTAACAGTTGACATCAAATTGCAATTCAGTAATGATTCAAATAATAAAGAACTAAAAAGAAGTATTAGAAGGTAGAACTTGCAGTATAAACAAGCTCACAATAACAAATATACCCATCCACATAACCCACATAGATACTGGTATTTTAATATATTTTAACTTGTGATTTTGAAAATCATCTTTCAGCTGTGAGCTTCGAGATGACAAGAAAAAAAACTTTTACATTGCTTTAATTGAAATTTAAGATTTTTAACTTCTTGTAAAATAAGAACATTGACTATTACCTTTACTGTTTGATGCTTGTCTTGGGCAGCATAAATTCTTAATGTCAACAAACGTGAAAAGCAATATATACATCAGTAAAATTTCTTAATGCTAGTCTCCAGCTATCACGATTCACTCTAAACACTTTCTATGGAAAAACATATTGAATGACCAAAAAACGAGAAATATTTTAACCAAGCCAAGTATCTTCGATCAATTCCCCATGTCCCCAAGGCCCAAATTGCATTGGTTATCGAAAATAAATAGGCATTATCACCAAGATGTGTACTTTTTTATATCTTTTTTTTTTCCAAAAAACTTTTTTATATCTTTTATGACATTATTTGATAATAATAAGTTTCTATTAATTGTTCCTAGGCCAGAGAAGACATAAGAATCTGAATGCAGTCGGTCCAATCGTAAAGTGAATATAGTCAGTTTATAGACCACATGCTCTTCATGTTGTCAATCCAATTAGCATTGAGTTTTCGTATGTCTGTAGATGTAGGTGTCCGAGAATAAAGATATGCCTTGACAAAGTCATTGTAGGTTGGGCCTTACATAGTGTTACTTAAAGCCATAGGAGTGTGGATAAGAAAGTGAGCTAATTAAGATATGTTTTTGAAGAGGGGATTCTTTGCAAAATGAGAAACACTTTACTTCAAATAAATTATTTTCTTATAACTCACCATTCAATTTAGAACATAAGGACAGTTGTTTCTTCATGCTGAAATACAGCATGAATAATAGTAATTACACTCTTTACACGTGTGTGCTCAGTGGAGAAGACTCTGAAAGCTCTATGTAGACATTTTGGTTGATGAAATAGGTTTAAACTGATGGCTATGTTTCTAGAAGTTGAGCTCTTATTGTTATATTATCTTCTATTCATTATCAATAAACCAAGCACCAAAATGAGTGCCATTCTTTGTCACCAACAAGGAATTGAATTCTTTATTCGGGAGTAATCTAGATTCATAGATGTAACAGTAAGTTGCAGTGAGCTCAAAATTTTCAGAACATATTTCTTTGTTTATGTATTTTCCAGTGGTGAATTTAAGGTAAGGTCAATTGGTGCTTTACCACCTTTGTGAAGCTCCCCAATACAGGTTCATGGCTCCATTCCAGAGATTTGCTGAATGATATTCATCATGGAGCAAGATTTATCAGAATTAATCTAAAAAGAGGTTTGTTAAAACAAGCCACGTGTTTTTCATGCATCTTTTCAAAACAAATATGTTATCACGACTCCCTTATATAACTTTTTACTTTTATGTTGGGCCTAACCTAAAGTGAGTTTAAAAGACAGAACATTATATAAGCACACCATTACACCCAATATGAGCTGGACTGACCTTTTCATTTTTACTATTTTCGTTAGTACTCTTTAACAATGAGAAATCTGACTCAGCTATACTATAATAACGTTTTCAAATCACAGAAAACAAGAGTAACCTACGACTACAATTCAAAAATAAGCAGGTTAGTAATTTCTGCATTTAGAAATTCATTTCTCGCATCTGACATCCCTAAATAAGGAATCACATGTGACAAGTTTTCAAGAATGAATAAGTTCATAAAGATAGAAACGTTTTACAAATAGAAAGAAGGTTACCTGAGCTTTGCTCTTCCAGAGCATTTTCTTCTTCTCATCAACAGATTTGAAACCCCCAAGGTTTATGCTAACTAAAGGTCATCATCAAAGAAAAGTAAGAAACATGCCTTGATGATCAGATATCTAAGGAAAGTTTTCCATTGGAAATTTGGAAGCAATAGCGCACAAACCTTGTTGTGCAGCTTTTAAAGCTGCTAATCTTGCTGCTTCTGGATCTGGGGTAACCATAGCTCCATCTGAGGATCCTGATTCCGGACCCCACTTTGATCCCTTAGCCAATTTTTCATCCACGGTTGAAGAAAATTTCTTGGACTCATCGAGATTGTCAGTTCCAAATGGCAGTCCTTGTACTGTGAAAGACTCTGATGCTAAACCAAATCTAGAAGAATTTGCTTTTGGTAGTTCACTTCTTTTGTCTCTCTCTTCTTTCTTTGTGCTATCTTTACCTTGTATTGTCCTCTCTTTCAAATGGTCAGTTCCTTCATGTCGGCTTGGAGGGCTCTCATCATTTTTTCTCATTGTAGTATCTGATTTCTTCCCATGTCTCTCCCCCAACTCTTTGTATTCAGTATCCTTGTTTCTGTAATGATTGTCACTATCCTTCTCCTCATCTCTGCTTTTCCTCCGGCTCTCCAATTCTTTCTTGCACTTATCTCTTTCCATATTCTCAAAGTTCCGACCTTTTCCCTCACTATCATCCCCTATACCACTATTCTCCAATTTTTTTCCATATCGAGATCTTTCAAGATCCACATCTGAAGCTTCATCTACTCTTTTCCCACCAGTTTTGTTCCTGCCCAAATGAGTTTCATGGTCTTTAGTCTTGTATCGATCTCGAACATCACTTCTATCCTGCCTCTCTCTATCCTGCCTCTCTCTGTCTCTTTCACTTATGTGATTCTCTTTTCTTCTGTGCCTACTCTCCTCAGCACCTCTCTCTCTCACCCCTCTCTCAGGGCTGCGTTTTGAATACCTGCCATCATCATGCCGATAAGAATCAGCACGAGAATCTCTTGTACTGTGATAGCTTCGATCATAATGACTAGTGTGCCTCCTGTTGTATCCATGGTCATAGTCATCAGACCTACGACTGGAATTTCGATAATCATCTGAACTCTTTCTATTGTTTCCTGTATCTCCTCTTACACCTTCACTCTCTGTATCAAATCGACGCTCCCTCTTCGATCCTCCATCCTCTTGGACAGCACGTGCTGGACTTCTATCACGTTTCCACCCACCTGTAACATATCAAAGGATGAACAAAACAATTAACACCCCTTCCTATAGCAACTTAAGACATACTAAAGGAGATAAAAACATACTTATATAGCCACCTTAGATATGCCAAAGGAGATAATAGAACACATAAATTATATGGACACCTAAGACATACAAAAAGAAGATAATTAAAAACATATTATTATTATAGACATCTAAGACATACAAACACAGGAGACGAATACATAAATACATATAAATATCACCACAAAATCAATGAGTTCTGAAACTGGTTTCATAGGGTACCTGGTGATGGAGGACTTGGAGAACGAGAAGAAGATGGAGAGTGGCGCCTATAATTCCTCCGTGACACCTCATTAGCAGGTTTTCGAAAGGAATCCTTAGTTTCAGGAGAGCATGCTTCCATATCCATTTGCTGGGACTCTATGCTTCAAATGTAGAGCATAAAACACCTGTTGCAGACAACAGTTTCAAGCATTCTAAAGATATGCATAGAAATGCTGAGGGCTGAAAAGTTACGCTGAAAATAGAAATCCGAGATGAAAATCAGTTCTCTTCCATTTTTAAAATTTCATATCTCATACGATCATTCTGGTTCGTGTATAGATTATAACATACCTGTGTACAGTATTCCTAAGATCTGAAAAGTTAAAACAGAATGCTCGTCTGTTTCGTTTTTCAACATTTATATCTGACGATCATTCTGCTTCAAATATAGATCATAACAGACCTGTATACAGAATCCCTAAGATCTGAAAGTAAAACAGACTGCTAGTCTGTTTCGTTTTTCAACAATGGTTCAACTTCAAATGTACAAACATAAAAAGCCTATGCTCGCCCATGATTCAATAAAAGAAACAGACTTTTGTGATTAAGGAAATTCCAAATGGTTCTCTTCCTTTATACTCAGGATACAATTTGAGATATCCTTAAAATTGAAGAAACAGAATTCTGTGATTAAGAAAACACAGAAGATTCTCGTTCTTATACTCAGGGTATAATTTGAAGTACTCTAAATTTGAAGAAACACAATTCTGTGATTAAGGAAACACAAGGGGTTTGCTTTCTTTATATTCAAGATACAACTGTGAAAACAGAAAGAGAACACAAAAGGCTCTCTTTCTGTTTTCACAATTTCATGTCTAAGACCAAGGTTTTGCTTCAAATCTAGTGCATAAAAACCTGTTCCATTCTCTTCTTCAAGATTCGTGTCTGGGAACATGGTTCTGCTTCAAACCAAAAATTAATAACAAAAAACTTTTCTTGGGACAAGATTCAAGCACCTCTGAGATCAGCAACGAAAAGCCTGAGAACGGATTAAAACAGGATTTTGAGATAAGAGAAGGACGTTTCTCTTTGTTTTTCAAGATTTAATGCCCAAGGCAGCGGATCTTGCTGTTACAAGAAAACTAGGGCTTTGCAAAGAAGCATTTGCTGTTCACGTGAAAAAGACAGAAGCTAAGGTTTGAAACATATAGTTCCTGATTGATAGAAGAGAATAGGCTAAACCTAGGGTTTCGCAAACAGCAAACGTACATATATACTTCTTCCTGTTTAGAATAAAATCAAACAAACACTAATTTTTGAGCATACGTAATTCTTTCTGTTTATAAAGGGACAGGCGAAAGCTAGGATCATGATTTTTCTGCTTACGACAAAAACAAAACAAGAAGGTAGATTTTTTTACAAATATATATATATATATATATATATACAGAGAGTAAATCCATGGAGGAGCGAATGAGATGGGAGACCAAACAAACCTGGGATGAAGAAAAAACCTGCAATGGATCGATGCACAGGAAATTGTAGTGGATGCCAAATGGAAATAAAGCAGTCTCTTGTATTTTCTTTTCTTTTCTTTTTTTCTTCCACCCTTCTGTTGCTTCTACCTTCCTTTCGTTCGTTCGTTCTTCTTCTTTTCTTCGTCCTTCCGTCTGTCTATCGGCCTCTGTCTCTGTGTGTGTCGTCTAGGTATTCATTTAGATTTCTTCTTCAGAAAAAGGCTTTGAACCATATGTTTTATGTTTTTTTGGTTCACGCATTTGTGTTAATTTGTGTTGTTCTCACAAACACACATACACATTATTTACATGTAGACAGATAGATAGCTCCTTACTGACTACTACCAAAAATTTGAGAGGGCAAGTGAGGGAATCGCAGGCGCGGACAGTGCAGGTCGCACCGTTGATGGCGCCTGCGATCTCCACCGTCCAATGTGGATAAAAAGCTGACAACGATTGTCACCAGGAGCCCGACTCTTGGACAGCCTCTGTCACCAAGAGCCCGACTCTCTCACAAGGAACCCCATTGTTCGACAGCCTCTGTAACTAGGAGCCCGACTCTGTCACAAGGAGCTCTGTTGTCTGACCGCCTCTGTAACTAGGGGCCCGAATCTGTCAAAAGCAACCCCATTGTCTGACAACCTCTGTCACCAGGAGCCCGACTTAGAAATAAACATCAAAAACTCCAAAATTTTGTTAAGTGTACAACAATAATTTGCCATGAAAACGATGCATAAAATTACTTAGAAAATCCTAAACTTCCAATTGCTCAAAACCTAAAACTTAAAACTCAAAAATCACACAAACTTATATCTCCAAGCTTCAAATAACAAATCAACTTAAAGATTCAAATAACCAGTCTTACATAAAAGATAAGAACGTCAAATGTTGACAGTGGGAATAATCCAAGCCTTGGAACCCTGAAATGCAATATGAATACACACGTTACATATAACAATTATGGCTCATGTCAGGATGATGGAAAAATGCAACCACAATTTTTACAACATGTAACAATCAAGTCCCTTGAAGTCAAGGTCAAGCCATCACAACGCAAACACCAAACCTTCTCATGGTCACATATTGGCAATTGCCTCCTAGCCTGACTTGCACCTCTTTGTAGTTTTTGAGTGTGGGATTTGGAAATGTTTGGGAAGCTGCCAATAAGTTATTGCGAGATGTCTATTGTTGTGCTTCTTTTGGCACCGATTTGTTGGTTACAACTTATTGATCTGCCATCTTCTTCGTTGGTTGATTATGGACGCGATACACCTTCTCAATCATATCTTCTAGTGTTTGTATACATTCCAAAATAGTTGCACGGTCAAAGGTTCCTAACCCTTGCTTGAGACATTGAAGTGCTTCCTCGATCGTTTGTATTTTGGACTTCAATGATTCAATCTCTAATGTTGTGGGGTTTATCTCCTCGACACGTTCTACCTCTATCTCCACTTCTATTTCTGTATTATGGACCATTCGCATTTGGGTCGTGTGATCTATAAAAGGCAACGAGCCACATAAATGTGGCATATGCCTCTCAATAATCATTCGGATACCGAGTAAATTCTTACATTTACTCACAAGGTCTTGGCAATCACAATATGAGCATTGGAGTGAGACATTATACCATAGAGTGGGAGTCGTCCTACTAAAGATTCTAAACCAATATTGTGCCTCCTCCACAATATGCATTGTGGAAGTATCGTCAACATACCTTTCCATATATTCTCTCGGTCGCTTTAAGTCGGGACCTTTCATCCCTACAATTTGCATGGGGTGCAAATCGACCACTCACATATTTCTTGTTGTTGCTTGTACCACTCTATGATCGTTCCTACAATGCAAGTGCCAATTTCACTATCCCCGATTAAGACATGCTCAATGTCAGTAATTGATCGGTTTATTCTTCCTCTCAAGGCGGTATTCTTGATAAACTGCTAACGTCTTTCCACAATATTGGTAGTGTCAACATGTCCGTAGTTGAACATTCTACCAAACTTGGACAAGAGTTTCCTCCACACACATGTCAAACCACACCTATTGTCTCTTCTTTAGAGATACAGCTTTGATTACTCCATGGGTAATCGGGTCAAGGAATCATGGTTACGTAGGAAGGAAAGATAGTTTGAACAAGCCCACTTACTATGAAACTGGCCGGCCACAACCAGACTTATGGTTTAAGACTCAGACAGAATGAGCACAAAGATTACTTAATTGACACCAAAAGATTGACCCAACAAAGTATGTATTATAGCTTTACTACCACAAAGTATGAGTACACGGCTCACGACCGGCCTACGATATAAGTCCTCTCTCTTATACAACATATACAGATCTCTCCCTCTATGCCGCGCACCACCGTCCTGTTGTTGTTGCTTGCTTTCCATAGTTTATGTTTCCTCTCGGCACGCTCTAACCACTCCTCCCATTTTCAGCCTCCATTCTCAGTTGCACGTATTTCGTTTATCTACCCCCCTTCATGCTCTATCGATACTCCTTTTCACCTACTTTACCTACTCGTTTCTTTAGATTCATTTCACACTTCGTGCCCTTTGTCCCACGGATAACACCTGGCACGCCCATGGGGCAGTGCCTTGCATGTCGAACCCCAAACCAAAACATCCAAAATAGAGATTGAAAAGAATAAACATTCGAAATGTGATGTAGCCAAAAAACTTTGCTCGGGTAGCCTCATTCTTCTTCCAAAATTGCGAGAATTTCCTCTAATTGTGACTTTGTCATTGTTGGAGGTGGCTCTTCATCCGTGAGCTCGTTGGCGTGTAACTCGAATGATATATCCAGTTGTTGGTTTTGAGTCTTCTTCCTAGATTTTGGAATCGTTGCCTCCGGATGTGGTTCGGTGATCGGTGCATCCACTTGCTCAGTTTCTACTCTCAGTCGTGGTTCTTCTTATTCTTTCAGTGCCTATGCGGCTTCCTCGATTATACTGCGTTGATGCATGTGCGACGACTTCTGCTTCCTTTTCAGTGAGGAGGCAATCGCGTTTATACGCTTCTGCATCCAGTCTTAGCAACATGTGATCGTCGTTGAATTCCTCAAGGAGGTGTTCGATTGTTGTGGTGTGCGTTTGTGCCAGGGCATGGAATTCCTCAATGGGGTCTTCGCGGAGGATTTGGATGCTATTTTCATCCATTTTGTAGAAATTGCGGCCTTCTTTTCACTGATTTTTGGCGTTTGCTCGGAAGACATGTAATTCAGTTGCTTGAGCTAACCATTCAGTCCAGCCGCTAATCAGTGTCTCCTCGACTTTTAGTTGTATCCCGTGTTTGGCCACTATGGCTTTGATTCGTTCTTCGCCCATTTCATATTTGGCTCGGAGGAGGTTCAAATCGGCTTGAGCTTTCGTCGCATCTCGTTCGAACTTGGCTTTGAGGATCGCACATGATGTTGTAACATTAGTGAGTTGGGCCTCTAGCTTCTGCGTATGCATGTCTTAGCGTCGAAGAAGTCGATCCGAATTATCGACTAACTCCTGCGTTTAATGGTGTTGTTGTCGTTTGAGTTATAGGGTCGTGGAGATTTGCAACTAGTGAAGGGATTCCACAAATGTTGTTCGCTACTCCTCGGTTTCGTATAACTGCTGAAGGAACCGACTTGAGCGGATCTGGAGTTCCAAAAGTTCACTTTTCAAGGAGTCAAATTCTACGGCGTGTTGGCGAGATGCCCGTTGATGTTTTTCCTCCCCTTCCGCTAACTTTGTGGTTGCCAAGTCCTGCGCAACCTTAAGAAACATGGCGAAGTCCTTTTTTATGACCTCGAGTTGGGTCATCCGTGCATCTAGCAACTCTTGGAGTTCGGCCTCGCGCTTTGTGGCATGTGCCCGGAGTTGGGTTGCTTCCTTTGCGACCGTTTCGTATCATGCCTTGGCCTTCTCGGCAATCGTCATTTGGGCCGCGAGCTCCATGTCGTAGTTATAGGTTGGGACCACGATCGTTAACGTGGCCATTGCCGAGTCAGATAGTTCTTTCGTCGGGGTGTTGTAGTGGGGTGGGGAGGGTAAAGCACAACTAAGTAATGTGCTAACGCAGGCAAGAACCATTTTCTTGCTTGAAAAGCCGTCAAGGCGGCACAAACTCTGTCCCTGATGATGATGCCCCAATCGATGGCATTGCCTCTGTAGGCGGTGATTATGATGCTTGCCTTTTTCTATGGCATGTTATACGAGTTAGCGTGTACGTGTTACTCCTGGGCCGGACTTGCCTCTGACACAAGGTGTCCCTTCGAAACAATTCGCCAAAGGGTGGTTACGGTAAGGGATTCAACACTAACAACCATAACCAGTTATCTTCTAGTTCGGTATCTAGATTCACAACACTCATCAATTACATGCATAAGATCCATACATTGAGTGCAGAATAGAATAGGAACATAAAGATCCCCAAGATACAATAACAAAACTTCCTTATATTAATATTTCGTCATCTAAATACATCGATACCTGGATCCTTTTATATGCATCCAATTCTATGTTAAAAGACGGTGCCTAACCAGCAACCGGCTATGAATCGGTCTTGATCCGGATCAACATACCTATTCCGGATCTGTTCATTCCTATAACTAATATTATTATTATATATCTGGAAACCGGCTCACCTCTTCCTCATTACATACTTGGCCGCCAACGACCAACACATGGCACGCCGGTGGGACAGTACCTTGTACGTTGAACCCACAAGTTAGCTCCACTACTCCTCATCAAGTATGTCTAAAATACTCTAGTCAAGGAGTTCGAGGGGTTCCTCACTTTGTTGCTCCCGCTCTAGCTCTTGTTGGTCCCGTTGGTCCTTTCCATTTCCAACATTTCCGCTGTCGTGTGGTTCTTCACACATGATATGAAAACTAGTAAAATAATTATTTAATATTAGCTTAATGGGTTGATATGGAAAGATGGACGTCTTCAAAAGCTTTCTGAACACATTTTACGACACATGAAACAGACAACTAAGTATCAAGTTATGTAAGTATAAAGTTTGAGAAGATTAAGAAAACAAAACTAGGAGATATCCCACATAGATAGGACAACAATAGATCCCCCATTATATAAGGAAAGCCATAACTTGTTACTATATGTCTATGTGTGGAGCACAAAATGTTCAATGTGAATTTAGCTGAACTGTGTGGATAAGTGGCTTGGATGACTTTGGGTTGTGGCTATATTGGTCACGTGCATGATTCGGACAGTTCAGACGAATGGGCGCACGCACATGTGTGTGGACGTTTTAGACGGATTCACAGCTTGGCGGCTCAATAATGGGTGCACGGCTCGGTGGGTCGGTCGGGACAACGCACGAGTCTGTTGGGACACAAGTACGAATCATGCACGGGCTGAACTTATGTTGGATCATGTTGAATGACGTTGGATCGTGGCTATATTGGTCACGTGCACGATTCAGACGGTTCGGACGAATGCGCGCGCGCACAGGGGCATGGATGTTTCGGACGGACTCACAGCTTGGCGGCTCAATAACAAATGTTTCGAAAGGGACGCACGGCTCGGTGGGTCGGTCATGAAGCACGGCTCGGGACGAGGAACTCCGTATATGTTCCACTCTTTTTTTCTCTAGTTTTTTTTTTCTCTTCTCCTCTCTCCCATTCATTGGGGACAAATAATCTCTCATATTGATATCAGACCACTCCTTACATGGTTGTTGGCTCCTTTCTTCCGAGAATAATCTCTCATATTGATATCGAACCACTCCTTACATGGTTGTTGGCTCCTTTCTTCGAAGAATAATCTCTCATATTGATATCAGACCACTCCTTATTTGGTTGTTGGCCCTTTCTTTGAAAAATAATCTCTCATATTCATATCAGACCACTCCTTACATGGTTGTTGGCTCCTTTCTTTCAAGAATGATCTTTGATATTCATATCCAATCCGTTGTAACGTGATTCTAGAATTATAAAGAATCTATTTTCTTTTGCAAGCAACGAACGTTTTCTCCCACCTACTTGTCTTATGTTTAAATATTGCTTGTGTTGTACATGTGAGCACTAATTCCTTCCAGTCCATAACCCCGACGGTTCCACCTCACAATACGCTCATAGTGATGGATTTTCACGACACCATCTTCTCCGGTTCTTTCCGCTCCCAACTCTTCTTCTTCTTCCGGCTGCTCCCGTCTGGTTTCTACTGGTTGTTCCAATCCGGCTTCGTAATAGCCAAACCATGTTCTGCAAACATTGGTGCAACCAAGCGATGTCGGTCCACTTGACCTTTATATTGGTTGCCAATGACACGGAGCTCTAGGGAGAGGTCACTATGAACATCGTGTAAAGTGCGGGCACGCGTCTCTGCCGAAGGATTGACTAAAGTTGCAAGTATGGAAACGTTGAAACAATGGTGAAATCCATAGTTTGCAAAGAAGGGGGAGCACTTAGTCAAAGCATGGATACTATTATTGTAGGCAAATTTTGGCATTGCAAGGAAGTCCACCCAATCCTCTTGTTGGTAGCTCATGGTACATCAGAGGTATTGTTTGAGGATTTGGTTGACTTGTTTGGTTTGTCCATCAGTTTGAGGATGGTATGTTGATGACAAGTTTATAAAAGTCCTGAATGTCTGCAGAAGTTGTTGCCAAAAGTGGGAAATGAATTGAGAACCTCGATCAGAGGTGATATCCTCGGGTAAGCCATGTAATCAGACAACATTTTTAAGAAAAAGTTTAGTTGTCTCTTCTCCGGGAATGGTTTTGGAACATTGGACAAAGTGAGCCATCATCGAAAACCGATCGACAATTACGAGCACCGTGTCATGGTCACCGACTAGAGGGAAGTCCGTTATAAAGTCCATGGATAGAGAGGCCTATGGTCTACTTGGAATTGGGAGCGGGTGGAGAAGGCTGTATGGCCGATGGTGAGCCATTTTGGACCGAGCACATACATCACATGTCTTGATAGATTCCTTAACAAATTTCCAAGGTTGGGGCCACCAAAACCCTCGAGATAACAACTCCATGGTTTTTGTGACCCCAAAGTGGTCGGCAAGAGGATCATCATGACAATTTTGCAATACTCGTGCACGACACGATACTTCGGGAATGTACAAGAGATGATTACGATATAGGAACCCATCCCCGGTTGTAAATTGGTTGAGATATGAGCTTTTCATGTCTGGGGATGGGTCATTGATGCGGGCCATGATGTCTTTGGCGAATGGATCTGACAATGTTGCCGTGGCGATCTCGTTGAGCAAAGAATCATCATGCAACATGCAAGTGGCGAACATCTGAAGTTGATCGGGCCTCAACAAACAATGAGATTGTTGAGAATATGCGTCATCCCATGGGTGTAATGCCAAATCAGGTCGCCGAGAGAGGGCATCAACTTTCCCATGTTGAACTCCGGATTGAAACAAGATCTTGAAGTCAGCGAGAAAAAATCACCATCGGGCTTGCCTCCAATTCAATGTACGATTGGTGATGAAGTAAATTAGATTTTTTTGGTCGATCAACACCTAGATACGATGTTGGGCCCCTACAAAATAGGGTCGCCATTCGGCGAAGGCAAAAATGATTGTTGCAAGCTCATTGTCATAGACCAGATAATTGATTTCCAAGTTGTAAACTTCCAAGAGTAGAAGGCAACATGATGTAGTGTGCCCTCGTTGTCTGGTTGGGATAGGACATCTCCAATGGCAAAGTCGGAGGCATTGATTTCAACTTGGAAGGGCCTTGTGGGGTCGGGGTGGACCAACACTGGGGTTGTGAGAAAAGCTGCCTTCACGGCATCAAAAGCACTTTGTATAAGGATGATTAAAGGTTACACTACAGAGGAAAAACCATTAATAAATCGTCGATAGAAATTTGCAAAACCAAGAAATGATTGTACCTCTTTCAACCGAGTAGGGACATGCCAATCGGTGATTGCCGCTACCTTGTGTGCATCCATTGTGATCTCAGAGAGTGAAATCATGTAGCCTAGGAATTCGACAAAGGTCCGATCGAACACACATTTCTCACTTTTGGTGTAAAGCCCATGTTCTCGAAGTTTGGATAGTGTAAAGAATCAAGAGATGGATTTTGTACAGCGGAATAGATATGAACTATGTGTGTATATGAGAGAGAGTGAGAGAGTGAGAGAGACAAGGAGTAAGACACAAAGAATACACAAGGTAAAGTATATTAACAAAGGAGAAAGACTCAACATTATACAAGGTGGGAGGAGGGTGCTTTATATAGTCACCCTCTCTCTTCATTAACTACAAGACTCATAATGCTAGAATACAAAGTGGTGAGATAATGGTGACTCTTGACCGTTTGAGTGTCTATTCACTCTCAAGCTGAGTTCACACACTAGACCAAGTTGAACTTGATTCTCAACACGCCCCCTTAAGCTCAAGTTGGGTCGGTTTCAGACGGTATCCGAAATCCGCTTCGACTCGCGTTCCGGAGTCCGCGTTGACTCGCATTTATGCAGAGTTGCGGAATCCGTGCTCCACCTTGCGTTGTGTGTAGTTGCGAAGTCTGTGCTTTGGCTTGTGTCTTTCTTCGCGGCTTTGCGCGGTAGATGGGTTCTTCGTGGCTTCGTTGTGCAGTTGCGGAATCCACGTGTTATTTCGTAGTGTCTTCAGTACTCTCCCTCAAGCTTGGCAGGTCAAGGATCGTCAATCCGAGATCGGTCATGAATTGCCTCAACTTGTCGGCTCTTAAGGCTTTAGTGAAGATGTCGGCCATTTGAAGATTTGTGCTAATGTGTTGTAGGTTGACATCGCCAGCTAGAACGCACTCTCGGATGAAGTGATAATGCACTTCGATGTGCTTTGTCCGTGCGTGGAACACCGGGTTCCGAGCCAGATAGATACTGCTCATGTTGACGCAGTAAAGGGAAGTCAGATCCTTGATGGGTATGCCTAGATCCTTGAGTATTCTTTTGAGCCATACGGCTTCACATGCGGCCACTGTCGCGCCCCTGTATTCCGCCTCTATGCTTGAAAGAGCGACTGTTGGTTGCTTTTTGCTGCTCTAGGATATTGCTCCGCTGCCGAGGGAAAAAACAAATCCGGAGGTTGATCTTCTATCGGCTTGTAGCCGGCCCAATCGACATCTGTGTACCCCTCGTGTCGTATTGGCATCGCAGTCTTGTAGAGGATGCCATAATCCATTGTGCCACTCACGTACCGTAGAACTCACTTAGCGCAATCCAAGTGAGTATCACACAATGTTTGCATGAATTGACTAAGGAGACCAACCAGATAACTGAGATCGGGTCGAGGGATCGTGAGGTAGATGAGACTCCCGATGAGTTGCCGATACTGAGTCGGCTCACACGCTTTGGTGCCAGAATTCACATCTAGTTTGAGATTGTGATCGAGCGGGGTTGCCGCGAATTTGCACTCAGCCATTCCGAACTTGTATAACAAGTTGAGGATGTAGTGCCGTTGACCGAACCGAATCGTGATGCGGACTGGGCCAGACCAAACGGATGCAAATCAGACGGATCGGTCAGGTTGGTTGATCGCGGTGTCATGAAGAATTTCGGCCAGAGGCAGAAACCGGGAAACATTGGCTACATCGGCGGGGTGCAGCATGTGTGCTTACCCTTGTACATTTAGTGTGAATAACGAGGGCGCCTTTATGACGCCGAAGAGTAGTCAAGTCGGGACAGACGATCCCATGTAAGTCGGGATTTATCCCACATTGTAACGCATCCCTCTCCTTGTTCTATAAAAGGAAGGGAGCGCCCTTTGTGAAAGGTTTGCCCGTTTTGTGTTAGAGGGTATACCGTTAGGTTTAGAGTTAGTTTTTTTTCTTCTTCTTCTTGGCGGGGAAGTCGACCGTTGAGGGTTGTCTCTGCTAGGTCTCATGTGCAAGACCCCGCTCCGCGTGACGAGCCCGAGAGCTCCCCGGACGGCGGCTTGGCAACATACTACTGTTGTAACCTACCCTACCATGGTCCGGCTCGAAGCCGGGGTTGCATTCTTTCCCTTCTAATACTTACATTTGCGTCTGTTTGTGCATATTCGTGTCTCTGTTGGTGTCGGGCGCTTCCCCTTTCCTGCGTTTCCTGTACATAAGGGCGTGAGTCAGGTCGGCCTGTGTGTGTGCGTGAGTCGGTGTCAAGCGCGCGCTCCCTCTCTTTCTCTCTCCCTTCGGTTGCTTCCGGTGTGCTTTTGGGATGCCCTGGAAACGGTGAAGTACGACCTCCTACGCTCTGTCACTCCCTAGTCCAAGACCCCCGTGGTCCTGCCTTTCTCCACGCACGCGCGTAACAACGCAACAACGGTGCATGGTGTCTTAAAGATATTTGGTCTGAAAACCTAATAGTATTTTGTGCATAAAAGAAAAAGATATAACCAAGACTCGAACTTTGCACCTCCAAGATAGGAGGCAATAGACTTACCACTAAGCTATGTCATTTCCTTAGAAATGATTTTCCTATCATTATAGTTTTTACATGTAAATCCTCATATTAGAGCTTGATTGACATGTGATGCATGAGTGCCAAATGGCAAACATGCATCACATGCATTGTATGCATGTCTTGTACCCTCACATGCATCATATGCATGGGAGCATCTATAAAATGGTGGATGAAAAATATCAAAGGGGGGCTTTTGGTACTTTATATCAAAATTAATATTAAGAAGAAAATTTGTTATCCAATTGATGTATTAATCTTGTTCTTCAAATCTAAAGTCAAGTGTTCAATCTTAATCTCTCTCAATCTAAAGTCAAGCGTTCTATCTTATCTCAATCTCTCTCTCTTTCAGTCTATCTTAATTCCTTTCTCGTTAAAGCTAGTGCAAACTTCGAGTCCTTCCGGTCCAGAACCTTGGCGGTTCCGCCTCACGATCCGCACATAGTGACGGATCTTCACGACAGCATCCAACTTCCTCTGTTTTGCCTTCAACACATGCACATACGCGATGCTACCGAAAACCCTTAAGTGTGCCAAGTTTGGCTTCTTGCCGAAGTACAGCTCATGTGGTGACACTCCTCCATTGGCAGAAGTCTGATTCTGCAAATAAATAGTCATCCTTACAGCTTCAGCCCAATAGAACTTCGGTAGATGCTTCTCTTCAAGCATCGCCTTTGCCGCCTCTTCGATTGTCTGATTCTTCCACTTGGCCACATTGTTCTGTTGTGGCGTGTATCTACACGAGAATTCGCGTCGAATTCCCTCCTTCTGTAGATAACTTGCGAATTGGTTAGAGAAGTACTCCTTCCCGCCATCGGACCGTAGACACTTGATCTTACGCCCCGTTTCCCTTTCCGCAAGGCTCTTTACCTTCAGGAAACACGTGAAGACTTCTCTCTTTTACGTGATCAAGCACGCCCAAGTGTGCTGAGAGAAGTCATCGATGAAAGTCACAAAATATCAGCTTCCCCCGAGACTCACGTTCTGTGTTGGTTCCCATACATCCGAATGGATCACATCGAGTGTATTTCAACTTCGGTTACGCTCATTGGGGAATGGAAGTCGGTGATGCTTTCCCAACTGGCAGGCTTCGCAGACTTGGCCCTTTCGGCAAGCCGAAAACGATGTTTTTCGTCTACATTTCTCGAAGCTTCGGGAAGTTGACGTGGTCGATATGTCGATATCTGATTCGACCTTTCATCATTTCGCGAACATAGCAGTGCCTACGTCGTTGGTCTCGAGGGTAAACATCCTCCCTTCATGGTGCCCTTGCACGATTATCTTGCCTTCCTCTTCTATGAAGCACCCAAGATGTGTGAATTGAACTTGCATCCCCTGGTCAACGATCTGGCCGACCGACACTAAGTTCTTGGTTATTGTCGAGACGTATAACATGTTCATGAGCTTCCCTTTTTGTCGAACGTGACCGAGGGGAACTTCACTGAGATATTCGATGGTATGCGGAGTGTTGTCTCCAGTTTCGACCACTCCTTGTTTTTCCGGTCTCTCCGTTATGAGAACCATTCCTCATGACTTGTCATATGATTTGACGCTCTGGAGTCCACATACCTCACCTCGTTTGCTCTAGAGGTGTTCACGGCCATCGAATTAGCCTTGTGCTTCATTACGAAGGTCGGGCCCGATCCATTTCCAGCTCGTTCGGAGCCTTCAGCATAGTACGACCTTTGATGCCTCTCTACCTCTCTTCGGCTCGATCCAGCTTTGTCGGAATCGGCTCGTTTCTTCCAACACTCGCTCTCTCTGTGGCCTTTCTTGCCACAGTACCAAAAATCCGTCACAACCTTCTCTTGCCGGTTTCTGGTGCCGCCATGACTCCCCCTGCTTCCGGAGGGTTCAGAACTGCTTCCAGCATTTTGATTATGCTGCACGTTCTGCTCTTTTCGGTCGCCTCCATTGCGCACCGACCCGCCACAACCACGGGGCCTATCTTCCTCTGTGTACAACATTTTGATGTCGGCGTGCGTACTCATCGATGCACCCGCGTGATTTTCCTCTATGAGCAACATTGATTGAAGCTTGAAGAACCATGGCGTATTCTCCCTGGTGCAGACCTCTGTTCGAAAAGCTCCGAACTTGGATGCTAGCCCTCTAAGGCACACCTGCACCATTTCATATTCCTCGATGTTCACGTTCACGGAGGCGAGAAAATCACAAATTTCCTTAATTCGAGCCGTGTAATTGGCCATAGACAGATCTTTCTGTCGGACATTCTTGAGCTCATGTCTGAGCTGCAGCTTCCTGGCCGTTATGCTCGCAGTGAAAATCCTCTTGAGATTCGCCCACACGTCGTTTGGCGTCTTCGCATCCCAAATGTAGCTCAAGAGCTGGTCGCTCACATAGGACGCAAGGCAGTATAGTACTCTGCTTGCCACCTGTTCCCAGGTCAGGAAGTCTCTATGTGTCGATTCAAGTGTTGTGTCGTTAGCTCCATCGACATAACTCCAGTAGTCGTGCCCAAGCAAGTACTGGTGCATCTTGTATGACCAAGATGCATAGTTGCTTCTGTCCAGCTTCTTCGTAGGAAGTGAGCTACCCATCCCTCTATCCATTCTTATTTCTTTTCAGTTCTTCACGGTGATGTTTGTCTGTTTGTCGGCCGTAGAGGATTTCAACCCTCGCGCTTTGATACCATGTAAAAGAATAGCATGTGTAGAAGCGTAACAGACACAACCGTGTAACACAGATGACGAAAAGAAGGTTTAATGGAAAGCTTTGAACACGACACAACGTATGAAGGAGAGACAGAGAATGAGAGAGAGAGTAAGCAGAACACACAAAAACTTAGATTCAAAAATAACTCTCAGTCACTCTATACAAGATGCACTCAATCGACGCTTTTTATAAAAGTCCTTATGGACAGACAAAAGTATTGTCAGAGTATTGACACATACTTCAATGCTCATTAATGAGCCTCCTACAGTAACTCCCAAAATTATTCCTTACGAGGAATAATGCTCTAACGGCCTCTCGGCTGACGCACCGCTATGGCCTTTGTGTGTACGATTTTACGCACCCAGTCTACGCATTGGGTTACACACCCGTTTACGCACCCAATGTTGAGCTTGTATTTCAACACCAGCCTCTACAACAACCATGTACTCTGCCTCTATGGTCAACTACACTATAGTCTTCTACAGTCTTGACTACCACGACATTGGTCCCCCTACATAGGTCATCACATAACTTGATGTAAATAAGCTTGAGTCTACATCCCCCGACATGTCTGAATAAATAAAACCTTCGAGCATAGGTTTTTTGAAACCATACCTAAGGCATACCCTTAAGGTTCCTTTCAAGTACATGAGTATCCAATTTACTACTACCCAATGTTCTCTTCCTCGATTACTCATATATCGACTTACTATTCGACCACAAATGCTATGTATGGTCTCATACAGACCATAACATACATCAAACTGCTAACGACTGAGGCATATAGCACTTTCCTCATATCAGCCTTGTCCTTCTCACTTTTCAGACTTTGCCTAGCATTCAACTTACAATTTGTTGGCAATGTAGACCTGACTAGGTTTGCTTCCGACATGTTGAATCTTTTCAACACCTTTGTCACATAATTCTCTTGTGACAACCATAGCACATTCTTAGTTCAATCTCGAACTATGTGCATCCCCAAGATTTGTTTGGCAAATCCAATATCTTTCATGGCAAACAACTTGCCTAGGGCTCCCTTCAAGCTCGTAATCTTCTAAATATCGTGACCAACCACTAACATGTCACCCACATATAGTAAGAGAATCAAGAAGTCGCCTTCATTGTACCTTTTGACGAACACACAGTGATCAACTTGTGTTTTATGGAATACATGTTCCAGCATGACGGATTTGAACTTCTTGTACCATTGGCATGGAGCTTGTTTCAGACCATACAAGCTTTTCCTTAGTTGACACACCAGATTCTCTTTTCCTTTCTCCACAAAGACTTCGGGCTGCTACATATAGATCTCTTCGTCTTATTCCGCATGCAAGAATGTTGTCTTGATATCCAATTGCTCTATCTCCATATTCATACTGGCAGCAATGCCTAACATTGTCTGAATGGATGTCATCTTTATGATTGGTGCGAAGATCTCATCAAAATCGATCCCTTTCTTCTGTTGAAATCCCTTTACTACTATTCAGGCCTTATATCTGGGTGTCTTCTCATTGTCGGCTCAAGTTCGGATGTGTCTGCCGACTCTTCACACGACTCGCATTCATACATGTCTATCGGTTGCCGAAGGTCAATCGACTCCAATTAGTATGTTTCAATCGACTTCTATAATTTTGTTGACTCCGACTCATATGTATTAGTCGGTTGCTCTAAGTCGACCATCTCGGATTCGGCCATTCCGACTAGAGCTGCCTCCTCGCAGTCGATAGTGTATGGTCAACTGGTCTTGAGTCTATAATAGTGGTAGTCGACTGGGAAGCCGGTTCTGACTTCTATTGTTTCCAGTCCTCGATCTTCTTGTCTTCCAAGAACACGATGTCTCGACTCCTCACCACCTTCTTGTCAAGTAAGTCCCACAACCTGTAACCGAATTCATCTTCCAAGTACCTTAGGAATATGCATGGTTTCGACTTGTTGTCAAGCTTCGACCTCTGATCCTTTGCTATATGCATATATGCCAGACATCCGAACACCTTCAAGTGTTGATTGGAGACATCTTTACCTACCCACGCCCTTTGTGGGACAATGTTGAGCGGCAAGCTCAATTGGAGCCGGATCGACTGGATAAGCCTGAGCCGGTGAGCGAGACGGATCGGTGAGCTGGGGAGCCGGTTAGCCGGATCCATCAGTAACCGGAAGCCTAGTAGCAGCTAGACTACTAGGGAGTTGTTACTCTCGTAGTTAGTGTCAGGCGCTCGAGTGAGCATTGAAGTACACTGTACTTCTGTCAGTCTGTATGGACCTGTATAAAATTGGTTGTGGAACACATACGATGTACAGAGCGTTGATATAATTTTTTAATAGAGATTCTTGTTCTCTCTCTCTCTGTCTCTCCCGCGTACTGTTAAGCTCTCCATTAAACCTGTTCTCTGTTTTCTGTTTTCTATTGCTTCCGCACGCTATTTGTTTTTACATGGTATTAGAGCACGAGGGTTGAGAACCTCTACAGCCGACATAGCTTGAAAGGAAAACTTTCGTAAAGAACAGGGAAAGCAAAATGGATAGAGGAATGGCTAGCTCGCTCCCAGTGGAGAAGCTTGATAGAACCAACTACACATCTTGGTCTTACAAGATGCACCAGTACCTGCTTGGGCATGGGTACTGGAGCTATGTCGACGGAGCTAACGACACAGCACCTGATGCGGCACACAAGGACTTTCCGGTGTGGGAACAATCGGCAAGCAGAGTGATGTACTACTTTGCGTCCAATGTTGGAGACTAACTGTTGAGCCACGTCCGAGATATCGGGACGCCGAAAGAGGCTTGGGGAAACCGGAAGAAGGTTTTCGCCGCAAGCACCACAGGTAGGAAGCTGCAACTCCGACAGGAGTTGAGCAATGTCCGACAGAAGGACATGTCAGTGGCTGATTACACGACCTGAATCAAAGAGATCTGTGACTCACTTGCCTCTATCAACGTCACTGACAAATAGGAAATGACACCAAATGAGAAAGACAAATAGGAAATGACACTAAATGAGAGGGGAAAAAACTATATTCATTACATGCCCCATAAGGGGTTTATATAATACAAAATGTAACGGTAAATAATAACCGTTACAAAAGAGAAGACCGTTACAAATGAGCAAGAGAGAAAGACAAATAGGAAATGACACCAAATGAGAGGGGAAAAAACTATATTCATTACATGCCCCATAAGGGGTTTATATAATACAAAATGTAACGGCAAATAATAACCGTTACAAAAGAGACGATCGTTACACTCTTGTCACATGCACATAATTGTGAATGTGCTCACACATACTCATCCTCACACATTCATATACATATTACACATACCGAACAACCCCTTCAACGTGTTTTACCCTTATGCCGCCCCGTACAACTCCTACGGGTAACACTCTGCAAGCCCATTCAACTTAGGGGTCTTTGGCACTATATATTTGAGTCGAATACCTTGGGACTTGCAATACTCTTCGAACTATCCTCTATACTCACCACCATTGTCGGTTCAGACAACCTTCAACTTTCGACCTGACTCTCTTTCAGCTTTGGCCTATAACTCTTTGAAGAACGACAATACTTGATCCTTCGACTTTAGTATGAAAGCCCACAACTTTCGATTGTAGTCATTAATGAATATTACGAAGTACTATCCACCACGATGCGATGGGGCATGCACGTAGTACATGTCTGTGTGTACCAATTCCAGTGCAACTTCTCTTCTCTTTGGTGGTCTTGAGTGGAATGCAACTCTATTTTGCTTTCCAACCAGGCAGTCGACACATCTCTCCAAGTGCACTCCTTTTACTTCTGGAAGAAGTTTCTAGTCGACTAGGATATGCATGCCTCTCTCGCTCATGTGGCCAAGCCTCTTGTGCCATATCTCTCCACTCGAGTCGGTTGCCACGTTTGCTTCATCCTTGCACAGCTTGGCATGCATCACATACTACGTGCCATGTTTTTGTGCTCGAGTCACTATGAGACTTCCCTTGCAAAACTTCCACGTACCATATTGAAAACTACCATTGTAACCTTCATCGTGCAATCTCCCAATCGATATCATATTCAGCCTGATATCAGGCACATATCGAACATCCCTTAGGATCAATCTACAACCAGTCGATGTTGTTAGGCATACACTTCCAATGTCGGCTATCTTGCATGCTCCATTATCTCCCATCTTTACACAGTCATAGTCACCGGTTATGTAAGACAAGAAACACTCTCTCGAGGGAGTTATATGGAACGATGCACCGGAGACAATCACCCACGTGCACTCTTCATTTGCAAGATTTGCATTCGCTTGCTCGCAAATGAACATAAGCTCTTCTTCATGTGTATTCAGGACTGAAGTGCCCTTTTCCTCAGAAATCTTTTTGGGTTCGACATCGTTTGAAGCCCCTTTGTCTCTCTTAAGGTGTCCACGGTCCTTTTGGAAGTGTCCAGGTTTTCCACAATAAAAACATGTGAGTTTTCCTCTGGACTTGGATATGGCTTGAGACTTGTCTCTCCTCTATGGACTTCTTTGCTTGCTTCTTCCTCTGCCCGAATGTTGTGACACATTTGCCTCCGATTGGGACATGACACCCTTGTCCTTCCTTCTTGTCTCCTCGTTTAGGATACTTGTCTTTACCACTTGTAGAGACAGGTTCTCTTCTTGGCACGAGGTACTAAGAGAGACCACTAGGTTCTTCCAACTGTCCAGTCGGCGATAGGGTACATAGTAGTAACAAAGCTTGCATAGCATCATCTAATAGAAACTTTGTTGCTACAAGTTGATTCACCAACCCCATGAAGGTGTTAATGTGTACCACAATGCCTTCTCCATCTATTTAATTCAATCTCATGATCTTTCTCATTAGAGAAGTTTTGTTGAGGGCCTTATTCCTCTCGTACAACCCTGACAGTTTGTGCCATATTTTGTAGGCGTTTATGTCATTAACCACGTTGTCGTAAAGAAAACCGTCCTTTAGAGCAATCGATGCATATCGCGCGTGAACCGGCTCTTCACGCGTGCGTGCCCCCTTAATGTATATAATAGAGAATTAGGTACATAGGTATATCCTGGGAAGTTAGATTCGGTAGGTGGGAAGTAAATGAGGGAGACGACTCCCTTCTTTAAGCTATAAAAGAGAGGGAGACGCGGGGAGAAGGGGATCGCGCATTAAGGAGGACGAAGTGTTGTCGGACCGTAACCGAACGCTTCTCCTCTGTTTGTTCTCTATTGCTCTTCTTTGCAGATTTTCGGGAGGCTCGCGCTGCTTCGAGGAACGCCTGTGTGCTTCCGGCAACACCTCCATCCTATCTCCTTTCGTGCGCAGACGAACAGGCATTGACATCTGTTCGACGGCCTGTTCGGTTGTAACCGCTCACGTGCTCTGTTGTTTATTTTGTTATTCGTTAATATACAAACATTCGTGTCTCTCTGTCTCTGTGTCCTTTCGTGTCTTCTGCGTTGACGGGTCGTGCCCCCTGTGTTCCTTTGCTCACACGCAACTGGGCGTCTCTCTCTTTCTCTTTCCCCTTCTATCACCTGCTTTTCGGTTCAAGACCCCGGTGGTCCCGCCTCGTTTCTCCACGCACGCGCGTAGTAACGCGACATCTTTGGTGAACCCGACGTGAACAAGGCGGCAGAGGAGCAGAAGATGAGGGGGTCGGATCTTGCAGCGGCCGTGGCTTCGGCCGTGGACCGGATAGTGAGCGCACGCGAGGGCACCGGCGCCCTTGACAGGGCTATTGAGGCGATCGTCGGTACAATCGGCCGGTTCAGTGGAAAGGATGCCACGAGTTATTTGGCGTCCTACCGGGCGGAGATGCTGATGAGGGATATTCCGGAAGAGAGGCGTCTTGCCGGATTCCCTCGAGTGGCGATGCCGAGCATCCATGCAGAGGTGCTCGAAGTCCGGGCAGAGAGCCGGACCTGGGAGGAGTTCGAAGGACGGCTCCTGGAGAAATACGAGTTGGATGACGCACTTCGACTTTCAAAGCGGGGCTTCATGGAGTGGGTGGAGTCCCCCAACAAAGGAAGAAATGCGTCGGTACTCCTCCGGGAGTTTGAGGAACGCTTTGCGCGCCTTTCGGCGCTCGATCGGACCGTTCTGGACACAAGTCGTGTCCTACTGTTTGTCAAATCGGTTGACGCACGGGATCAGGAGCAAGTGGGCTCCTTACTGGAAACCGAAAACGGGCTGACGGCCGACTGGGCCGCGGTAAAAAGAGTCTGCAGCCGTTTTGACAAACAGTGGGAGTGGGTTGATACAGGGGCGACCGGGGCGGGTCCTGTCGCACCAAGGAAGCTCGAACCAATACCGCAGGCGCGAAGGGAAGAGACCCGGGAGTGGCCCGAAACCGGTTCGGCTTCGACCGGCGTGGTCAGAGGCTCGTCCGGGGGAACAACTTTGGAGGAGTTGACACGGGCGGTAAAGGATCTCTAGATCGCCTAGGCTCGGAGGGAAGGCGGCGATCAGGCTCGTGACCGACGACCTCCGGCAGGAAATAGGTGCATGTGGTGCGACGAGGTCGGCCACATCCGGAAAGACTGCGGGGACTTTACGGAGGCTTTGAGAAGCCGGGTAGTGTACCTGTGGGAAGGTCGGGTGCACGCCAGCGATACCCGGAGGGCCCTGAACCAAAACGACGGGTGAGGAGGAATGAAAAGGCTGATGGAAGAGGCGGCGGCCCGGCACGCGGAGACCGTCCACTACTCAGCGTCAACCGGTATTCGGGTCGGAGGCAACGAGGCCTGGAAGGAGAGCAAAGCTGGGTTCTGGCCGACGGTGCTGGAAGGCCTCGCCGGTGCCCGACTAAAGAGAGACGAGGCGAACCGCGCGGAGAAGCGGGTCCAGGAGGTAACCGGGTGGAGTGACCCGGTCGAAGAAAAGACGGGTTTCGTCAAAGCAGCTTGCCAGAACTACGAGGCTCTGGTTGAAGACAAACGGGTAGGTAAAACCGGAGGGGCCGGACCCTCACAGAGATACGAAACCCGATTCGGGCCGAAACGGAACGAGGCCGGTGAGTCCAGTGCCCGGGATAACCACAAGAAGGGCGGTTACCATTTGGGCACGGAGATCGAAAGGACCACGGACCTACGAAAGGTCCTCGAAGAACGGATCCTCGACAACAAGGTGGAACTGTCGTTGCGGGAGGTGCTCGGAATCGCCAAGAAGGAGTTCCATGACTCCATCGTGGACTTGGTGAAGAGGAAGAGGTTGTCGACGGAGACAGAACCGGAAAGGCCGGTGGAGGTGCGGACGGCGCACATAAAGGACATGGCACTGGAAGACGAGTGGGCGGAGAGCCACTATTCGAGGCCACACTGGGCCCGAGCGACCACGGAAACCCCGGTGAAGATCAGAGATGTTTAGGAACCGGTGGTGGCGTTGGTGGACCACGGTTCGGAAATAAACCTGATGTCCATGGACTTCTACAAGAAGGGGAAATGGCCGATCAACACTAAGCACGGGTGGAAGATATGCGCGGCGACGCGCACCACTGATACACTACACGGGGCCTGCCCAAACGTGCGAGTCAAGATCGGCGACGTCGAGATAGACCAACACTTCTTTGTGCAGGAGACATCCTCGCACCCGGTCATACTGGGAGAATCGTACATTACGACAACGCGAATGGAGACCAAGGTGCTGGACAACGGGTCGGCTTACGCGAGGGTCAAGAGTCAGGACGGGCGTCATTCGGTCCAGTTCCTGACGGTGCGACCGAACCACGAGCGAAACCGCGAGTCCCTCGGTGGCGAGAACCGAGAGGATTTTTAGAGAGGGCTGTCAAGGCGTGGGGCCGCGACAGTCCGGACACTCCGGGAAAACCCCACAAATGTACGATAGAGGCGAAACCGAAGAAACCTTGTACCATAAGTAGGAAGTTTTGTTTCTCCGACAACGGAGGGTGTACGATAGTCGGTGTCGTTGGCCGAGAAAAGACAAGGGCGGAAGAGCGACTTCGGGCGTGCGGAGTTCTCGGGCCCAGCGAAGAAATCAACTGAGCCGTGGAGGCGGTCTCCTTCGACGATACCTTGGGAATACTGCGAGAGGTGGTCAGAGAGGGCCTTAAATAGGACCGGACAATACCGGTTTGTTCAGAAGAGATGTATGAAGTCATCGCGGACTTCAGTCGAGGGCTCGAGTCGGATCGGACGGCCCGGGTTAACACGAAGTATAAGACTGTGGACCGGAAGGTAAGGCCAGTCGCGGCACCCTTACCGGAGGGCAGCGAGTTGCGAATCAAGGGGGTCGCGTCGGACCCCAGTTTACGAGATCCGGCCTGCATAGGACACACCTTCACCGACAGAACGCTACGGGAGCTCAAAATCGGTGGGGGCGGGTTCCTACTGCCGGCGGAAGAAGACCGGTTTCGGAGAATGCTCGGAAGGCACGGGAAAACCTTCGCATTCTCACCGGGAGAGATCGGGTGCGTAGACCCGACAGTTGTGAAGCCGATGGTGATATTCACGGTACCGCATGTGCCGTGGAATCTCAAACCAATTCCGGTACCGAGAGCTCACATCCCGGAGCTGATGGAGCTGTTGAGGCAGAAAGTCGATATGGGCATCCTCGAACCGTCGAGTGCCCCGTACTCGAACCGGTAGTTTACTGTACCAAAGAAGAACGGGACGTTGCGCTTCATTCAAGACCTGCAACCGGTCAACAGAGTGACCATTCGGAACAACGATAGACGAGTTCACGGAGGCCTTCGTCGGAAGGTCGATCTACTCGGTCGGTGATCTATACTCAGGGTACGATCAGTTCCAACTAGCCGTAGAGAGCATAGACATTACGACGATGCGGACTCCTCTCGGCCTAGTGCGGATGTGTACCCTGCCACAAGGAGGGACGAACTCGGTGGCCCACATGGTGAATGCGATGAACAACGTGCTGAGGGATTGTATCCCAGACATCATCATGCCATTCTTGGACGACATCCCGATCAAGGGATGTCCAATGGAGGAAAAGGAAGAAACGATCGGACCGAACGGATGTCGGAGATTCGTGGCGACACACATTGACGACTGCGAGAGGGTGCTGCAGAGGCTAGAGGACGTGAGGCTCACCTTCTCCGGGGAGAAATCGGCCTTCGAGCAATCAGAGATCATGGTCGTCGGACATCTATGTGGACCGTATGGCCGGAAACCGTCTCCGGCTAAGGTGGAAGCCATCTCCGCAATGAAGCCCGACTGTAACTCGGTCACGGAGGTACAGAGGTTCTTGGGAGCATGCGCGTTCTACCACATATGGATCCCGCATTACGCCCACGTTGCCGAGCCGCTATACGGGTTGCTGAAAAAGGGGCGAAAATTCGAGTGGCGAGTCGAGCATACGAAGTTGGTCCGAAAAATGAAGGAGGCTCTTGTTGCAGCTCCGGCGCTCCGGAAGGCTGTCTACGAGAAAGGCACCCCCATCTACATAACGGTAGATACAAGTCCGACCGGGATCGGATGGGTCGTCAACCAAGAAGATGAGGACAATATTCGGTTCCCAATCCGGTTCGGCGCGAAGGTCCTCAGCGAGCGACAGCGAGGATATGCTCAGGTTAAACGTGAACTCTGGGGTATCGTTTCGGCGGTAAAGGCCGATAAAGACTATCTGATCGGGACATAGGTGATTATTGAGACGGACTGCCTGCCGATTCTCGGCATGGTTTCCGGATGCGCAACCCCAGACCTGGCAATGCTCAGGTGGATAGCGTACATGAAGTCCCTGGATCAGGAAATACGACACATTTCCGGGAAAGACAATGCCATGGCCGACATGCTTTCGAGGGCGCGATTCGACGACGAGGGCGGCATGGTTTCGGAGGACGAGGAAGTCGGCGTGGACTTCTTCGAGGCGGCTTACGTAACAACCGAGGGGGGGAGCACTCTGGCGCTTAACGATTTTAACGAGAGCAAGTACGATGGGGAGTGGCTGCAGATTGGAGGATTCTTAAGGACGATGACGCCGGGCGCGTCATGGACAAGGGACGAGGCCAACCGGATCCGGAAGAAAGCGTACCGATTCTTTCTCCGGGACGGATACTTGTGGAAGCACCCGAAGAAGAGAAACGACATCCCGCTCCGAGTAGTGGCGATGAAGGAGGAACATGAGGAGTTGCTGAAGGCCTACCACGACAGCCCCTAGGCTGGACACCGTGGGACGTGGGCCACGTTCGAGAAACTAAAGGGGAAGTACTGGTGGCCGGGGCTGTACCGGGACATGCATTGGTTCGTGACAACTTGTGAGAGCTGTCAGGTGCACTCCATAGTCCGACATCGGGACGAGCTTCACCCTACATACCCTCCGGCCATCCACTTCAAATGGATGGTAGATTTGGTGACGATGCCGATGGGCATAGGGCAGATGCGATATCTGGTGCTAGCCTGGGAGGTCCTGACGAACCAGGTGGAAGGCCGAGCCCTGCAGAACAAAACGACCGCAGCCATTTGTCGGTTCCTGATCGAGGACGTGATATGCCGGTACGGGTGCGTCGGAAAGATCGTGGCTGACCGCGGGGAGTTGGACGCCGAAGAGGCCGAGGAGCTGTTCGACCGGTTAGGGGTCAAGCTCTCGCTCACCACAGCATACAATCCGGAGGCAAACGGGAAGGTGGAGCGCGGGCACGGACCGATCGTCAAAGCGCTAGTCCGGGCATGCGGAGGCCAGGTCAGGAACTGGCCACGACTGTTACCTTATGCCTTGTGGGCGAACCGGACAACGCACAGTTCAGTAACCGGGTTCATGCCGTCAGAGCTCATGTTCGGACAGAAGCCGATCATGCCGATGGAATGGACGATCTCCTCTTGGGCGACAGTAGACTGGAGAGACGAGATGAGTGAGGAAGAACTGCTAGCGGCGCGTATATGGCAGCTCGAGCGGAGGCCAGAGGACGTGGAACGAGCGGCGGAGAGACTTTGGACGGCGAGGATGAAGAACAAAGCCCGGTTCGACCGAACACACCGACTCCGACCAAAGAAAATCGAGGAAGGCGACTGGGTGCTAGTCTACGATAGCAGCCTCGACAACCAACGCCGAGCAACACGGAAGTTTGCAAAGCGGTGGTTCGAGCCTTACGTGGTAACGAGCGCCAACGACAACGAGACGTATCACCTGGCGGAACTCGACGGTACGAGGATGGCGATACCGATAGCAGGGAAGCGGATCAAAGCGTTCAAGAAGCGCCACGATGGCGAACCGGATCTAAGAGGCCTGGACAACGACGACGAACAGTCCGAGACGGAGGACGAACCGATGGATGAGGAACCGGAACCCGGACCGGTTTTCTCCAACCAGAACACAATTTTGGCACATACCGGTGGATGCACAGTTAGGTGGGGGCGGATGTCGTGAAGAAAACCGTCCCTTAGAGCAATCGGTGCATATCGTGCGTGAACCGGCTCTTCACGCGTGCGCGCCCCCTTAATGTATATAATAGAGAATTAGGTACATAGGTATATCCTGGGAAGTTAGATTCGGTAGGTGGGAAGTAAATGAGGGAGACGACTCCCTTCTTGAAGTTATAAAAGAGAGGGAGACGCGGGGAGAAGGGAATCGCGCATTAAGGAGGACGAAGTGTTGTTGGACCGTAACCGAACGCTTCTCCTCTGTTTGTTCTCTATTGCTCTTCTATGCAGATTTTCGGGAGGCTCGCGCTGCTTCGAGGAACGCCCGTGTGCTTCCGGCAACACCTCCATCCTATCTCCTTTCGTGCGCAGACGAACAGGCATCAACATCTGTTCGCCGGCCTGTTCGGTTGTAACCGCTCGCGTGCTCTGTTGTTTATTTTGTTATTCGTTAATATACAAACATTCGTGTCTCTCTGTCTCTATGTCCTTTCGTGTCTTCTGCGTTGACGGGTCGTGCCCCCTATGTTCCTTTGCTCACACGCAACCGGGCGTCTCTCTCTTTCTCTTTCCCCTTCTATCACCTGCTCTTCGATTCAAGACCCCGGTGGTCCCGCCTCGTTTCTCCACGCACGCGCGTAGTAACGCGACAACGTGTTGTAGGACACTCACGTCTACACACTATTTGATGGTGGCCATCGCCTTCCTGTTTAGGAGTTTCCATTCAAACTCTAATACCCCTATGGGTATTTCACTTCTGTCTATGGGTTCACACAAATCTTTGACTATAAGAAGATCCTCCATTTTTATCTTCCAATCAGAGTAGTTGTGTGGGTTCAAGACTATCATTCTTGGGAAACCGCTCACACCTCCTTCCATTCTTGCACCTCAGGCTCAGATACCAATTTGTAGAGTTCAAATTGTAGATCTACGAGAAAGATAGATTGAAATTGCAAAATGTAGAAAACAGAAAACAACCAAATCGACTGAGAATAAAATAGTACACAAGTTTTACATGGAAACCCTAAACAAGGGGAAAACCACAGGCAACATATCTACAATATATATTAGAGGTACAAGAGGAAAGACACAAGGACTCTGTTATCTCAGAGTATTCACCACTTAGGGTTTTACCAGAGTGTCACTCACACTCATGCTCTCTCGCATCTCTTCCTATTCTCTGGTGCTCTCACTTTAGCTCTCTACAACAGAAGCTCTATGCACATCATTTTTCATAATGGTTGCCCAAGGTGTATTTATACTCATACACAATATTGGCTATTTACAAATGTACCCGTTATTATTATTATTATATATAATGTAAATAATAATTAATCGGCCCGGTCTTTGGCCATCCGGTCGGCTCGACTTGTCGACCTTGTCTTTGGCCATCCGGTCGACCCGACTTGTCGGCCTTGTCTTTGACCATCCGGTCGACCCGACTTGTCGGCCTTGTCTTCGACCATCCGGTCAACCCGACTTAGAGCATCCATCCAATGTAGTCGACTCTCTATCTCCTTCAAACAAGTTGACCACCTTGTCGACTCGTTGGTCGATCCGATCGACCATCCCGTATTCGGCTTGTCAATTCAACTGTCGAGTTCTTTCTTGGCTTCGACTGTCGACTTCTCCCATAGGAGGGACAAAATCCTAACATAATGTTGAAATGAGAGATAACATTCATGGTCATGGCTTTATTTTGACATCACTTTACAGTATAGCTTGACAAAGTGGAAGTTGTTTATGTGGCGTCAATGATCACAATGCTACGAAGATTCATCTCCCTAATAGTTTGGAATTTCTACGTACTCACACACACACACACACACGAACAAACACACCCACACAAATACAAACATAGTAGACAAGCACACCCACCCACCCACCTATGAGCTAGACAGAGAGTGGAGCATAGGAGATAGACACAAAGCGAGGTACGTAAGATAATCTTGGTCACTCAATACACACACACACACACACACACACACACACGAGATGACATCTCGAGGTCGAGGAAGTGATACGGTGAGATTGGGGTGAATGAATGAACAAGGAAACAAATGCATAATACATACATACATAGTGAGAGAGGAGCCCAAACTTTTGAGACAAAATGAATGAATGAATGAAAATGGCAGAAGAAGAAGAATGGAGGGGAGAGAAAGAGAGACAGTAGGAGTGTGTACATTTTAATCCCACGAGTCTGTTATTGCGCTCTCTCTCTCTCTCTCTCTCTCTCTCTCTCTCTCTTCGGGAGCCCTAATCCTGACACCATCGCCATAGCCAATCAGGAAACAAAATAAAATAAAACCTTCTCCTCGTTTATAACTCTCTCTCTCTCTCTCTCTCTCTCCATCGCTTTCGGTTCCTTTCACTCAGCCTTAAATTCCTCGACCTTTTCATATTCGTCGCTCTTCTTCTTCCTAGGCATGGCGCTGCCTTAATTCGGTGCATCCTCGCTGTCTCTCCTCTTGTCTTCCTCCTCAAATCTATGGATGAAGATGACGATCGAGACTTCTCGATGCTTGTCAAGAATCTCACAGGTCGCGAATTTCTGCAGCGTCAGAAGCAGACGAAATGCGAGGATGAAGAAGTATTGCGGAGAAACAACAGAGGAAGGAACGACGTAGATTGGGACAATTCCAACCATAGACATAGACATGGCGATAGCCGGAGCCATGGAAGTGGAGGAGGAAGCTACCCGAACAAAGTTAACAGAAGTTTCAACAGAAATATGGAAGAATATAGGAATAATAAAACAGGTGGGAGATTTATGGAGGATGCACGAAATAGACGTTTGTTGGAGGAAGAAAATCGACATGATGGTAGCTACGAAGGAGTATCAGGAAGATTCTTCTCCCAACAGAAAAAGAAACCGCAGGAAACTTCGGGAGGAGGCAGAAGGAGAGACCCAGGAATTAATAACGATAACCTCTGGTTCCGACATGGAGGTAAGCCTTCCCCTTATAATAGTCATCAGAATAAACAGAAGCATCAGGTCAGCAGAAATGGTTTTGGAACGATGGAGGAGAAGAACGAAAATGATGAAGATGATGATCAAGAAGACAAAACATCAATAATAGAAGAAGAAACTCTCAGATCTGGACGTAGCTATCATATAAATGGTCATAGTCAGGACAACAGCAAGAATATAGTTGATAAAGAAGAAGTAATGCCTCCATCTGATCATAATTATCATGTATCTGATCATAGCATGAAGAGAGATGGAAAAGAACAAAAACATGAAATTGTTCGATCTGAACATAGTTATCATGTAAGTGAACATAATCAGAACAGTGACAAGAAGAGCGATGGAAAAGAAGAAGAAGAAGAAACAGTTCAACCTGAGAAGAGAGATGGAAAAGAACAACAACAAAAAGATGAAATTTTTGGATCTGACCATAGTTATCATGTAAATGAACATAATCAGAACAGTGACAAGAAGAGAGATGGAAAAGAAGAAGAAGAAGAAACAGTTCAACCTGACCATAGCAACTGTGTAAAGGATCATTGTCAAGACAGTTGCAAGAAGAGAGAGGGGAAGGAAGAAACACTTCAATCTGCTTATAGCAAGAGTTCTGGAAAGACAAATGGGAAAGAAGCAGGACCTTTTGGATCAGACCGTATGTATGTGAACAGAGAAGAAGAAGAAGAAGAAAAGCTCCATCGCCTCCAACAGCCTACACCTTCGATTACCACCTGGCTTAATAGCAAACAAGAATGTTTCTCAGTTTCTCCCTATCTAATTGAGGATAGCAAGACAGATTATTGGAAAATCCCAGATCAGAATATTTCTGATGATAATATCATAGGTCAGAAAATGAGTGTTCAAGATCTCAAAGTCCGACCTGACAGATCTTTCATTTCTTGTGACGGTGGCAAAAGAAAGCGTCTGAGATCTTCTGCCATTCGCGATTATCCCGAAGGTTGTGCTAGGATCTCTAACATTTGGACATCCTCTGCGCCTGCTATATCTTCTCCTGGTCTTTCCTTAGGTGATGATACATGGAAACATCAAGCTGTGGAGTATCCAGTGGAGGTAGCCAACTGCTCAGAGGATAGAATGTCTGTGGATCTTGGAGGTCACAAAGATGGTTTGATGAACCATCCAAGTTCTCAAAGCTCAAAGCTTATATTTGCTGACAATATTGTCGTTTACACGAAGAAACAGAATTTTGGAGAAGCAATTGGAAAGCAGAAGCTCAACGATGTGAAAAAGGTCGAAGATGATGGAGCTCAGAAACTCGAAGGCATGGGACAAATCGGAAATCAGAAGCTTGAGGAGATGAAAGGCATTAGCATATCAGCCGCTGGCCCTAAATGTATACAAGATGATTCTGCAAAGCAACACAAATTTGGCAAAGAGATCGTGAATCAGAAGCCTGAAGAGATGGAAAGGATGGAAAATCTTAGTTCAGTCCTTACTAAGGATATCATCTCAAATTCCACTAGAAAGCTAGAAAATCACTCAGTGGTGGATCAGGTCTTCCAGTATATTTCTACAGAGGTGATTGTATTGGAGCCCGAGGATGATTCAACAGATTCTGTTCAAGCTATTGATCGAATCTCGATCCCTGAAAGAGGTTTGCAAATTTATCAACAAGGTAATGAAGAAAAGGTTACTACTTTCCCATCATTTCAGAGTACACAGAATGTTACCGAGAGTCCAAAATTACGGTTGATAAGGAACGGTATTGTGTTGGATAATGAATGTACAGGTACGGTTGAGAGTCAATCTGCACTCCAAGATGCCTCAAAGTATTCTCTTCAAGTTAATGATGCTATCTCAATTCCTGAAACAAGTTTTGGAACTTGTCTACTAGATAATGATAGAAAGGTTTCCATTTGCTCTTCTAAGAGTGCAGAGATGAATGATGTGGATGGAAAGCATAGACCATTGCTTAAGGACAAGGAAGGGTTGAGTGCAAAGATATTTGATTCATCTAAGAGAAGACAAAATATTACTGAGAAGCCAAAGGTACACTATATACCTGAGCTTAAAAACAATGTAGGAGCCTTAATACCTATGCAAAACAACGCCTTTGATTCCTCTCAAACTAGAGTGAATGACGCCAACAGGCCAGAAATACAGTTTATAAGTGAGGTTCCAAACAGTTCAAGAGCATTAGTACCTGTTGGAAACAGTAAAAATATTATCAACAAGAGGGCCAATGATGAGGTGAAACTCTGTAGTCAGCGAGCTCGAAGTAGAATAAATCACTCTGAGCATAGTGATGCAAGTGTGAACAACATTATATTCAGAGGTCCATTGGCCACTGGTTTATCTCAAGGCGAAGGAATGAGTGCCCGTGCATTAGTGAAGAGAACATTGCATGAGTTTGAATCACTTCGTAGAGAGTATGTCAAGTCCAAAGATAAGGCTAAAAGCAAAAGGTCGGATCTTGAGGCAGGAAGCATGTTAAGACAAAAGGGAAGATGGCAAAACCACTCTGCAGAGAAGATTATTGGAGAGGTTCCTGGTGTAGAAGTGGGTGATCAATTCTCCTTTCGAATTGAGATGTTGATTATAGGTTTGCATAGACAACTCCAAGGTGGAATTGATTATATTCCTGCTAGTAGAAGAAGTAGTGGAATGCCCCTTGCTACGAGCATTGTTGCTTCAGGCGGTTATGAAGATGATAAAGATTCGGGAGACAAGCTTATATACTCTGGTCAAGGTGGTAATAACTACAAAGGAGACAAACGACAAGGAAGTGATCAAAGTTTAGTTCGAGGTAATCTTGCAATGAGCAATTGTATGAAAGAACGAACTCCAGTTCGTGTTATTAGAGGTACTTTCGATCCAGCGAGTCCGTCATCAAAACTATACACATACGATGGTTTATATGATGTAGTTAATGTACACTTTGATAATGGGGCAGCTGGCTTTGGTGTATATCAATTTACATTGATTAGGAGACCTGGACAACCACAATTAGGCTTATCTATTGTGCAGTTTGTTGGTAACCTTAAGAAGAAAGGGTTAGCTCGACCTAACCTCCTCTTAGAAGACCTATCTCAAGGCCAGGAAAATTGGCCTATTTGTGTTGTAAATGAAGTAGATGGAGATCCAGCACCTACTAACTTTACATATATTCCGAATATCAAGTATCCGAAGTGGTTCTCACATGTATTACCTCAAGGTTGTGATTGTGAGGGAGGTTGTTCTGATGAGACGAATTGTAATTGTGTATTGAAAAATGGTGGAGAATTACCTTATAATGAGAAGGGTTATATCATTCGAGACAAGAAGGTGGTCTATGAATGTGGTAGTTCATGCCGATGCTCTAGCAATTGTTCAAATAGAGTAAGCCAAAAGGGTTTAAGATATCAACTAGAGGTTTTTAAGACCAAGAATCGAGGATGGGGTGTTAGATCAGTTAACCCTATACAACCTGGAGGCTTTATTTGTGAATATACTGGTGAGCTTTTATCTGATGCCGAAGCTGAACAAAGGGTTGAGAATGATGAGTATCTTTTTGAACTAGGAAACAACTGCAATCTAGAGAGTACTGATGGTGGGCTACAATTGAAGAATTTGGCAACTACAGTGTTATCATCGGTGAACGAGGATATAGGATATACCATCGATGCAAAATGTATGGGCAATGTTGCTCGCTTCATCAACCATAGTTGCTCCCCAAATCTCTTTGCTCAGAATGTATTATATGATTCTGATGATTTAAGATTCCCACATGTTATGTTATTTGCAATGGAAAATATACCCCCAATGAGAGAGCTAACCTATGATTATAATTATACTGTTGGTCAAGTGTTGGATGCAAGTGGTAATATAAAGAGCAAAGCTTGCTATTGTGGAGCTTCAGATTGCAAAGGGAGGTTGTATTAGTACTTATGTTTTGGATCATTTACGTTTGTAAATGATGTACCCTTCCAGAGCTTTGCGTCATGGAACTCATATTTGTAATTACAAAAATATGAAACTCGGTTGACTGGGTTATCCATTTTTCTCAAAGCATTGTATTATTTTTTTGAAAAGAGGAAGATGGTGAAAGTGTCGGAAAGCAAATGCAGTATGGATAGAGTTTCGATATATGTGTATGTTGCATGTGCCAAAGGAACCAACCATGAGAGGCATGGAGACCCACCTAATGCAATATGGATCAAAGTTTCAATATATATGTATGTTGCTTGCGCTCGAGGAACCAACCCTAAAAGGCATGAAGACCCACTTAATGCAGGGGTGGGAAAAACACAAAAGTATGTGAACCATGCATAATAAAGGCTACCCACCATTTAAGGCTATATATTTTTACTTGCATTGCTTGATATTCTTCTATCAAGGCTTTAATCTAATATTAAGGGCCCAAAAAATAGTCGTGTAATGAGGTTGTTCCCATGGAGTCGAGAGGATAGAAGAATACTAAACTGATCACACATGATTTGTAATATTGATGATTGGTGATGTTGGCAAAGGATTGAAGTAAAAAGGATGATCAAGCTATGTTAGTACTTTCAAACACTTTTTCATCATCTTTGATTGCACATGTAAAGCATTGTAGTAGTGGTAAGGAGATGTGGGATACATTAGAAAAGGTTTTCTCGAATGTGTCTTCAGCTAGAGAGATGCAACTAAAAGAGCAATTACAAAATGTTAAAATGGATAGAAACATGACAATCATTGATTGTGTTGGAAAAATTAGGAAAATTGTGGATGATGATGATGATATTGTGTGTAGTATGTTTGAGAGGATTGCCATCAAACTTTAATGTATTTAAAACATCCATTTATATTGTTGGAATCATAGTATGAACCATACGTACCATACGTGCATTCGCGTTCGTGAATGTTTCGATCATTCGTGTAAGAAAAACACCCTCAAAGAATGATAAATACCATACTTTTGGATTAACTATTTATTATGAGGTAAATAAGCCTAAACAATGGGAAAAAAACAAAAAAAAAAACACAAGAATGATTGAATAACATTCACATTCGTTTTCCAACGTAGGAAAACGAATGTTATGCTAGACGAACACGAATTTTACGTACTATGGTTAGAATACAATCATTTGATGAGTTGATTCCTAAGTTGCTAACGGAATATCAAATTACAAAATCATCAAAGAGTGGTAAGGATTGGAATGAAGAAGCATCCTTCTATGCTGGTAGAGGAAAATCTTTAAGAGGAAGAGGAAGGTGGCAACAACAAGGAAGCAATAAAGCTTGTGGAACATGGCAAAATAACAAATTTACAATGAAAAGAAACAAGAAGGTGAGAACTACAATTTCAATAATAATAGAGGGAGAGGGAGAATGCTTAGAGAATGTCAAATCAATTCCTAGTTGATATGTGATTGTAAAGCTCCTCGCCAATATATAATTTTGAAATCGAATCCGGTGAGAATTATGCCCAATGAGCTTGTCTCCTATACTAAGTACTCAAGTTACTTATAAATATGTGAGATTCTTATGATCATTATACAAATGACTTGATGAGGAGACCATTCCAAAAACTATCTCCATTGCTCAAAAGCTCCTTATCATGGACATCATAATTAATCTCAACAGAAGTAAATTTCCGTGAATGGGAAGCTATGGACGAAGCTCTCCATCTTCTCTTAATTGTGATAAAACACTCCCCAGTGCAAAAATGATGCAAAACCAAAGTATCGTCAACGAGGAAAGCAACATGCAAGAATAGGCGCAATAAGTGTTAAGGGAAAGATTGCTTTGTATAATTAGTTATAACAAACCCCATAAGACTTTCATATTTTCATTCTCAACTATTGGTCATAAGCCAAACCTGTTATATTGTAATTTGTGGGGACCTTTTATTATATTAGAACCGTCAATGGCCAATGGGCTTGTAATGTGAAAAGGGTCCTTCTGGGTTCAACTTATATAAAAGGGCAACCTCTAATGTAAAAGAGGCCTTTGGGTGCCCTAACTTTGGGACTACCTTTTGGTCCTCATTCTCTCCGCTTTACATACATTAAGAGTCACTTTCCTTAGTGTAGTGTTTCCATCTAATTAATGAAGATATACATGTTCCATTTTTAGTAGTTATCTATTTAATTGAGACGAACATAATTCTTAATGTGATTAAGAGTGTCTTAATTTATATTAACTTAAGAAGCCTTTGTGGCTTTTGTGATTGCATGGAGTGGAGAGATAAATGTTTTTGTGTTAATTTGTGACATAGTCTTTGCCATTGGGGAATGCCATCCCCAAATCCCTCGATTAGCCCATATGGAGGAAGGCAACCCCTAGGCACTTGGTAGTGACCCTTGTAAGTGCAACACTCCAAGATACGATTCGTGTTAATCCCTTCGAGAAAATGTTATTCAATAAAAAGAATGGGCCCTCTAACTAAACAAAGTGGTGATACCAAGGGAAACAAGCAACAAGAAACCAAAGATACCTATTGTTAAACAAGTATCATAACATATAGTCAAGATAAGCCTGAATAATTTGAGAAAGAAGTTAATGAATCCTTGTTATAAGAGAGGTGCACACACAATATGATAGGACACTTTGATATTCAATGGAAGGCATGAACTACATCCTAGCCAAACATGTAGAACTATGCACGAGGGGGGCTTGAGGTTTAATATCAAGCCTTGATATGACGACTTTAGGAGAATTAAAGGCAAGTTACAATTTGGGCATTGTTAACCCCTAGTAACTACACACTAAAGTGGCATAGAGGTACAAGAGACCAAAACACCTAGAAAGGCTAAACAAACTAGAGATCAACAAACATAGTTTTTGCCACTGAATTCGATGCATTTACTCAAGAGTGCCTTTAGCCCTTGTTGAGGAGGGGACCTCGAATATTCACCTTAACCTCAAAGAGGGGATGGATTTACATGTAGAGTGTCTTATGTTGCAAATCTAAATGGAGAGAAAAACTTACTCTCTTAGGAATATTTTTGAGAAAAGATGCAAACATTAGTTGCATTTGAGCTCATTTAAGTTCTAATTATAATATATGAGGATGATATCTCCATTGATGAAGCCAAAGTTAAACTAATACTAGAGATGCCACACTCTAATTAACAAGAAGTGAGTGCAAGGATTTTTTGGGCTAAGTGGATGTTACCCTTGGTTCACTAACATACTCCAAATAATTATGCGTCAGTTAAGCAGTGTTCAAGATTTGTTGACAAATTTGAAGTGTTATATGTTTTAATTAGATTAAGATAGTTGATGTGATTCAAGGTTCCCCTAAGCAAGTAACTCATGATACCTAAAGACATAGTTTAAGACAAGAACAACTTTAATTGGGGGAGAAATTTAATGTATGGAAAGTCACAAAATGCAAAAATGTGTCATGGGGCCCATATATATATATCTATATTGCCATTGAGTACATACATACATACATACATACATGGATGGACCAAGAATGATTTACACTTAATGTTTTGGAACATGTTATTATTATTATATCTTCACGTTGTGGCAGAAGGGGGGTGTAAGTTGTTGGGGGGTGTATTTTGTGAAATCAACCATTTGCGCGGACATTGGGAACTTATGTAAACCAACATTGGATTTGGATTGTGGCAAGTCATTTATTTAAGGCTTAATTTGGTGAGTTTGTAGAGAAGGGCGATTTTGGTGAATTTGGATCGATCGAGAGAAGGGTAGTTTGATGAGACCACCATATGTATGTATGTATGTATGTATGTATACACAGTACGAGTATTATGTATTCATTCTTATGTTCAGCGTATGAAATTATTTGGCTCTGTTTGCTTTGCGAATAAGGCGACGACGAACAAAGGTTTAGCGTTGTAGCGATGGCGGGGAAGAAGCAGAAGAAGCCAGGGAAAGGGAAAGAGAAGACTGAGAGGAAGACTGCGAAGGCTTCAGAGAAGCGTGCTCGTCGGGATGAGAAGAAGCTCGACCAAGAAGACGACATTGATGCTATCTTGGTAAGAAAAAGAAGAAACAAAAACATTTCATTCATTTAATTTTTTTCCTTATCACATAAATACCATATTTTTACTATTTTCTTCTTCTCTGATTTCTTATTTCTCTTAACTTCTTTTTGTTTATGTTTTATTTGGAATTTTTCTTCTATTCTTTATTTGTTAGTATATTTCTTCTTTTACCTTTAATTCTGCATTTTTTCTTCTTTTTATTTGAGATTCAGATTCTTTTACTTCATTTTTCCTTTCGTCCTTTTTATTGTCTTCTTCCTTCTATTTTTTATATAAATATTTTTGATTGATTTCTTCTTCTTCTTAATATTCATGTTTTTCATTTTTTTGTTTCTTGTTTTCTTTTGATTTTGCAGGCCAATATTAAAAAAGAGGAATGCAAAAAGACAGCGGTGCATGTGGAAGAGAATGTAGCTGCACCTTCTCCTCGTTGTAACTGCACGGTATGTAGCGAGGGAGATATCGATAGAGATAGAGAGATTGGTTTTATTGCCATGGTCAGACACCAGATATGTATGACCTATGGATTTGGTAAGTGGCAAATTTCACTAATGTATGTTGCAATTGAGGGCAGGCTTTGTGACTGATAGAGAAACGTGTGTGGCGATAGGTAGTTGGGGTCAAAGATTGTGGGCAAAGCAAATTCAAATGTGATTGAGGGTGGAACATTGCATTAGAGTCTGATGCTTAGACACCAGCTTCTTTGAGGAGAAACATGGATCACCGAACTCTACCTGTAGTACAAAACTGATACATTCGGTGTATCCATTACAATCCACTTGATAAGAAGTTACTATAGCTGTTAGATATAATCAATGATCAACCCCAAGTTGTCACTTTCTCCCCACATGCATTCTTAGAGTGCACATTTTGTGACAACACCCCGTACCCCAAATGCGGAGTATCTATTGTGCAACATGACCATATGGGTCGATGAGGTGTCAATGTGGGAAACTGTAGGTGAGTAGGACGAGAATGTATTTAGGAAAGAGGGAAGTAGGGTAATTGGATTGACTAGTAGGTAAACTGGAAGAATGTTCTTTGTTGGCAAGTTAAGAGGTTCTTAGTCTTGAAGCATTTGCCATTGACTTTAAGATAAGTTCTATCTAGCACTAGTGTGTATATAGGGAGCTGGGTCATATTAAATGACAAGTCAGTTGACAGAAAAGGAATATCCCTGTCATTATTAACCGACTTACACATTTAATGTGACAATGAGACCAAACAAAGAAAATAAATATCCACTCTTTTTCTCTTACACAGATGCTGTGACTATTATCTGTATCCACTAACTTTATAGTCGACTAGTCCAGATGCCATCTAAGCTCTAAGGTGTGTGTGCACGGGAGGACTATCATTGTGAACTGCTTTCCTCATATGTAATAGGAAGTTTGTATTCACATATACATCTCTGTGAGTGTAACTCTATATGCCTATCTAGTTAATTCTCAATATTTCTAACAATAGTCACACAAAACAGAACAATAGAAAAGTAGATACTGTTGGAGATAAAAATCTCTAATAAATATGTTCAATCAAGGAATGAAGCATAGACAATGAATAGTGAATTCATAGAGAAAACAGTTCCTGGGTCCATACCTCACTAATTAGTGGGAGAAAGATGTGGCTCTTTTTATGGAACCAAATCCAAAATGTTTACACAACTTTGAAAATGGTTTGCTTTATTCAGCTGAAAAGGTCACGAGAATTTATAGGAAAAATTATGATTTTTCTGTAAAAGAGAAGAGAGAATGTAGAGATCAGAGGCTTTCCACCTCCTAATTGAAGGGAAGGACCAATTGAGAGAAGTTGACGATGACCCATAACATCATTGCTGCCTTGGTGAAGATGTCATTGATACCATTGATAGGAATAATTTCTTGTTGATTACTGGGACTGCTCCCATCTCCACCCAAGTTATATGACGAGGCACTGCTTTACTCCTTGAAATAAAGTCTTACATGGTCTTTGAAATTTCTTTATCCCATAAGGAATGTGTATCCTACTGTTTAGTGAAGTATTGCAGGAGTTCTCTGGTTTGGGGCTACTTGACTTGACATTATGTTTCTTGAATCTCATTAAAGAGCTGATATTCATTCATGTTCTTAGTAGGTTGGACATCTGGAGCGTAGTGCTCCACCATCTTCATCTTATAGTTTTGAAATAATATCTGTTTATGTATCACTTGTCACAGTTATCTGACGTCTTATGTATTTATGTTGAATATAATAATCATTAGTAATTACCCATATTCTTGTTCTAATATGTCAGAATCACATAATGCATAAACTTATAGTCAGCTCAAAATTGCTTTCAATCATAGAGTCTTCTTTCCCATTCATGTACCTTTTGATGTCTGATAGCTAAGGTGTTCTATATTTTATCCTTGATTTTTAAATTGATTTTCAGGTTTCTGTTAATCCAATGAAGGATTCAGAATTGGTAATATATGGAGGAGAATATTACAATGGGGATAAGGTAACTGAATTAATCCTTCTAATTGTTTATCGTTGGAAGGGATTGATAATAACTGATATCATATTATTTGTGCTAAATCTATCGTTGTTCCAGACATATGTTTATGGCGATCTTTACAGATACAATACAGAAAAAAAGGAATGGAAGCTTGTTTCCAGTCCAAATAGCCCCCCTCCCCGGAGTGCTCATCAATCTGTTGCTTGGAAAAACTCTATTTTTGTCTTTGGTATTACTCTAGTTTTTATCTTTGATATTCCGCGAGTGAAATTGTTTTTTTATGAATGTTAATGTGCTGTAAGAGTCTGTTTTGCATAGCGGTTTGCAGACCCTTTCACATATGTCATGTCAATAGTTGTGAATGGGAATCCCTTTAGATTATAAATTTCCTGCAAGGCAAAAAACCTAACCTGGTGAAAGCATCTGATAAAGTAGCTCATTTTCAGCTCATATTCTTCCTTCCTGTGTAGGTGGCGAATTCACTTCTCCTAACCAGGAAAGGTTTCATCATTATAAGGTACCTAATAATGTTTTTTAAATACTTCTCAAAATGACTCATGGAGAGAAAACATCACGCTTTATGTGAAAGGCTCAAAATTAAAACTGCTAAGGAGTGAGCTACTTCTGCTCATAAGCGACAACCTCCATTGACAGGACCTATGGAGATTTGACTTGAATACAAATGCTTGGGAACAATTGGTATTGAAGGGATGCCCTGGTGCTCGTTCAGGTCATAGAATGGTAATAATGTGCCTGTGCTTTCCTTTTTTTCATCTGATTTGGCAGAAGTATGCCTTCTCTTCTCAATTTTATTTTTCTAGATACTCTTTGTAAGTTCATGCCTCAAGGTTTTGCGTTGATAAGATTTTCAGTGCTTGTAGGTTCTTTATAAGCATAAGATCATTTTATTTGGTGGATTCTATGATACACTTCGAGAAGTGAGGTAAGTATACCATTGGTTTTCCAAGCAGAATACAGCCTAATTGCAGTTTCTATTTGCAAACCGCATATAAGTCAGCAATCTTATAGTTTATTTTACTTAGTAATTTAAGGGTTCTATTGATGGATTTGTATATAGTCAAGTCATAAACTACTGTCATGATTAACTAATAAACTGTGTCCATGCAATATTCACGTACAATTTGGACTCAATTTCTCATCAAATTATGATGCTATAATGCTATTTAGTATAATATCTGAGTTTGTCATGCATTCATTATGCAAAATATTGATGGTTGAGAAACATGGGATGCCTTCCTAAAAACGATTATCAATTTTGGATTGTGATGTATTTTTGGATTGGAAAAGGACATCTACATATACTGCTATCAGCTTTTAACCTTGTCAAGTTCTTTTGGCAGGTATTTCAATGACTTACACGTGCTTGATCTTGATGAATATAAGGTGTTTTCTGTGTTTGGATGCTGCATTGATTGCATGGTTTGTCCGTTTATAACACTTGTGCATTTACTTTCAGTCAATGTTTATTGATATGTGAACAGTGGCAAGAAATCAAGCCAAAATTAGGTATGCCCTGGCCAAGTCATAGAAGTGGCTTCCAATTAGCAGTTCATGCTGATGAGGTTAGGCTGAAGGTTTTCAAGCTCAGGCAGATGTGATATCTCTCTCCAATAAAAGCTTATGTGTATTATGTTCTCGCTGCATTATATATACAGATATTCTTATATGGTGGATATTTCAAGGATGCCAACTCCGAGAAAGACCCGGGTTCTGAAAAGGGTGTGGTACATGCTGACCTATGGGTGCTTGATCCCCGAAGTTGGGAGTGGAATAAGGTTAAACTTTCTTTTATGAATGGGTTTTGGTTCTTTAATCATCTTCTTTTCTTTAAACAAGTGTGTTTCACTATTTGTTTTCTTCAACATAATTATTAACAGGAGAAAACTCTGAAACACCCCTGAGCCTTTTTGTATTTTCCCCAAATGCATGCAGGTTTTCGTAAATTCCCCAAGGTGCCCCAAGATGCCCCCAGTCAACCCCCTCTTCATACCCCCCTTTATCTTAATTATATTTGCTAATTCAGCAATTATGTCTTCAATTCATCCCCATTTCTGGCTTTCAGGGGCTCAAATCGGGCATTTGTGAAAATAAAAAAAAGTTGGGTACCTTGATTACTAAGCATACTGCATTGGAGTTAATATTGAAAGCTTTGGTCAACAGGTTAAAAAATTAGGTATGCCTCCTGGTGCACGTGCTGGTTTCTCCATGTGTACTCATAAGAAACGAGCTGTCCTCTTTGGGGGAGTTGTAGATACAGAAGAACAAGGTCAGTCATTTACTTGGGACTTTGACAGGATTATATTCTTTTGACTGTGCACAAACGTGTGGAAAATATAAGGATGATAATGTTGGTTCTGATAGCTTTAAAAAGTTACTTAGCTTACCAGGGTCAGGGCTTAGCAAAAAACATTGGATACTGTTGTCCTGTGGTATGTTACCTTAAAAATAAGTTCTACACTTACAGGAACTTTCATAGGCTTAAATATTCTTTCAATCATAATGCTGATATTTGCCACATCAAACAAATTTACATTAGGTTTTCTATGGTGTTATGAATATATTTGTGTAATTAGAGTTTATGAAACTTATATTATTATTATTATTATTGCTTATCTAAATGTTTGAGACTATATCATAGGTAATCATCATATGCATATATTTTACTATGGTTTGTTGTTGCTCCTCTTTTGTTCCATTTAAAAAGAATTCAGTTGAGACAAGGAGCTTATGAATAATTACTTGATTTTGCTGCTGTCTTATCAACACCTTTTCTTCTCTGTTGACATTGCAGGGGATTTGCTTCGTAGTTTATTCTTGAATGAACTATATGCTTTTCAGATGGATAATCGTCGCTGGTCGGTCTGTCTGTCTCTCTCATAATTACACTGTTTTGCTAGATATGTTCTATTTCATCTCTTTTTGTTATAACATGTGTTTGGTCTTGTTAGTGATGTTAAAAAATTTGAAATATGCACATTTTTAGTCTCAATGATTAAAAATAACTCAATGTGATGAAGCAGTCAATAAGGTTACGATATCCATTTGAATTGATAGGCTTACCAATGATTATGGAAAATGAGTGAAGATTGAGGTTTTTTCTCTATGGCTTAAATAAGCTGTGTCAGAAGGGATATGAACTCAATGATGTAGCAGAAATCGAATATATAAATGTATAATGTATGAGATAGGTAATAAGGAGAGCTGATTTAGAAGTTGGAAGCATACATGATTCTCTGTTCTTGTATTTTGTTGAATTCCATTTAGCTGCAGATAAATTAAAGTGTTGTAAACTGAATGTTTCCCATCTCCCTTTTTCCTCCAATCAAATGTTTTAAGAAAATGCAAATTTAATAAATAGAAGTCATGTAAGCTTGACCAATGTTAAAGTAGAGAAAATTGTAAGAGTAATTATTGTTAGAAGCAACATGAAACTTATAAATGGCTAGAATAAGTACTTAATTGATATTTTTTAGAAAACCTCGATTTGTAACTACACCTTTACAAATTTTTAATTTATAAAACATCGTCAGAATTTGTAATGATATTTTTTAATTTGTGTCTTTCTGTTTACTTAACCAGGTATCCTTTGGAACTAAGAAAAGCAAAAGCACCAAAACAGAAGGTATAACTTTACCTCTTTTGTCCTGCTTCTATGCCTGAGATCACCTAATTTTGTTTCCTGTTTTTGAAATTAGAGCAAGACAAAGATTGTGCCTAAAGAATCTGATGGTTCCTGTGAACATGGAGAGAAAGGTGAAAAGAGCTTTCCTTTGTAAGAATGGTGTCTAGAATGTTTTATCTGAAACTTGGTTTGCTGCAGATATGGATGTTGAACCCTCCAGTTTCCGCAAGCTTATTGGCCAAGTGGAAGGAGCCACTCTAGATGATGATGGAATTGAGATTGATTGTGAAAGCGTTGACATAGGGTTTGCTGGAAAGGATGCAAGCAGTGGTATTTCTCCATCTTTGTCTTCTCCACAGGTATCCATATTTTTTGTTGTATAGATCTTGTCAATCCTGCGTGACTTAATGGTTTGCTATGATTTTTACGCTTTATAAAGTTATAGGTGTATGCCTGCAAATATAAGAAATTAAAATTAAGTATTGTGCTTCATTGCTAGGTTAAACCTTGTGGTCGAATCAATGCTTGCATGGCTGTTGCAAAAGACACCCTTTATTTATATGGAGGTCTTATGGAAGTTGGAGATAGAGAGGTTACATTAGATGATCTTTACACACTTGATCTTAATAAACTGGATGAATGGAAATGTGTAATTGAGGTAATCCATTCATTGATATACCCTTCTCTAGTGTGTTGTAAAAGTAGAAAGTGCTCACCAGTTTCAGGATTGATTTTAGGCAACTAAGAGCGAGTGGATTGATCCTAAGGACGAGGAGGATTCTGATGAAGAAACTGATGAGGGAACTGATGAGGAGAGCAGTGGTGAAGACGAAGATGATGAAGAAGTCCAGGTGTGTTTAAGGATGATGAGTTATATATGTGAGTGTTATCCTGTGATCACTGTACACATATTCTAGTGCTATGCAGATTTGAGATCTTTATTTATTTCCATGCATGCTATATTGTGATAATTATGCATATTCTTGATTTATGAAAGATATAGCATGGTTTGGGTTCTTGTATGTTGGATTTATTGAGATATGGCTGTGAACCTTTGAAGGATGGAAAGATGGCAATGCTCTCTGCTGCAGAAGAGACAGCAGCTCTAATAAGAGGTGAAGGCAAAAAAATGCTTCGGAAGGAAAGAAAACAGAAAATTGAAACCTTGCGATCAGAATTGGGTTTGGCAGACCTGCAACGCACCCCAAAGGTTTGATTTTCTTACATACCAATTCCATATGATTTTTGAACCGCTAATATGTGTGTTATTTCTTATATACAAATTTGTCATCCTCAGCCTGGTGAAAGTTTGAAGGACTTTTTTAACCGCACAAGTGTGTATTGGCAAATGGCTGCTTATGAGCATACACAACATACTGGAAAGGTACTCTTCTTAGAACACATTGCACCATTGCATTAAGTCATTTAGAGTTATATATGTGTATGCATAGAAATTCTTATGATAGAGTAAGCAAGTGTTATCGTGGGTTCTAAGGGACAACACTGATTTTAGAGAGTCAACTACAGCCAACTAAAAGGCCACACTCTAGTTGATTGTACTTCATAAGAGGGTGTATCTGGGCTGGTTAAGAATTGGTTAAGGGCAAAAGCTGCCTTATGGATGGTTCGTGGGACATAGATTAGCCAATAGAACCTGAGGCTTGATGCTCAGGTACTTGTGTTAGAGCTTAATCCTAATGTAAGTGAATGATAAGGAAATATAAGATAGGTATATAGAGAAGAGAGAGAAAGAAGGGACCCCCGAGCGAAGGGATCGAGATGGACTCGAGCCTCGATCGGTGTCCCATACGTCCGCCATGGCATCGAGTTGTACCTGGTACTGGCATGCTTGTTACAAGAGTTGATCACCACAAGATCAGAGTCTCGACGTACTCGATAATGTGCCAAATGAAGGTAGCTAAGCCTCATGTTTATAGACAGACCTAAGGCCCCTAAGCAAGTTCATACTTGGCTCTTATGGGTTGTCTCAATTCCTAGGATTAAAAGTAATCTTCCCTTCTTTACACTCCCGTTTAACCCTCACACTTTATCCACATGTATAGAATACTACGGTACAAACTTACCACAGGATAATTTATGGTTATTACCTGTAACAACTTGACCCATGGTTAACATGTACTTCAGCAATCAATCACTCAATAATTAATGTATAATGGAGAGAGGGAGTATGTACAAAGCCTAACTGCATAAAGCCTCAACTACTCTCTCTCTCTCTCTCTCTCTCTCTTCCCTACATAAAATGGAGAATTAATACAAGTGGTACAAAGCTTCAAATATCGTGGTATTAATGCCCCTTCGACAAATAGGTGGAATGTATGCTGAGTTCAGAAATCATGCAGGTTGGAACAGTTATTATACGTTTGAGAATCAATGCAAACAAAGTGATATTCAAGGATGGGAAATGCAAATGCAATGCGGCTTGACTTCAAGTAGGTTGGAGTAGTTATTATATGTTTGAGAATCAATGCAAACAATGTGATACTTGAGGATGGGAAGTGAGATTGTTATTCAATTGCTATGGTGGTCCAAGTGTTGCTTTATAGGATTGAAGTGAGAGGTGGCATCATCTCACTTAGTGCATGGAATGAAATAAAGATTTATTTATTTAAATTGTAGATAATTGGGAGTTAAATCCTCAACATCCTATCTTGTCATGCTATTAGGAACATGTGCTCAACCCATAGAGGTGCTAGCTTTGCAAAGAGTATACAAGTACGTCATAAAAATCAAGAATATGCCTGATCATAGATTGCCAAAACAGGCTCAGAACATGGGATGCAAGATACAAAAAACTAAATTGACAAATCTTCTCATTTGGCTAGGTGTATGACATTATAAAATCATTTAAAAGATGGGGAGTAAATGATGGAGGAACTCTCAGGTGATGCAAAAATATGGATAGGTTACCAGAGACACTACCTAAAGATCAAGTGGCAGGATGCCAAAATATCAAAATTGGAATACTACATTGCAAATGTCAATCTTCAAAATTGAAAAAAGGCCAAAACACATCCAATGACATATTACTACCCATGAGCCTGGGCTCTCAAAGAGCCGTAAGACTTCGGCAAACTTGCTCATATACTAGTTGCTGAGGTAACATGATGGCATCGTCACTCAAGTTTGGATATGCAAGGGATGCAATGAAAACGTAGTGTAGGATGAATATTGATTATAAATTTTGGATATGCAAGGGATGCAATGACGTAGTGTAGGATGAATATCTATTATATTCTATAATATTTATATAGGTGTGGGTGATGGAGGAGATATCTTGCCTCCATCATATGCTTTGTACTGTTATTTCTGGTTAACTTCTACATTATTAGTTGCTGAGGTAGCATGATGGCATCGTCACTCAAGTTTGGATATGCAAGGGATGCAATGAAAACGTAGTGTAGGATGAATATCTATTATAAATTTTGAATATGCAAGGGATGCAATGACGTAGTGTAGGATGAATATCTATTATAAATGATAAAATATCTATTATATTCTATAATATTTATATAGGTGTGGGTGATGGAGGAGAGATCTTGCCTCCATCATATGCTTTGTACTGTTATTTCTGGTTAACTTCTACATTGCTCTTGAATGAGCCTTATATACTCTAATTTTGAGCCTTGATGTACCCATTGGAAGCTAATTGTATTCATAGGAAACAATGCCCCTTCCCTTTTTACATTTCTAAACTCTACTTATCGATTGGCCAGCTAGATTGCCAACACATGGCATGATTGTGGTACAATGGCTTTGTTGCAAACAGATACCCTGAAAAGAGAAATTTTGTCAAAACTGTTGGACGGCCGAAATTGGCTAGTGTGTTGCCCATTTGTTGTCCATAAATAAGTTATTGGGTGAATGAGTGTGTGCGCTTAAGTGCTTCTATGGTAATCTCGTAGAGATATTGTGTTGGAGGATCGCCCCATGTTCTCTCAAAATATCATGAAGATATTTTGGCAACTGTGCGTAGCTATGATATCGTTGGTCCTCATATTCGATTACGCCGCGTAGTGTGGGAAACCCTTGCTTAAAGAGGCAATGATATTTTCGTATTTTATGAAAAACAGTACAATGACAAACATAATGTTATTCAGATTCAACTTCCTGATCACTAAATTGGAAAATTCTAGCTTCTAGAGGTATTCATGCATATCTGCTATCTCAATCTCTAACTGTGGGCCAGCTACCTGATTGTCAAGCTGTCGTCTTGTGAACGAAACAGTCCTTGAGACTTATTGGCTAACCTATGTGCCTAGCACTATCTGTAAGGCAGCTTTCGTCAATATCTTAATCCTAAAAAACCCTCATTTGGTATTATGCCACTCTTTAACTTTTAGAGAAGGCTTGATACCTGTGTTTACGATTTACAAAAGTTTCTCATGCAAATTTAATGGAAGTTTTTCTTTATCTCTTTAACATGAACTAAATTGTTTTTGTATGATATATAAGGAACTACGCAAGGATGGATTTGATCTTGCTGATGGACGATATAGGGAATTGAAGCCTATTCTAGATGAGGTGATTACAGTGATCAATGTTGTGCACAGATTGGAAAGTGGTATTGCTACTAAACTTTTTTTCATGTTTTGAAATAGCTTGCTAAACTAGAAGCTGAACAAAAGGACGAAGAGGAAGAGAATGCTCAAGTTTTGAAGTCTAGGAAGGCAAAAGAAAAAGCCCGAAGCTCGAATCGATAATTATTGTAAATCTATCAGCATAAAAAAGAAAAAAATGGCTTGGGTCTCCAATGGCCTGCCTTAGCTCAATTTTGTAACACTTATATTGAAAGTAGTGCAGACAAGGTTTTTGACAAGCAAAAATGCTTTTGGTGGTCATTCTTAATGTTCATTTTACATATTAATAGTTACTTGGGATAACATAAGCATCTTGTATCTGATGTGGTATAGCTTCATTATTGTTTCACATTGATAATGTTATTATAATGAGAAATCCAGATTTATTTATTCTCTTGCAACATGTACTGAAAATACCAATTTAAATAGGATAACTTCTCTGACCATATGTGGTATCCTGCCTCAGATTAGAGCTCTTAAAGTTTTTGCACCATTTGAACTCAAATTTATATAACATCTTTTCAGCATCCTATTGGAAGAATATCACCTCAATATTGCTGGGTGCATGCCGTGTATGTATGAGTTTGGTTGTATGTTAAGGCATGTGGTATTGAGCTGAAAAAGTCATGCTCCAGTGAGTGAATTAAAAACTATTTAAGGGAGAACTGACATTGGTCTAGTAATATGCGTTTTATTATATTGATATCAATGATCCAATCCAACATATGACACTGATCATGGGATGTAAAAGCTAAGAAGTCTTAGCATGATCACTATCTAGTTCTACTTAGGATATTAGCGAGATTTCTTCAATTATGTAGGGTGTTCTAGATCAATCTTGAATGTGCTAACTCTTCATCATGTGGTTTTTTAGTGGTTTTCCAACATAATTTGCCTATTCCAATGAGAAAAAAAGGTTCACCTTTGTAAGAGGTATGAATTGTGGCATTAACTTCCCCTTAGAAAACATGTCACAATAATGTGCCCAATAAGAGCATTGATATTAGTTAACTTGCCTCTTTGCCAATAGCCTTTTTATTTTCATGCACTATGAATGGAAGGTGAGATATAACGAAAAGATAATCTAGATTGCATGATGCCCACTAATAAATAACTTCCATGGATATATTGTACTCGGCTAAGCCATACATAGCATGCTTGATACCATCACAAAGACCCCATTAATACCTAGTATCTTTACACTGTGGCCATGTGCAATACATATAGGTATCAATCTGACAATTTCCTACACAGTTCACCCCTTCACATATTTTTTTCAAAGCTAAACTTTTTTTGATGGAGACGGCTATATTATCATACTTTTGCGTGTGGGTGCTTCTTGTTACAATATTATTTGAAGATTGCTCTTGGGAAATGCTAGTAGGGTTTTTCGAAATCTTGTGGTAGTGCTTGTTTTTTAATGTGTGACAATGTTCACTAGACATTTCATCCACATTTATAAGGTTAATGATGTTTGAAAGGTGTGAAGTTAGTTGGAGACATAGACAAATTGGTTCTCAAATGTAAAACAACCTATTATTATCGTTGTGGATAATTCAGGAGTGAAGTGACAATGCCGTCAGGTAGTTTCCAAATCTTGGTGGTTCTATCTAAGCAGACACGACAAATCACTACGGATTGCATATTTCCCGCGGCTTTTTCATTTTTAAATAAGTATTCCATCCTCCATCCCTATGTATTTCACCACTTTAAATTAAGCACATACACAAAACTTCCTCTTGCTCCCAATCAAGAAAACCTACCCAAATTCTTCATCACAATGTCACAAATCACGAGATCTTCAACCTTTGCAAAATGTAGTATTAATTAACTTAGGAAGTACATACTTTGTTATCCTACACATTCTTTTCGCACAAACAACGAGATTATGGTCCACTTGGATTTGAGCAATTAGCATTCTAGGACCTTGAGGTGCAAGCTCATCCATCCCTATAAGGCTAAGGATGAGGTAAGATGGATAGGGCACATCATAGGATTCATGACAAATGGCTTTTAACTCACGTTCCGAGTACCAAGAATGTTTCAAAAGAAGGGGCATACAACACGAATGTGTTGTTTTAATGGGGTAGGGATCGTAGGGACAGGGGGTGTACTCTGGTTATCTCTATTATTGGATTATATATTCTTGATTAGAATCGATAATAAAGTCATTACCATTCAATTATCGACAGGCATTCCTGTACAATCCATTATGTAATCAAAACTAGCGATTCGATTTGGGTGACACAAAACCAATCGCGTGGCAATTCTTCAGAATTAGCAGAATTAGCATTGCGATTACAAAGATTAGGTATAGTTCAGAATTAGCAACCTTAGCCAAACAACAGCAATATTTACTGGAAAAGAATGCATGTCAAGACGGTGTGGAGGTTCATGTATTGACATGACCCTGTCCACATGATTTAATGTATTCGTAAAAAGTTGGAAAGCAAACTCAAAACTTAATCAATTGAAATGCTAGTTGTAGAGACTCAAGAGAATTGCATAAATAAATAAAAAACAGCACAAAAACTTTTGATTAATTGACTGTTCATTTCCATTTGCAAAGCAATTCACATAATTAAAACCCAGTCTACTGGTGGAAGACTGAAGACCACAGAAGAAGAAGAAGAAGAAAGAAGACAGGAAAAGGTCACTCCAAACACCGAAGAGCAGAGATAGAGGGAGGAGATCTGCATTGTCTTGATTTTTTTAACACCAACACACCTAAAACTCTAAAATAGAAATTTCAAGACCATACACTCAGAGCCGAAATCTAGAGCAGAGGAATGAAAACAAAATAATTAATCCTAGAAGTTAGACAACTATATATACTAACCCTTCATCTAATTAAGTACCCCCAACCAGTCTAAAAAGAAACAAAACAGAAAACTGGGTCCAATCCAGTCCAACCCCTTCAAGTTGAACCCAAATTGGATAGAATCAAAATGCTATTCAATTGAACATCGAATGCAATTAGATCAAACGCATGTCTGATTGGATTCAATGCTATGGAATCAATTCCATTTCAACTGCATGAAAAGAAACTACGCCAATTCGAATCAGATTTGACTGATGCGACACCCAGATTGTAATTGGATCAGCTGAATAGAAAAACGACAATACTAATAATCAGACACACTAGAGCTAAAGCTGCATTCCCGAGATCTTGACTTTAACTGTTTTGGCATCGCGTCCCTTCTTATTCTTTCTTTTGTTCTTCGTGTTAGTTACATTACTACTAGCATTTGTCGCCATGCATGGCTTTTGTTCCACGCTCAAAAACACAGACAAGTCCTTCTGCAGAGAAACCATCATATCCAAGACTTGAGAAGCTTTCTTCAGAGCTCCCTCTTTGGCAACCAAGGCAGCTTCCATCGCAGTCTCCTTCTCAGCCATGGCTGCAACCTTGCTCTCTAAAACGTTTATTTTTTGCAGTTGCTTTTCTACTACAGCTTTACTCTCTTTCTTCAACTTCTTCTCTTCCTCTTCAACTATAAGAAGCTCTCCTCTTAGAGTGCATATCTGTGATTCTGCTTGCTTCACCATAGCGTCCTTCTCTGCAACTTCCATGATAGCTTTTTCCACTTTGGCCGCAGCCATGCTTTTACTGGTCTTAAGATCATCCATCAGAACTAGAAGCTTTTCATTGAGATCATCCTCTACACGAGTAAATTCTTCCTTTGCAGCTCTAAACTCCCTTTTTGTCACTTCGGCTAAGGATCGAAGAGAATCAGTACAAGAAGTCAGCATTTTTATCTCCGATTCCATCTCTCTCATTCGATTTTGGCATTCCTTCTTCTGAGTTTCCAGCTCTGTAGAAATCTCTTGAAGATTTTTTAACTCTTCTTGAAGATGGTGAGACTCTGCTTTGGCTATCGAAAGCTCCATGTGAAGAGAAACAGATCTAGATCTCAGCTGTTCATTGATCGCCTGTGCAGAAGAAAGATCTACATTAAGACTCGAAACCTCCTCCATCACCATTTCTTTCTGACATTCGCACTCGGAAGAAACCATCTCCGCATGTAGAAGCGCGTTCTGCAAATTCCTCATCTTTTCCGTGACTCCATGAATTTCCATTTTCAGACACTCCTCTCTATCACGAAGGTTCTTGTTTTGCCTACGGAGTTCCAAAGCTTCGTCCTTAGCTCGTTTGGAGGAACTCCTCTCTGCATTCAGAAGATCCATAGTCTTCTCGTGATCAACGCGTAGAATTTTCAGAGCTGAATCGACAATAACCTTCTCTGACAGTATTTCCTCTTTCTCCGACCTAAACTGGACCTCCATGGCCGATTCTCTTTCTTCAAACTCAACCTTCATCTTTTCTGTTTCAGCAGCCATGTCTGAAACCTGAGATAGAAGAGCCTCTGAATATTTCTCTAAAGTTATTTGGTCGAATCGGAGCTTAGAGATGTCTTTAATTAGCTTCTCTTTCTCAGCTGTAATGGCATTTTTCTGACTGTCGGACTCGGAAAGCTTTGCCCGAAGAGTACGCGCTTCTCTCTCGAATGTGTTTTTGTCTTCCTCAAACCTCGCGTTGAGCTTCAGACGCTGTTCTTTCTCGTCTTCCGCTGCCTTTCTTTGCTGATCAGCTTTTGCAATGGCCTTGGACATTTCGTCTCTGAGAGCCTTTTCACCCAAGCGAAAGCTCTCGACGAGGTCTTCAAGGCGCAACTTCTCTTGCAACAAGCTATCCATCTCCGCAATCAAGGTTTTTTTCTCTGTAGAGATTACCTCTGTTTCTTGTCTGAGACGAGAAGCTTCTTCGGCGAGCATGCTGTTGGTATTCTGAAGGTTCTCAACCATAGCTTGGAGACGATCCTCAGAAGCAAGGAAAGACGCCGATTTCTCTTTCAGCTCCGATCGAGTAGTCTCTACCTCTTCTTCGAGCTCCTTGTTCTCGACTCGGAGAGATTCAGTCGTGTAGGTCGATGCTTGGAGTTGAATATTGAGAGCTTGGATGGACGATTCCATCGCGGTTTGAGAAGAACGCAGGGAAGATACTTCTTTGACAAGCGTAGTGTTGAGCTCTTGGAGTTTGGAGATCTTCTCATTGTTGGAGAGAGCTCCATGGCGATGAAGATTACCAGCAGTGGAAATAGTATTAGGGTTCACATTCGAGCAGATGTTCCGTTGAGAGGTATCAGAGTGGCAACGGAAAAGACGAGGGGAGAGAGGTTGGACAGGCGGAGCAGACGACGAGGATGAGGAAGAAGAATGAGATATTAGCGAAGGATTCTGGCAATTGATCACAGAAGCATTCTCTTTCTCCATCGCTGGTTTGTTGCTAACGCTGTTTTCCGTTGCAGAAGGAGTGGCAGCAGCGGAAGAAGACCGAGGGTTTTTGCTTCTACGGAAATGCATGGTGATGCTCGAAGGTTAGGTGCAGAATACGGAGAAGATCTTCGGATGAATACGAATCAAGTATGATGGCGATGGCGATGGCGATGGTGATGGTGATGGAGTCGGGGATGGAGCAGTAGAAGCAGCAGCAGTTGTAGATGATGGATATGGTGGCTATGGGGAATCCAATGTAGGAATCAGATGAATATGCGATCGATTATATGGATGGAGTGTGTTGTTATTATCAGTCTGCAGAAGAAGAAGAAGAAGAAGAAGAAGAAGAAGAAGAGCAGCAGAGAAGATGAAGGGGATGGGATAGAAGGAGGAAGATGATGAGGCAGCGATGGCGGAGCTCGATCTCTATACATACATATTCTATCTCACGTGACCATGCCTCACATATATATGTATGTATGTATGTATGTATGTATGTACATACGGAATAATGTGTATTTGTATTATGTATGCATGGCTATGCATACATACGTATACGTATACGTTTACATGCATCGCCTTTGCCTCCTCCTACAGCCATTCTCGTGTGGGCGGGAAAAAGGCATTCAGAAAATAAATAAATAAAATAAAATAAAAAGAAACTAATTGACTAATATGTACATAAATATGTCGAAAACTTCCGGAATAATAATATGTTATAAAATAAATAAATAAAATGTTTTTGATTGACTCAAGATGAATAAAATAAAATCAAAACAAATGATAAGATTATTAACTGGTGTTTTCAAAAATAATAATTGATGTCTCTCTCTCACAGAGGTTTTTCTTTTGTTTTCTTCTGCTCGGGAAGTTTTCCTTTCTTTATTTATTTAACTTTTTCTTTAAAAACGGCTCAAATCCTAAATTAAAATCCCCTCCTCCTCCTCCTCATGCTTTTTCTTTTCTCTGTAATGTTTTTTTGTTTTTTGTTTTTTTTGAAACGAATGTGAGAACGCGTTTTTTTGGCACATTTTTATTTCTGTTTTTAAAAATGCTGTTTTCATTTTAATGTGTGTATAAAAAAGCCTTTCCTCTATATGTACATACTGTATAAATTATTTGTTCTCAATGGTTTTTTTTTGTTGTGTTTAGGCGTAAGAGGAGGGAATAATAGAGAGCAATAAATAAGATATATAGGGAACCGAATCATGCTCATAAATTACGTCCGCCCATTTAAAAATAAATGTAAATATATAATCAAAACTAAAACAAACGAATCTAAGTAAAGTACGCAACGCGCACGCCCGCCCGCCCATTTACATTTTATTTGTATTTATGTATTTGTTCCTGTTTAAACCACCCAACCGTTTTGCCTGATTATTTGTTGAATGAATTTATGAATGGACCCACTCTCCATACATACACACACACACACACACACACACATTCATTCATTCATACATTCATACATACATTTTGCATCTGCTTGGCTTGCTCATCTTGTTGTTTGAGCACATTCCTTTGGGTTCAAATGCCAAACCCTAGTTTGTAGATGAGGAACTCAACTTAACAATGTCGATGAAAAACCAAGGACACGTTGAGATAAGCAAGCTCTCTCGTGCTCCTTCCTTCCTTAACAATGGGCTATTTGAAGATTATGTTGGGAAACACTTGGGCAAATTATGGTTGAAAAAACCAAGGACACGTTTAGATAAGCAAACTCTCTCGTGCTCTTTCCTCAACAATTTTTATGAGTTATTCCACATTTCAAGCATCGAATTGCCCCTCTCCCCGCCCTTCCCAAAATCTGCCAACGGGAATATAACCTAGAAATACGGTGGTTGCGTAATTATTCGGTATTGTTGAATTGATAGACATTGTTATGTAGGAAACTTTTTTATTGTTATAGTAGCAGCCCCAACCTAATCTTCGGATAGCCCATTGTAAACTCCTTTCCTATTAGCGATCATGTTGAAAGTGACAAAGTTTGCAATTTACTAGATTATGATACGTATTTGCACTAGATGTTGCAATGGTCATGGCTTGTGATAAAATTCAACTTGAAATTCGATACTCAAGAAAAACAAAACTAGACTCCACAAATGTACGAAGTTGAGTGACATTAACGATTTTTTATTTGTCTCTTTAATATGTTTAAGCAATTTGAGGCTTGCATATCATGCATGTCTCATGCCCCATGGGTTGCATGTTTCGCAAATATTTCTAATAAAGTCTTTTAGTATCTTATCATCACATCAATTTATTAGTTGCTTTATACATCATGATACATGCTTCCATTAACACCCGTCAATACAAGAAATTCATTGTTCTCAATATGTATGTACATAATAATGAAGATTGTTCATCGACAAATATTATCCTAGTCAACTTAAATAATTTAACATTTTGCCAAATCTTTTTGAAATGCATTACTATAATTTAACATTTTTTTGAAGATGTATGAGAAACAATCTGAGCCACAATCGGGTTTGGAACACATAGTTGCATCATGCCAAGACCTTCACATGCAACATATATGTGTACACAAAACAATGGCCCCCTTATAATGGGATGCCTTCCAATGCTCATCCAATGCAAAAGCATTCTCTCATCCTCTAGCACTTTTCTTATCAAAAGATTGGACTCCTCTTCAAAAGAGAAACTACAAAAACCATCCTCTTCAAAAGAGAAACTACAAAAAACCATGTGAAGCAGAGACAAATAAAGCCACATTTATTGATGACTTCTCAAGGAAGTTGTGGTGCTTCACATTGAAGACTAAAGATCAAGTATTTGATATCTTAAAAACCTTCAATGTAAGTGTGGTGAAAAGAGTAGCGTGCGGAAGCTACACAGACACTACCGGCTTAGCCGGATAGCAACAGAGAACGGTGAACACAGAGAACATTGGTGAGAGAGAACTCAAGAGGGACAGAGAGAGCAGAACACCTAAAATCAATTTCAAAATAATACTCTGTACATACAATGTGCTCAGAGAGCACTTTTATACAAGTCCTTAAAAGGACTAGCAGAAGTACTGACATGTACTTCAATACTCATAACTGAGCGATTGACATTAACTCCTAAAAATATGCCTATCTACAAGGCTAGGATCGTAGGCCTCTAACGGCCTATCGGCTCACGTGGATTTGGCTCTCTGATCTGGCTCACCGATCTGGCCCTCCGATCCGATCTGGGCCTAGCCAATCGGTCTTCATTTGATCCAACTCTCGGCTTGTTCAACCGATTCGGCCCACGTTGAGCTTGCCCGCTCAACAGTCCCCATCAAGCTCAACTTGAGGTCTGTCTTCTATGTCAACATCCATCGGTTCTTGTCTCTAGCTCCTCTTGACGTCTTCACGCCTTGCTCACACTCCTTGACCCGTCCGGTTCTGCACACCTTGACCTCCTCAGTCGGTTTCTCTGTGCATCAGGCCCATCTAAGCTCCCTCGTTGTCATGGCATCGACGCTTCTCGACCTATCAGACGTCAACTTCAGTTGACTTCTCATCCTCTCATCGTTTATGTGATTCGGCTCATCCGAATTGAGATGCTCGACCGAATTGGTTGTCTCTGATTCGTTATCCGTATGCAGGCCCTTGACCATGTCTTGGTCCTAGCCTTTTTCTTTTGGTCGGCTTTGCCGCTTGTTCTGACTCTATCAGTATCGACTTCTCCGGTCGATTTGGCATATTGTTTGTTGAGATACAAGCTCAACATTGGCCGGATCGGTTGTGCAAGCCGAGAATCGAATCTGTTGGGACCGATCGGTTAGGTCAGACTGGTGCGTAAACCGGTATGCAAACCGGTGCGTAAACTGCGAGGCCGTCGGAAAGATATTCCGTGTAGGAATATATTTTGGGAGTTAGTGTAGAACTCAGTTATGAGCATTGAATTACGTGTCAGTACTTGTGTCAGTCCGCATGGACTTGTATAAAAGTGCTCATTGAGCACATCCTATGTACAGATTGAGTATTATTATTTTGAATAGAGTTGTGTGTATTGACTCTCTCTCCCTCTCTCTCTCTGTCTCTCCCGCGTACTGTGTGAGTCCAATCTTTCCATTAAACTTGTGTTTCTTTCCTATGTTCGGTTTTTTGTTGCTTCCGCACGTTGTTCTTTTTACATGGTATCAGAGGGCAAGGGTTGAGAACCTCTACAGCCGACCTTAGCTTGAGAAGAAAACCTAACCTTCGAAAATGTTGGGATTACGGTCCCTTCGGATGGGATGGTCGGATGTCGGAGATGAATGATGACAAGCCCGGTTGCGATTTCGGAACCGGATGATGAAGACCCCGACTTCGGAGCCGGACGACGAATGTACCCGGAGAGAGATCCGGATGCGGGGACATATCTGTGAATATGTTTGCCAAGGGCCCTTGAGGCTATAGTTGTAAATAGCCCTAAAGTCATATGTGTATAAATATGACTTAGGGCAAACAGTTTTGATGTTGCTACTCATTTTTCTGTTTTTCCACTCAAGAGGAGTGAAGAGAGAGCAACCGTGAGAGAGATAGAGCGTGAGAGACGAAGAGGTCGACGCCTCTGTGTAATTCCGCCGCCTGTGGCGAGGACAACGAGCTCAAGGTCGTCGCCTTGCAGCTCGCCATTGTATATTTCTCTGTGCATAGTTTTGGTTCGGAGTCTTGTACTCCCGTGGTTTTTTTTTCCCGTACAGGGTTTTCCACGTTAAATCGTGTGTCCACTTATTTACTTTTGCATTTCCCATTTTCTGCAACAACGATTCGTGTGTTTTCTTGGTTGTGGCCGAGAGGTGAAGTTTGGAAAGTGTCGATTATTTCCATCAGAAAAGAATAGGAAAAACAAAATGGATAGAGGCATGGCTAGCTTGCTTCCGACTGAGAAGCTCGACAGAAAAAACTACGCGTCTTGGTAGTACAAGATGCACTAGTACTTGCTCGGGCATGGATATTGGAGCTATGTCGACGGAGCAAATGACACAACACCTGATTCAACATACAGAGACTTCCGGGCTTGAGAACAGTCGGCGAGCAGAGTTCTCTACTGCTTCGCGTCTTCTGTGGGCAAACAGCTTCTGAACTATATTCGGGATGCGAAAACGCCGAAGGATGCTTGGGGAAATCTGAAAAAGATTTTCGCCGCAAGCACCACAACTAGAAAGCTCCAACTCCGAGATGAGTTGAGCAACTTGCGACAACACGACTTGGCGGTGGCTGATTACACCTCGAAGATGAAAGATATATGCGACTCCTTAGCCTCCATCGATGTGAACGTCAAGGAAGGAGAAATGGTGCAGATCTATCTCGGGGGACTGGCGTTGAAGTTCGGAGTGTTCCAAACTGTTGTGTGCACACGGGAGAATACACCGTCGTTTTTTGACCTATAGTCAATGCTCCTTATAGAGGAGAACCATGCGGGTGCATCGACGAGTACGCACACCGATAGCAAGATGCTGTATCGCGAATTCAGTTGTAGGTATACGCTGGAGCAAAACGGTGTAGCTGAAAGGAAAAATTGGTCAGTTGTGGAAGCGACGCAGGCAATGTTGGAAGAAAAGAGCTTGCCCAAGTTCTATTGGGCCGAAGTAGTACGAACCGTGGTCTACATCCAGAATCAGATCAGAGACAAGGTGTCGGTGCATGAGCTGTATTTCGGAAGGAAATCGAATCTACGACACTTGAGAGTTTTTGGTAGCATTGCGTATGTGCATGTGTCGAAGGAGAAACAGAGGAAGTTGAACGCGAAAGCTGAGAAGTGTATCTTGGTCGGCTATTCAGACGAACAAAAGGGTTATAAGTGTTATAACCCCTAAACCAAACAAGCTCGCGTGAGCCGCGATGTTGTGTTTGATGAGTCCACGTCCTGGTACTTGCCTCCGACTCTGAACCTCAACTCCAACTCTAGACCTCTGGACCCGAGTTCTGACGATGAGGTCAGCGAGGCTGAAATGACTCCGGATGACCGCGAAATCAAGACCCTCGATGAGAGTCTGATTACATTTCGGCTAAGTGGACCGAACGAGCGATTGGGTTGGTTTGACCAATTCGAAGAAGAGCCGGCAAGTAGTGGAGACTTGACCGTGCATTCCCCGCGCAGGAAGCTGAGGAGACAGTTTACGCGCAAGGAAAAAGGGAAGAAGAAGATGCTGGAGTACGACACGGATAAGGGCGAGTCAGATTGACGCAAATTCGACTCCGAGAAGAGCGATGACGGGCCTTCGAGAGCGAAGTCCGTGTCGGCCAAGAAAGCCTCAACGGCGGCTAATGAGCAATTATGCCGATCTACCCGCCAGAAGAACCCTGTTGTGCGGTTCGAATACAACGAGTACATGGCGCATCACTATGCGTACATGATGTGTGTAGCGGAAGTGCGTGAGCCGGAGAGCTACACAGAAGCAGCGAAGGACGCAAATTGGCGTGCTGAAATGGAGGAAGAGATGCGCACATTGGCGGAGAATGAAACCTGGAACCTAGTTGATGCACCGAAGGGTGTGAAGCCGATCGGATGTAGGTGGGTGTACAAGGTCAAGTACAACACCAACGGCTCGGTTAGTAGCAAAAGGCCACGCACAACAACATAGCATCGACTACGATGAGACGTTTGCAGTAGCTGCGGTGAAGGGGTGGCATTTACATCAGATGGATGTTAAGAATACGTTCCTGCAAGGCGAGTTTGATTAACACGTGTACATGGTACAACCCCTCGGATTTCACTCCGAAATGAATACCTCGATTGTCTACCGGTTGAAGAAGTCCCTTTATGGACTAAAGCAAGCCCCGCGTGCTTGGAACGCGAAAATCACGCAACGATTGCGTCAGATGGGATTTGCGACGTCCAAATCGGACTCTTCACTGTTCATTTGGAAAGGTCGACTCGGGCCAGTTAGTATTTTTCTTTATGTTGATGACTTGTTCATCACCAGCGCCGACCTAGGTGAAATTGAGCGTGTAAAGCTCTAGCTCACGACATCATTTGACATGAAGGACCTAGGGGACCTTCATTACTTCCTTGGGTTCGAAGTGATCCGTACCCCCGAAGGCATACTGATCAGCCAACGACATTACGTGTTATGTAATCTCTTTAAGTTCGGGATGGCAGATTGTAAGTTCGTCTCGACTCCTTTGGATAGAACTGTCAAGCTTCGCCCCGACTCCGGAAAGGTTTGCGACCTGAAGAGGTTCCGACATATTGTCGGAAGCCTCATATGCTTGACTATCACTCGACCAGATGTCAGTTACCCGGTCGGTGTGATTAGTCAGTTCATGGTGTGGCCAACCGAGGAACACCTTCAGTGCACACAACGCGTACTCCGGTACGTCAGTGGCACTAAGGACCGGGGGTTACTATATTGGACCGATACTGCCGTGCAGTTAGTCGGCTACACTAATGTTGATTGGGCCGGAAACGCCGGTGATCGCCGATCCACATCCGGATTTGCGTTCTCTCTTGGGAGCGTCGTGATCACGTGGAGTAGTAAGAAGCAACCGACAATTGCCCTGTCAAGCACCGAAGTCAAGTATAGAGGAGCGGTTGTCGCAACATGCGAAGCCATCTGGTTGAAACGACCACTTAAGGATTTGCAGGTGGAGGTGTCCAATCCGACGACGATCTACTGCGACAACCTCAACAACATCCAATTAGTGAAGAACCCTATCTTCCACGCCCGGATTAAGCACATTGAGGTGCACTACCACTTTGTCTGCGAGCGTGTCCTCTCCAGTGAAGTCGAACTTCAGTATGTTCCGACGGATCGGCAGACCACTGACATTTTCACCAAGCCCCTTGGTCTCGTCAAGTTGCTACCATTCTCGGGTGCGCTTGGGTTGTGACACCTCGATGTGCCGAACTTGAGGGGGAGAGACGCCGAATCAACTATGGGCCAAGCAGAAGAAAGGGCAGCCGAAGAAGCGCCAACACCGCGACAACAAGGGAGCTGAGAAGAGCCGCACTAGCACACACGCTGACTGGAAGGGTCGAGGCACGTGGAATCGAACAGGACGAGGAGTGTGAGTGAGGCGTGAAGCCAGAAGAAACCGGAGTGGTGATCCGGAAGAACCAGAAGAGCCTCAAGTTGAGCTTGAGGGGGAGTGTTGAGATACAAGCTCAACATTGGCCAGATCGGCTGTGCAAGACGAGAACCGGATCGGTTGGGACCGATTGGTTAGGCGTGACTGGTGAGTAAAACGGGTGCGTAAACCGGTACGCTGTCGTGAAGATTTTCGACAAGAGTGTGAAAATCGCGTGGAACGAGGGAAATCGAGAAGGTGCAATGTGCACACACATGAAATGAGTGATGGTTAGACGCATATGTTAACACATTAATGTGCACGTGTGATGTGTGTTTAGGTGTTCATTACACAAATATATAAAATAAGCCTAACGCATACAATGAGGTGCAAGTAAAGGTTTGAACCTTACACTTCTAAGATAGGAGGCAATTGACATACCATTAGACTAGGTTATCTCCTTTAAACTTATTTTTTTCATAATTTTTACACGAACTACTGGTACATGAGAGCTTGGATGAGGTACATGGTCATCATGCATCGCATGTGATGCATGAGCGCCAAATGGCAATCATGCATTGCATGCATTTCATACATTGTATGCATGTACTACACCCTCACATGCGCATATGCATGGGGGCATCTATATAAGAAGGAGAGGAAGGGAAAGGAAGGCAAGCAAAATATGCAATCAATAATAATTAATAAACCTTAGTTATCTCATTGACAATGTGTCTTGTATCTCAAATTTGAAGTCAAAAGTTCAAACCGGGAATTCGTCCTATATGTATCAATCCATCTTTAATACTGCTTGCATGCGCTAGTTCTTCCGCCGTTCCATTGTCTTGAACAATCCTTCGATCCTCCATCACCACTTGCGGATAGAGGCCAATGCTTGTCTGCACACGTGTAACACACACATCTCGACATTGGCACATGCGTCACATGCTTCACAACATCTTTATGGTGTGGTAAATATTTTCTCAATCTCTCTCTCTCTCTCTCTCTCTCTCTCTCTCTCTCACAGTCAACCCACACAAGCATCTTCGACAACAAAGGACGACTCGATGATAAACCTAAATGATGGTCGATTCCTTACAAGCACAAGTCACCCGATTCATCCTCCTTGGTCAAAGACCCCGGTGGTTCCGTTCGACTGACCCGCATGCACGGATTTTCGCGACAACGCAAACCGGTGCACAACGAGAAGCCGTAGCTATGCATAAACCGTGAGGCCATTGGAATGATATTCCGCGTAGGAATATTGTTGAGAGACAAGCTCAACATTGGCCGGATCGGCTGAGCAAGCCGAGGACCGGATCGGTTGGGACCGATCGGTTAGGCCGGACCGGTGCGTAAAACGGATGCGTAAATCGATACGCAAACCGGTGCGTAGGAAGGCCGTATTTTTTAATAAAGTTCTAGTGTTTACTCTCTCCCTGTCTCTCCCGTGCGTACTGTGCAAACCTAAGCTTTCCATTAAACCTGAGTTTTCTATTGTTCGGTTTTTCTATATTGCTTCCACACACCATTCTTTTCATGGTATCAGAGCGCGAGGGTTGAGAACCTCTGCAACCGACTTTGCTCGAAGGAAAAACCAATGAAGAAGAACAAGAAAACCGATGGACAAAGGAATGACTAGCTCCCTTCCGACGGAGAAGCTCGACAAAAACAACTATGTGTCTTGGTCTTACAAGATGCACCAGTACCTGCTTGGACACGGTTACTGGAGCTATGTCGATGGTGCAAATGACACAACACCCGATTCGACACACAAAGACTTCTCGGCGTGGGAACAATCGGCGAGCAGAGTGTTGTACTGCTTCGCGTCTTGTGTGGGTGAACAACTATTAAGCTATGTTCGGGATGCAAAAACGCCGAAGGGTGCGTGGGAAAATCTGAAGAAGATTTTCACCGCGAGCACCACAACTAGGAAGCTTCAACTTCGACAGGAGTTGAGCAACCTACGACAACGCGATTTGTCGGTGGCTGACTATACCTCGAAGATCAAGGACATATGTGACTCCTTAGCTTCCATTGATGTGAACATCGAGGAAAGCGAGATGGTCCAGGTCTGTCTCGGGGGTTTGGTGTCAAAGTTCGGTGCGTTCCGAACTGCTGTGTGTACTCGGGAGAATACGCCGTCCTTTTTCGACTTACAGTCGATGCTCCTGGTAGAGGAGAACCATGGGGTGCGTCAACGAGCACGCACGCCGACAACAAGATGTTGTACACGGAGGGAGATAGGCCCCGTGGTTGTGGCGGACGAGGCGACTCGGTACGCAATGGAGGTGGTCGACGGGATCAAGGAAGAAGGCACCGAAGTGATGCCGACAGCAATTCCGGACCCTTCGGAAACAGGGGGAGTCGAGGCGATGAGAACCGGCAAGGGAAATCCGCCGCAGAATGCTGGTACTGTGGCAAGAAAGGCCACAGGGAGAGCGAGTGCTAGAAAAAGCATGCTGAGTCGGAGAGGACTGGTTCCAGATTTGGTTCCGGACATACCGACAAAGGAAACCGGCAACGATCGCACTATGCCGAAGGATCCGGAAAAGCCGGAAAAGGGTCAGTCTTCGTGACGAGACACGAAGCAAACTCAATGAAGAAGATCACCCCGAAGTCGGAGGAGGTGTGGTACGTCGACTCCGGCGCGTCAAACCACATGACGTGCCACGAGGAGTGGTTCTCATACCTTGAGAAACCGACGCAACTAGGAGTAGTCGCAATCGGAGATGACACTCCGCATCCGATCGCGAATGTCGGTGAAGTTCCCTTGAGCCATGTCGGGCAGAAAGGGAAAATTATGAACGTGTTACACGTCTCGACCATCACGAAGAATCTGGTGTCGGTCAGGCAAATCGTCGACCAGGGGATGCAGGTTCGGTTTACACACCTTGGGTGCTTCATTGAGGAAGAAGGCCATATTATTGCGCAAGGGCGTAGAGATGGGAGTGTTGGAAGCGAGGTCGTCAATGCGGAAGATCTTGAAGCATTCAGTTCTGTTCTTCTCCTGCGTATGACAGAATGTAGGTCGTTGCATAGAGAGAGAGAGAGAGAGAGAGAGAGAGAGACACACACACACAAAAGAACTTTCTATTTCCCAAAGCAATAATACAACAGCCAACCTTACAAAAAGGTTACAAGGTCAATATATATAGTGACCGACTTAGGGCAACTACCCTTTATGCTAATTACATAAATGGCCAAGACGAGATAGTGTGAATACGTCCATTATACACATGTATTCGACACTCCCCCGTAATGGGCGTATACATGGGTTATCTGAGATTACAGGTATAGACTTAGGTTCTCGGACATATCAGCTTTGTTCGAGTCGGCAGGGTCCGAAGGCAGAAGACCGAACTGGTCGGGTCGGAACAGTTGAAGCCGATCATTAAGGAACTGATGTCGGTTGTCGGGAACCATCCTGCTCTGTGTCCGGCTCTAACCGGACTGGTTTGCCGTTACGCCCATCTGATGCCGAAGAGACCGAAAACGGTCTGCCGAAAGACACTTGGTCATTCCATCTGCGACATTGTCGGTTGTGGATATTTTCTCTAGACCGATTTTCCCTGAAATGACGCAGTCCCGAACGAAGTGATATCGAACGTCGATATGTTTGGAGGCGTTGTGGTGAACCGGATTTTTCGACAAGGCAACAACACCTTGACTGTCGCTGTAGACAACTGGAGCCGAGTCATGGTCGACTTGTCGAAACGTGTGCGCCAGCCGACCGAGCCACAAAGCTTCTTTTGCTGCGTCGGACGCAGCTACATATTCTGCTTCGGTCGTTGAGGTCGCTGTGCACTCCTGAAGTTTCGACTTCCACGAGATTGCTCCATTGCCGAATTTGAAGCAGTATCCGGTTGTTGATTTCCGACTGTCTATACAGCCGGCGAAGTCCGAGTCGGTGTAACCGACTACGCCTGAGGTTCGGTTCGGTCCGAAAAGAATGCCATGGTCTTTTGTGCCAGCCAGATATCTGAACACATGCTTGACTGCGTTCCAATGCGATCGGCCAGGATTGTGCATAAATCTGCTAACGACTCCTACGGCATGAGAGATATCAGGCCGTGTCGCGACCATCAGGTACATAAGGGAGCCGACTGCCGGTGCATACGGTACCGACTTCATATCTTCCCCCTCCGGACCGGATGTCGGGCAGTCTCGCTGAGAGAGCCGAAGATTCATAGGGAGCGGGGTTGAAGCAGATTTGGCTGATTGCATGTTGAAGCGTTCCAAGACACGTCCGATATAGTCGGTCTGAGACAAAAAAAGGTGTCGTTTGTCGCGATGCCGACTGATCTTCATGCCGAGTATGTGTCGTGCCGGACCGAGATCCTTCATGGCAAACTTCAACCGCAGTTGCCGAATGAGATCGGCAAGTTCGCCCGCGTGGCGTCCAGAAATTAGCATGTCGTCCACGTAAATGATGAGGAAGATGGGTGATCCATCTTGAGCTGTGTTGGTGAAGAGACAATGGTCCTCATCGCTTTTTGAGAAGCCGATCGATTTGATGAAGTCGTCGAACTTCTTGTACCATTGTCGCGGTGCCTGTTTGAGGCCGTATAGACTCTTCCTGAGTCGGCAGACTAGATGTTCTTGGCCAGTCGCCACGAAGCCTTTTGGCTGCTCCATATAAATTTCCTCGTCTAGATCACCATGGAGGAATGCTGTTTTGACATCTAGCTGAATCAGCTCCAAGTTGTCGGCTGCCACTACGCCGAGTAGGAAACGAAGGGTTGTCATTTTCACCACTGGTGAAAAAATCTCGTCGAAGTCGACGCCGTATTCTTGTCGGAAGCCCTTCGCAACTAGTCTGGCCTTGTACTTTGGGGTGGTCGAATCAGACGTCTCTTTTAGTCGATAAACCCACTTGCAAGGAAGAGCACGTCGGTTCCTAGGTAATTCGACCAGATCCCAAGTCTTGTTTGCCCGAATGGAGTGCATTTCCGACTCCATCGCCAGATGCCAGGTGGCTGAATCGACGGATGTCGATGCTTCTTCGTAAGACGTCGGTTCGCCGGCGTCGGTGAAGAAAATTCCAGGAGAATACCTCTCCGGAGGTTGCGACAGTCTCTCGGATCGTCGAGGCATGATTGGACTGGTCGCATCGGGTATCGTGGTCGGATGGTCCGAAAGCGGATTGTTCTGCTGTGCCGAGTCGGAGTTGTCCGAGTCGGTAGTGTAAGGTTCAGCTACCCGTGAAGCTGACCGTGTGTTGAGAGCGGGGCCTTCTTGAAGGGTCGGCACATCGGAAAAGGTTACCCTTCGGACTTCGATCGGTTTTTCGACTGATGGATTCATGGCCGACTCGTTGAACACAACGTCCGAACTTCGAACGATTTGTCTGCGTTCGGGGTCCCAGAGTCGGTATCCCATTTCGCCGTTGGATCCATATCCAAGGAAAATGCATTTCCTGGACCGAGGTGCAAGTTTTCGGCGATCATCTTTCGGAATAAGGGTGTACGCCTCGCATCCGAAGATCCTCAGCTTGTCGTAATTCGGCTTACTGCCGATCCATAGTTCCTGAGGAATTTGAAGTCCTAGAGGTCTACTTGGCGACATATTGATTATGTGTACTGCCGTGAGTAGAGCCTCTGCCCAGAAGCCATCCGACAGTCCGGAGTGTTGGAGCATGGAAACTGTCCGTTCTTGGATTGTCCGATTCATGCGTTCGGCAATCCCGTTTTGCTCCGGACTGTGTGGTGCCGTAAATTCTCGTCGGATGCCGCGTTGTCGGCAGAATTTGACGAATTCTTCAGATTTAAACTCTCCCCCATTGTCTGTCCGAAGGCATTTCAGCTTTCGGTCGGTTTGATTTTCTACCATAGCGAGCCAATCGGTGAAGATCGAGAAGACCCGATCTTTGGTGCGAATTGGATAAGCCCACACCTTTCGAGTCGAATCGTCAATAAAAGTGACGAAGTAAGAGGCACCACCGAGAGACTGATGCGGCATTGGGCCACAGACGTCCGAGTGGACCAAATCGAGAGGTCTCGATTCTCTTGGTGCTGATGTCGGGTGTGATGTGGCTGCTTGTTTGCCATACTGGCAATGCTCGCAGAATTGATGGTCGGAGAAGGAGAGTTTGGGGATGTATCCGGCTCTAGATAGGTGCGTGATGCCGGCCTTGCTGAGGTGTCCTAATCTTCGGTGCCATAGTGATGACACAGGAATATCCACCAAAAACAGGTTACCCTCTCTGAGCGTAACATGTAACGGATACAGGGAGTGTATCTTGGGTCCTCTAGCAAGCAGGAGGTTCCCCCTGTGGAGTGTCCACCCTCCCGAAGAAAAACCGGCACGAATGCCGTCTTCATCTAGTTGTCCGACTGAGATCAATGGCCGTGAGAGCTCGGGTACATGTCGGACATTGTGGAGTACAAGTGTAGAGCCACCTGCAAGGTTGAGCTCTACTGTGCCGATTCCGATGATGTCACAGTGTTGCGAGTTACCGACCCGAACTGAGTCGGAGTGACGGATCGTGTATTGCCGAAATTGGGATCGATGAGGAGTCACGTGAAACGACGCGCCCGAATCCAAGAGCCATGTGCTCGATTCTTCAGTCGTGAGCAGAACTTCTGAGCCAACTGGATTTTCGATTGATAGTATGTTCGGGTCGTCTGGTAGCACATCAGCTGAGAAGCTGACGTAATTGATCTCCTCATGCCGGCCACTCTTCTTGTTGTTCTTGTTCTTGAGTGCGCGGCAGTCGGCTTTGATGTGTCCGGGTTTCTTGCAGTAGTTGCAGATTCGGTTATCCCGTGACTGGCTCCGTCTTCGCTGATTGTTCGGCGGCCGTGAGGAATCTCTTCCTCGTATGTTCGATCGGTCTGTCGAACCTTGTACTACGTAAGCGTCGTCTGTTGAGTCTTTGGCGAAAGACTTTCTCCGAGCTGCTTCGGTCAGGATTGCGCTCGTGACTTCGGAGTATTTAACAGCCGTGGTTGACGCGTTGCACACGGTTGTGACGAAAGTTTCCCATGATGAGGGAAGGCTGCTCATGAGTATCATTGCTCTGAGTTCATCCTCGATTGCCGTCCCCTGTGACGAGATTTGGGAGCTTATGCTTTCGTACTCATTGAGGTGTGCTTGAACCGAGTCGGATTCTTTCATCCGCAAGTTGTAGAGGCGCCGGATCAGAAACATCTTTGTTGCGGCGACCTTCTTTTCGTAAGTGTCCGACAGTGTTTTCCACAGTTCAAATGTTGTCGTACACGATTGCACCGTAAAGTATACCGATTCCGATAGGTGCATCCGAATCGTGGCGCGGACGATTCTGTCCAGCTTCTGCCACTCAATTGGTTTGTATCCTTCTGGAGGTTCTTCATTTTCGATGGGATCGATTTGCCCCTTGACTATGAGATAGTCCTGCATTTGTTCCTTCCAGAAGTTGAAGTTCGATCCATCGAACTTTCGTAGACTCATTTCTGACGAGCCGGATGTTGATGCCATCAAATTCGGTTTTGGTTAACGAAGCTCGGTTCGGAGTTGACTACGGACCTTGTTGGAGTGCAGCCGGTTGGCTCACCCGATATTGTTCTAGTCGGGTTTGAACCCGAGTCGGTTCGGCTTCGGAACTTGCTCGAATTGACTTCGGTAGCTTGAGGGACAGAGCCGACTGGTCTTCCCGAATGTTGCCGAGTCGGAGTGAGCCCGGTTCGCTTCGGATATATATGCCGAATACCGATTATTAAAACCGATTATCTGGACCGATTCTGCTTCGGGTGACTGCAGCAACGAGAGAGATGGATCTAACTGATCCTCTCGAATGTCGATCAGCCTGATGAAGCACGAATTTGGGGTTGTTGTCTTGAGACCGATCTGCACCGAGTGGTTACAGCGAGCGGCGTTTGATGACCTCTTCGGATGCCGTTTAACCGAATGGAGCACGAATCGTGTCAATGTTGCACGAGGGGATTTCACCTCGAGCGGTTACAATCACAAGGAACGGAGTACAGCCTGCTGGCTTACTCCAAACAAAGATGATCTAACGCGATGAGATGCAAACCTGGTTTTTTTTTTTTTTTTCTTCTTCCTCTCTCTTCTTCGAATGACGCAGGAAACCGAATGCTGAGACGACGGCCGACAGCGGATTGAGGGACCGACTACTGTGCAGGCTCTGATACCAGATGTTGGAAGCGAGGTCGTCAATGCGGAAGATCTTGAAGCATTCAGTTCTGTTCTTCTCCTGCGTATGACAGAATGTAGGTCGTTGCACACAGAGAGAGAGAGAGAGAGAGAGAGAGAGACACACACAAAAGAACTTTCTATTTCCCAAAGCAATAATACAACAGCCAACCTTACAAAAAGGTTACAAGGTCAATATATATATAGTGACCGACTTAGGGCAACTACCCTTTATGCTAATTACATAAATGGCCAAGACGAGATAGTGTGAATACGTCCATTATACACATGTATTCGACAGGGAGGATGTTCATCTTCGACTCTACTGACGGTGGCACCGCAATGTTCGCGAAGGGACAAAAAGTCGAGTCGGACATTGACTTATGGCACAAGCGGATAGGCCACGTCAACTACCAGCGGCTTCAAGACCTGCAATCGAAACAAGTGGTGTTCGGATTGCCCAAATTTAGTGGCTGGAAGGCACAAATTTGTGAAGCATGCCAGCTTGGGAAGGAACACCGACTTCCCTTCCCCAACGAGCATAACCGGAGCCGGAACAAGCTCGACGTGATACACTCCGATGTGTGGGGGCCAGCACAAAACGTTAGTCTTGGCGGGAGCTGATATTTCGTCTCCTTCATCGATGACTACACGCGACACACATGGATCTACCTCATCGAGAGGAAGAGCGAAGTCTTTGACTGTTTCCGGGACCTCAAAGGGTTTGTGGAAACGAAAACAGGAAGACAGATCAAGTGCCTACGGTCGGATGGCGGAAAAGAATACTTTTCCAGTCAATTCAACGGTTATCTACAACAGATGGGAATTTGGCGCGAATTCAGTTGCAGTACACGCCGGAGCAAAACGGCGTGGCCGAGAGGAAAAATCGGTTGGTTGTGGAAGCGGCATGGGCAATGCTGGAAGAGAAGAGCTTGCCCAAGTTCTATTGGGCCGAGGCGGTAAGGACCGCGGTATACATCCAGAATCGGATCGGAGATAAAGTGTCGGCGCACGAGCTATATTTCGGAACGAAGCCGAACTTGTGACACTTATGAGTTTTCGGTAGCATTGCGTATGTGCATGTGCCGAAGGAGAAAAGGAGGAAGTTGGACGCGAAAGCCGAGAAGTGTATATTGGTTGGCTATTCGGACAAGCAAAAGGGTTATAAGTGCTATAACCCGCGTACCAAACAAGCGCGCGCGAGCCGCGACGTTGTGTTTGATGAGTCCGCGTCCTGGTACTTGCCCCCGACTCCGGACCTCACCTCCAATCCAGGTTCTGACGATGAGGTCAGCGAGACTGAGATGCCTCCGGATGAGCCTGAAATCGGGACCCGCGAAGAGAGTCCGATTTCGTTTCGGTTAAGTGGACCGAATGGACGACTGAGTCGTTTCGACCAGTCCGATGAAGAGCCGACGAGTAGTGGAGACTTGGCTGCACATTCCCTGCACAGGAATCCAAGGAGATGGCTTACGCACAAAGAGAAAGGGAAGAAAAAGGTGTCGGATTCCGGCACGGATAGAAATGAGTCAGACCGACGCGAGTCTGACTCTGAGGAAAGCGGTGACGGGTCTTCAAGAGCGAAGTCCGCATCGGCCGAGAAGACCTGGACATCGGCTAAAGACCGATTACGCCGATCTACCCGCTAGAAGAACCTAGTTGTGCAGTTCGGATACAACAAGTACATGGCGCATCATTATGCGTACATGACCCGTGTAGCGGAAGTGCGTGAGCCGGAGAGCTACGCAGAAGCGGCTAAGGACGCGAACTGGCGTGCCGTGATGGAGGAAGAGATGCACGCATTGGCGAAAAACGAGACCTGGGACCTGGTTGATGCACCAAAGGGTGTGAAGCCGATCAGATGTAGGTGGGTGTGCAAGGTCAACCGATACAAGGCCCGGTTAGTGGCAAAAGGCTACGCGCAAAAACACGACATCGACTACGATGAGACGTTTGCGCCGGTCGCGAAGATGATGACCGTCTGTGTTTTGCTCGCGATAGCTGCGGCAAAGGGGTGGCACTTACATCAGATGGATGTAAAGAATGCGTTCCTGCAAGGTGAGCTTGAGGAACAGGTGTACATGGTACAACCCCCCGGATTTCACTTCGGAACGAACACCTCGGCAGTGTGCCGATTGAAGAAGTTCCTTCACGGATTGAAGCAAGCCCCGCGTGCCTGAAACGCGAAGATCATGCAGCAACGACGTCGGATGGGCTTTGCAATGTCAAAATCGGACTCTTCCCTGTTCATCTAGAAAGGTCGACTCGGGCCAATTAGTATTTTACTATATGTTGATGACTTGGTCATCACCGGCGCCGACCTAGGTGAAATCGACCGCGTGAAGCTCTAGCTTGTGGCATCATTCGACATGAAGGATCTGGGGGACCTTCATTACTTCCTCGGGATCGAAGTGGTTCGCACCCCCGAAGGCATATTGATCAGCCAACGTCATTACACGCTGAATATGCTCTTGAAATTTAGGATGGCAGATTGTAAGTCCGTCTCGACTCCTCTTGATAGAACCATCAAGCTTCGCCCCAATTCCGGAAAGGTGTGCGACCCGACGAGGTTCTGACAAATTGTCGAAAGCCTTATTTACTTGACAATCACCCGACCTGATCTCAGTTATCCGGTCGGGGTGATCAGTCAGTTTATGGCGCGACCTACCGAGGAGCACCTTCAGTGTGCGCAACGCATACTGCAGTACATAAGCGGCACTAAGGACCGGGGACTGCTATTTCGGACCGGTCTAGCCCCGCAGTTGGTTGGCTACACCGATGTTGATTGGGCTGGCAACGCCCCCGATCGCCGATCCACGTCTGGATACGCGTTCTCTCTTGGGAGTGCCACGATAGCGTGGAGTAGCAAGAAACAATTGACAGTTGCACTGTCGAGCACTGAAGTCGAGTATAGAGGAGTGGCTGTTGCAACATGCGAAGCCATATGGTTGAAGCGGCTACTTAAGGATCTGTAGGTGGAGGTGTCCGATCTGACGACGATCTATTGCGACAACCTCAGCAGCATCCAACTCGCGAAGAACCCCATCTTTCATGCACGGACCAAGCACATTGAGGTGCACTACCATTTTGTCTGTGAGCATGTTCTTTTTGGTGAAGTCGAACTTCAATATGTTCTGACGGATTGGCAGACCGCCGACATCTTCACCAAGCCTCTTGGTCTGGACAAGTTGCGGCAATTCTCGGGTGCGCTTGGGTTGCGTCACCTCAACGTGCCGAACTTGAGGGGGAGAGACATCCCAGATGACCACGGAAGGGAGTAGGAAAGGAGCGGAAAAGACCGTAGCACCGAGTCGGATGACGAATTGGATTTCGGATCGGCTGAAGAAGCCGAGCGCAGATCCGCGGAAGAGTCCGAAAGCGGATATAAGGGGAGCAACCGGAAGAAAGAGCCAAAGCCAACCAAGCATGGGGGAGATGATGCCATCAAGGGTGAGAAGACCGAAGACAAGTTGGAGACAGCCAACTCAGACGAGAGCGAAAACCGATCGGAGGTAGCCGAGTTGGTTCGAGTGTTTGATTCGGATACATTGAATCAACCGAGGGCCAAGCGGAAAATAAGGCAGCAGGAGAAGCGCCAACACTGCGACAACAACGGAGCTGTGAAGGGCCGTACAGACCGGAAGGGTCAAAGCGCACGGAGTCGAAAAGGCCGAGGAGCGCGAGCGAGGCGTGGAGCCAGGAGGAACCGGAGCGGTGATCCGGAAGATCTCGAAGAGCCTCAAGTTGAGCTTGAGGGGGATGTGTTGAGAGACAAGCTCAACATCGGCCGGATCGGTTGGGACTGATCGGTTAGGCCGGACCGGTGCTTAAAACAGATGCGTAAACCAGTACGCAAACCGGTGCATAGGAAGGCCGTATCGGTGCGTAAACCAAAAGGCCGTTAGAAAGATATTCGTCGTAAGGAATAGTTTTGGGAGTAAGAGTTGAGACTCATTTATGAGCAGTCAAGTACTGTCAGTACTTGTGTCAGCCCGATTGTCAGGGCTTGTATAAAAGTGCTCACTGAGCACATCCTATACATAGATTGAGCATTATTTTTGAATAAAGTTCTAGTGTTTACTCTCTCCCTGTCTCTCCCGTGCGTACTGTGCAAACCTAAGCTTTCCATTAAACCTGCGTTTTCTGTTGTTCGGTTTTTCTATATTGCTTCCGCACGCCATTCTTTTCAAATATATTTTGGGAGTTAGTGTAGAGCTCAGTTATGAGCATTGAAGTACGTGTCAGTACTTGTGTTAGTTCGCATGGACTTGTATAAAAGTGCTCATTGAGCACATCCTATGTACAGATTGAGTATTATTATTTTGAGTAGAGTTGTGTGTATTGATTGTCTCTCCCTCTCTATCTCAGTCTCTCCCACGTACTATGTGAGTCCAATCTTTCCATTAAACTTGTGTTTTTTTCCTACGTTCGGTTTTTTGTTGCTTCCGCACGTTGTTCTTTTTATAGTTCGGTCTCGACTTTCTCTTGTTGCTCTCCCTCTTTTTCTCTACATGTTCTCTCCCTCAAGTGCAGCACATTGAGATGCAATAACCCAAGCATCTCTGAGAAGTGTTGCAACTTGACTAATTCGAGCACCTTGGTGAAGATGTCTGCCACCTGCTCATCGTGCCGGAGCTCAACTTCACCTCTCAAGACCCATTCACGCCCACACGTCTATGTGCTTCGTGCGAGCATGAAAAACAAGGTTCTTTGCCAGATGCATGCTACTGATGTTGTTGCAGTAGATCCGAATCGGAGTAGGAACTTCGCCTCGTAAGTCCTGCAACACTCATCGGAGCCATATAGCCTCAGAAGTTGCGACGATGGCTCCTCCAGAGTCTATACTCAACCATAGTGCTCGACAGGGCCACTGTCAACTGCTTCTTACTGCTCCATGCTAGAACCGCGCTTCCAATGGAGAACATGAAACCTAATGTCGGGTTGCGATCCGACGCATATCCGTCCTAGTTAGCATCCGTATAGCCGACTAATTGTTCGACTATACCGTGTCGGTACAGTAGTCCCCGATCCTTTATGCCACTCACATATCTCAATAGCCGATGCACACACTGAAGATGGTCGACTGTCGGGCGTTGCATGAATTGTGTAATCACCTCGACTGGATAACAAATTTCGGGTCGGGTGATAGTTAGATATATAAGGCTTCCGACAATTTGTCGGAACCGGGTCGCATTGCATGCTGCTCTTGAGTCGGGATGTAGCTTCAGGTTCCTATCAAGGGGAGTAGACACGGATCGGCAATCCGTCATACCGAACTTGTACAACATATTCAACACGTAGTGTCGTTGAGACAACAATATGTCTTCGGGGGTGTGGATCACTTCGATCCCAAGGAAATAGTGAAGGTTCCTTGGGTCCTTTATCGAATGTGTTCGACAGTTGGGACTTTACTTGGCCGATCTCAACAAGTTGGGGCCAATGACAGCCAAGTTGTCCACATACAATAGTATACACACCAAACCCTTCGGACCTTTCCGGATGAACAATGAGGAGTCGGATTTGGAGGCCGCAAACCCCATCTTATGCAACCGGTGCGTGATCTTCGAGTTCCAAGCACAGGGGGCTTGCTTGAGGTCGTAAATCGACTTCTTTGGTCGACATACTACCGTCTTGTTCAATGTTGACTGAAATCCGGGTGGTTGGACCATGTATACTTGTTCATCAAGATCTCGTTGAAGAAATGGGTTCTTGATGTCCATCTAGTGGAGATGCCACCCTCTTACCGTTGCTACCGCCAACACCACACGAACTATCGTCATCTTCGCCACCGGTGGGAAGATCTCGTCGTAGTCGATTCCGTGGGTCTGTGCATATCCCTTGACCACAAGACGGGCCTTGTACCGGTTGAACGAACCGTTGGTGTTGTATTTCCACCCACTTACATCTGATCGGTTTGCAATCCTGGGGAGGGTCAACCAGGTCCCATGTGTCGTTGGCATCAAGTGCTCACATTTCTTCCTCCATTGATGAACACCATTTGGCATCCTATGATGCCTCTACATAGCTCTCTGGCTCGCGGACTTCCACTACCTTCATCATGTGCGCGTAATAGTGCGTCATGTACTCGTTATAACTGCACCGTATCACTGGTTTCTTGCGGTGTATCGATTGACAGAGCTTCTCATTCACTGATTATAGGGCCTTCTTGGCCACTTCCGACCTCAACTCTTGAGGTCCGTCTTCGCTCCGATTGTTGTTGGATTCTCTTGGATTCAACTCTACTTTTTCTGTGTCGTACTTTGGCATCTTCATTTTCCCTTTTTCTTTGCGCATAAACCGTCTCCTCGGTTCCTTGCGCGAGGAGTACACAGTCGAGTTGTCACTATTCACCGGCTTTTTGTTCGACTGGTCATTCCCACTCAATCCCTCATTCGTCTCGCTTAGCCGGAATGAGATCAGACTCTCTTCCAGAGTGCCGAAAACTTCTTCCTCATCTCGGATCATCTCGGCTTCACTGGCCTCGTCCTCAGTAATGGAGTGGTCAGAGTTGTCAGGGTCAAAGTCGGAAGAGTATACTAGGATGCAGACTTGTGAAACACAACATCTCAGTTTACTCATACTTGTTTGGTATGGGGGGTTATAACACTGATACCCCTTTTGTTCATGTGAGTAGCCGACCAATATGCACTTTTCCGATTTCGTTTCCAGCTTCTTCCTCTTCTCATCCGGCACATGCACAATGCTACTAAATACCCTCAGGTATCTCAAGTTCGGCTTCCACCCGAAATACAACTTGTGTGCCGACACCTTTTATCCGATCCGATTTTGGATGTAGACTGCGGTTCGAACCGCTTTGGCCCAACCAAACTTGGGCATGCTCTTCTCCTCCAGCATTGCCCATGCCGCTTCCACAATTGACCAAATTTTCCTCTCAGCTAAGCCATTTTATTCCGACGTATATCTACAACTAAATTCTCGCATATGTTGTAGATAACCGTTGAATTGGCCGGAAAAGTATTCCTTTCCACCATCCGACCGCATGCACTTGATCTTTCTCTCTGTTTCCCTTTTAACAAGACTCTTCAGGTTCCGGAAATAGTCGAAGACTTCGCTTTTCTTCTCTATGAGATAGATCTAGGTGTGCCGGCTATAATCGTCGATGAAGGAGACGAAGTATCGACTCCCACCTAGGCTCACGTTCTGTGTTGCTCCCCATATGTCCGAATGGATAAAGTCGAGCTTGTTGCAGCTCTGATTATGCTCGTTGGGGAATGGAAGTCGGTGTTACTTCCATAGATGATAGGCTTCACAAATTTGGGCCTTCCGGCCACTAAACTTCGGCAAACCGAACACAACTTGTTTCATTTGCAATTCTTGAAGCCTTTGGTAGTTGATGCGGCCAATCCGCTTGTGTCACAAGTCGATATCCGAATCGACTATTTTGCCTTTACCAAACAATGTGATGCCAACGTCATTTGTGTCAAGGATGAACATCCTCTCTTCCCAACGCCCTTGGTGATGATCTGAGCTTCTTCTCCAATGAAGCACCCAATGTGGGTGAACTGGACCTACATCCCATGGTCGACGATTTTGTTGGGTATGTGAGGAAGAGTGGGAAACACACAAGAAGCTCAAAGAAAGAAGCACTCACACAAGGAAGGCAATGGCTGGAATAGCTCTCTATTGATGAATGTGCCTAAAAAAAAAATAGGAGCTGAAATATATATCCCTAAGTACTAAGTACCACCACATATGAGTGACTCATGTATGTGGTAACATGGGGAAAAAACCTCTAGCCAGCACTAGAGTAAAAAGTGCCCATGTATAGGGAAAATGGTTCACATCAAAGCTACTAGAGGAACACGCAAGTGTAACAAACCCCCCTGGAGCGAATGATGTGAACATGTACAAGGAGTGACAGATCAGCCCCCACAAGGCAATAAGCCTAAAGCTTTGCGAAAAGCTTCAAACTTTTCTCGTGGAAGAGCTTTGGTGAATATGTCTGCCACGTTATCTTGTGTAGGCACATATACCAAATCAATATCTCCTGCATGAAAGCGCTCTCTCACATAGTGATAATGCACCTCAATGTGTTTGGTCCGTGCATGAAATACAGGATTTCGTGCAACAGCCAATGCACTCTGACTATCTGTGAGAATACGTGTAGCAACTTCAATCTCCATGCAAAGATCCATCAAAAGGCGTCTTAGCCATATACACTCCACTGTAGCTGTGAAAACTGCCCTGTACTCAGCTTCACAACTTGATGTCGCCACTGTAGGTTGCTTTTTACTCAACCAAGATATACATGAGTTTCCAAAGAAAAAGCAATTACCACTAGTGGACACGCGAGTATCATAACAACCAGCCCAATCACTATCTGTAAAAGCATGCAAGCATGGCTGAGTATCTCTGCCATAAAAGAGACCCAAGCTCAAAGTGCCTCTAAGATATCTGAACACACGTTTCACTGCTTGCCAATGCTTAGTGCCAGGGCTATGCATGAATCGACTCAATTGGGAGACTGCATACTGTATATCCGGCCTTGTATTGCATGCATATATAAGACATCCCACAGCTTGTTGATAAAGAGAAGTATCAAACGCATCACTAGAATCCTCAACAGAGAACCTAAATCCTGTCTCCACAGGTGTATAAACCGGCTTGCAATCCTCAAAGTCAAAACGCTGAAGTAGTTTTTCAACATACTTTCCTTGATGCATAAACATTCCCCCCTCAACGGATACAAACTGGATGCCAAGATAGTAGCTCAAAAGACCAAGATAAGTGACTTCAAAAGTATGCTGCAAATCAGCCATAAGAAAATCGAGTTTTGCATCACATGACCCAGTCAAGAGTATGTCATCAACATAAAGAACGAGCACTAGAAGATCAGCCCCATCTTTGCGTACATAAAGTGTGCTTTCAATCGGACTACATGTGAAGCCAAGAGAAATCAAGTGCTTATGGATTTTTTCATACCATGCACGCGGAGCTTGCTTTAGACCATACAAGGCCTTATGCAAGCGACAAACCATATGCTCTTTCTCTTCTTGCAAATCCAGGAGGTTGCTTCACATAAACCTCTTCTTGCAAATCACCATTTAAAAAGGCTGTTTTTATGTCCAATTGATGCATTTTCCAACCTCTTTGGGCAGCCAATGCAACCACGGTACGAATGGTAGTCATGCGTGAAGTAGGTGCAAAAGTTTCCTCATAATCAATGCCATATTGTTGGGCATATCCTTTGGCAACCAATCTAGCTTTGTAGCGATCAATACTACCATCGGGCTTTCGTTTAATCTTGTAAACCCACCTAGTACCAATCACCTTCTTTCCTTTTGGCAATTCACATAACTCCCAAGTACCATTTTTATGAATGGAATACATTTCTGATTGCATAGCACTCATCCAATGTGGATCATCACATGCATCTTCAAAAGTAAGTGGCTCCTCATTACATGCTATTGCAACAATAGAATAATCCACAAAATTACCTGATGCATGGCGAGAGCTTGATCTTGTTTTACCAAGTAAAGGTGCACTCAATTTGCTATCTTGCAAAGTTTGTTTCAGCCACCTCGGCATAGTTTGTGACCTCTCGATAGCCATACGTTCATTATGTAATACATCTTCAATATGTACATCATGCGTGGGCTGAATTTCATGCTCATTTTCAGCCACATTTGGTTGGACATTTCGTGCATTTTCAACACTTATTTGCTGGAAATTTTTATCCCTTTGAGACTCACTTGGCTGGTCTACATGTCCATGGTCAAGCGCAGCACTTTGGAACAAAGGCATGAGTGTATCAAACACATCTTGTGAGCTAACTGTTGGTTGTTTTTTGCATTCAAGAAAAGGGAAAGCTGAATTTTCAGCAAATACCACATCTCGACTCACAATAATTGTGTCCGTCAATGGATGATACAAACGATATCCCTTACTTTCCGCACTATAACCAACAAATATGCATTTCTTTGCCTTGTCATCAAGTTTGTGACGTTGTTGTGATGGCACAAGAGCATATGCCAAACAACCGAACACACGCATATGACTAACCATAGGTTTATGTCCATTCCAAGCCTCATATGGCGTAATGACTCTCAACGCTTTTGTAGGGCAACGATTCAACACATAATTTGCACACATAACCGCTTCCATCCAAAACTTGTTAGGAAGATGCTTTCCTTTAACCATACATCGTGCCATCTCTAAGAGTGTTCTATTTTTGCGTTCTGCAACACCATTTTGTTGAGGTGTATATGGCACCGTACATTGATGTAAAATACCTCTTTCACAAAGAAAAGCATTAAACTCATGTGACATATATTCGCCACCACGATCCGTGCGTAGAGTCAAGAGCTTATTTGCGGAAAAATTTTCAGCCATAGCTAAAAATGATTTGAAGCAAGAAAAGACTTCATTCTTTGCTTTCATAGGATACACCCATGTATGACGAGTAGCATCATCAATGAAGGTAACAAAATATACATGCTTTCCAAAAGATGGAGTCTTTACAGGACCACACACATCACTATGAACAAGTTGTAATTTTCTTGTAGTGTGTGTATGACTATCTTTTGGAAAAGAAGCACGATGCATTTTTCCAAGAATGCAACCTTCACATGCATGTTTTTCAATGGACTCAAGTGTAGGCAACCCAATAACCATATCCTTCTTTTGCAAGTGAAGCAAACTATTGAAGTTCAAGTGACCAAAACGAGCATGCCAAAGCTCCATTTCAGCCATGGAAGAAGTATGTACAGCCAAGGCATTTAGAGAAGCCCTCTTGTATGTATCTAAACGGTACAAGCCATTGCATAATGTACCGGACATCACGATAACATCACCATTGCTATAATCGTGAACCATGCACTTATCATCAACAAAATGTACATGAAGTCCGGCTTTGGCAATCAAAGGAACCGAAATTAAGTTCTTCTTGATACCGGGCACATACAATACATTCTTTAAGATGACAACACCTCCATTTGCAGCCGAAAGCTCAATTTCTCCTACTCCAATGATAGGATAAGAGGCATTGTTTGCACACACCACATGTCCACCTTTGGGTGCATCTTTCAAGGATGCAAAAAAACTTTTGCATGAAGTAATGTGCTTTGAAGCACCACTATCAAAGAACCAATCCGAATCAATCTCACTTACAACCATACATTTAGAGTGCAATGATGCATCATAATGATATGTAACAACACATGCCCAATAATCTTGAGCCATGTTGGCCTCGTCACTCTTTGCACTTGAAACATTTTCAGAAATGGTCATGCCGGATTCCTTCTTCTTCTCATTGCGCTTAACAAGCTTTCTACATTCTTCAATCGTATGGCCAACCTTTCGACAATATTTGCATTTTTTCTTCTTTTGCAAATCACCATCATTAGAGGAATAAGTGAAAGAGGGAGGTTGAGGCTTTGGTTTTGAAGAACCAAAAGCTGAACCATGCTTGCCTTTTCCTTTTTGTGAGATAGCAAGTGCTTGTGTTCCCTCCATCAAACCACTTCTATTCACTCTAGATTGTTCTTCTTGCAGAAGAAGAGACACAACCTCATCAAATGCGTACATATCCGTATTCCCTTTTGCAACCAAACGAATAGTAGTAGCAAAGCTTTGAAAAGATTCGGGTAATCCTTTCAACAACGTAGAGACAAGTGATGTATTCGAAATGATCTCATCAATGTTTGCCAATTGCTCTTTCAAATCTTTAATGCGTGTCACATACACATCTACCGACTCATTTTCAGCCATATATACATCCTCAAGTTGCTTTCTCAAATATGCAACACGTGCTTCGTTACGCACGGCATACAACGAAGCAAGAGTGTCCCATGCTTGTTTGGACGTAGAGCATGACCGAATATGTGGAACTATATGACGCTTCACAGAAAGTGCAATCAATGCATGAGCTTGAGCATCTTTTCCATCCCATCTAAGTTGCTCTTGTGTTGGTGGAGTAGATGAAGTCACTGTGCTCGAAGATGAACCTGTATCTGTGATAGTAGACTGTGAAGTAGTAGGACCGGCGGGGCGTCGATCTACATCTACCACTATGTTCCATAGTTGTTTGGCAACAAGAACGTGTTTCATCATGTAGGACCACATTGGATAGTTTGTCCCATCAAGCTTATCTTCAGCTTGAAGCATGCTAAACAAATCACCATTGTTTGCCATTTTACCAAAGAACAAGAAAGTGGTAAAATATTACCTCAACAAATCGGAAATGAGTGCTGAAAATGCAGCTCACAAACTATCACTAGGATGACGATTTCGACTACACGAACGGCTTCGAAATGGGGGTAAAACAGCAGGGTACCTGCTGAAAATGCGCTCCAAGTGCTGAAATACACTTACTCTATATTCGGAAGTTGATTTGCACAATGAAAAGTGCGCGCGCGCCGCGACACCGCGATGCGGACAACCGAAGATGGAGAGGATGAAGAACTTGGCTCTGATACCACTGTTGGGTATGTGAGGAAGAGTGGGAAACACACAAGAAGCTCAAAGAAAGAAGCACTCACACAAGGAAGGCAATGGCTGGAATAGCTCTCTATTGATGAATGTGCCTAAAAAAAAATAGGAGCTGAAATATATATCCCTAAGTACTAAGTACCACCACATATGAGTGACTCATGTATGTGGTAACATGGGGAAAAAACCTCTAGCCAGCACTAGAGTAAAAAGTGCCCATGTATAGGGAAAATGGTTCACATCAAAGCTACTAGAGGAACACGCAAGTGTAACAGATTTGTCCGAACAACACCAAGTTCTTCGTGATCATCATGACATGCAATATGTTCATAAGTCTCCCCTTTTGTCCGACATGAATCAGGGGGACTTCGCCGGCATGTTCGATTGGATGCACGGTGTCATCACCGGTTTCAATTACTCCTGGTTGGTCCAGTTTCTCCAAGTATGAGAACCACTCTTCGTGGCTCATCATATGATTCGACGTTCCAGAGTAAATCTACCACACCTCATTTGTTTTCAAGTTGCTCTTCTTCATCGACTTTGCCTTGTGCTTCATTACAAAGGTTGGGCCCTTCCCGGTTTTGGGTCCTTCCGACCCTTCAACGTAGTGCGAACATTGCCAACTTCCTTGTTCGGTTTTGCCGGATCCGGATTTTTCTGAATCTGCCTTCTTCTTCCAACACTCGCTTTTCGGTGACCCTTTCAGCCACAACACCAACATTCCATCTCGGCTTTCCCTTGCCGATTTCCGACATTGCCTTGACTTAGCCTTCTCGTGGAAGGCCCAGAACTGTTGTCGGCATGTTGATTATGCGTTTGATTCTGCTCTTGTCGGCCACTACCATTGCGTGCCTAACCACCATGTCCTCCACATCCACATGGCTTTATCTGCCTCCATGTACAACATCCGGATTTCAGATTGCGTGCTCCTTAACGCACCCACATGGTTTTCTTCGACCAAAAGCATTGATTGTAGGTCAAAAAATGACGGTGGCTTCTCCCGTGTGCAAATAGCTGTCTCGATTGGCCCGTACCTTTGCGTTAGACCACCAAGGCATATTTGCACCATTTCATCCTCACCCACCGTCATGTTGATGGACCCTAAGGCATCATAGATCTCCTTGATCTTCGTGGTATAGTCAGTCACTGACAACTGTCATATCCCTTTGTCAGATACTGTTGAGCTCTTGCTGAAGTTGCAACTTCTGGGCTGTGATACTTGTGGCGAAAATCCTTTTTAGATTTTCCCAGGCTTCCTTTAGCATCTTCGCATCCCAAATGTAGCTGAGCATCTGGTCGTGCACGCAGGATGCAAGGCAGTACAAGACTCGCCTTGCTGCTTGCTCCCACACCAGAAAATCCTTGTGTGCCGAATCCGGCTCTACTTCGTTCACTCCTTCCACATAACTCCAGTAGCCATGTCGTAACAAGTATTGGTGCATATTGTAGGACCAAGATGCGTAGTTACTCCTATCAAGCTTATTCCTCTATCCATTTTCTTCTTCTTTTTTGTTCTCAACCGGGTGTTAAGGTTTGTCTATGTTTGAGTGTTTGTCGGCAACAGAGGATTCTCAACCCTCGCACTCTGATACCATGAAAAGAGTAACGTGCGGAAGCTACACAGACACTACCGACTCTATCGTACAACAACAGAGAATGGTAAACATAGAGAACAATGGTGAGTGAGAACTCGAGAGAGACAAAGAGTGAAGAACACCTAAAATTAATTTCAGAATAATACTCTATACATACAATGTGCTCAGAGCGCACTTTTATACAAGTCCTTAAAAGGACTAACATGTACTTCAATACTCATAACTGAGCGACTGACACAAACCCCAAAAAATATGCCTATCTACTAGGCTAGGATCGTAGGCCTCTAACAACCTACCGGCTCACATGGACTTGGCTCTCCAATCCGGTTCACTGATCCAATCCGGGCCTAGCTGATCGGTCTTCATCCGATTTGGCTCTCGGCTTGTTCAACAAATCTGGCCCACGTTGAGCTTGCTCACTCAACATGTGGAAAGAGAAATAGGGAGAAAACTTAAATGTATCTGTGTGGATAACGGGGGTGAGTACCGAGGACAATTTGAACAATATTGTCATGAGCATGGGATCGGGCTTGAGAGGAGTTTTCCCAAAACACCTCATCACAATGGTGTGGTTGAGAGGATGAATAGGATAATTTGTGAGTGGATAAGATGTATGTTATCCTACTCAAAATTGCCTAAACCTTTTTGGGGTGAAGCAATGAGGACTGTCGTTTACCTCATAAATCTATCCCCATCAGTCCCTTGGATGGTGATGTACCCGAGAGGGTGTGGATAGGTAAGGAGGTGTCATACAAACACTTAAGAGTGTTTGGTTGCAAGACTTATGTCCACGTCCCAAAAGATGAAAGATCCAAGCTTGATGAAAAATGCAAACCTTGCATATTTTTAGGATACGGCCATGAGGAATTCAGCTATAGACTTTATGATCCAGTAGAGAAGGACATTAGAAACAGGGATGTGGTATTCCTTGAGGATCAGTTGGAGCCGAAGGAGATGCCAAAGTTCACCCCTGATTCTAGGGTCACCAACAATCCAACTCTTGCCTAGGACACTCAAGGTAACAGGGCAGACGTAGAGCAATATCAGGATATAGTCGATGATGCAGTTGATGATGCTCCTGATGAGGACGATGTACAAGATCATGATCATCAAACCCTAGGTGACTAGATTGATGGTGTTTCAGTAGCTCCACCTGAAGTGGAAGGGGTGAGAAGGTCTATAAGACAAAGACGACCTTCAACTAGATACAATCCACATGAGTATGTGTTGCTTACATATGGAGGAGAGCCACAAAGCTTTCGAGAAGCTATGGCACATGATCATAAGGAGAAATGGCTTGAGGCCATGAATGATGAGATGAGGTCTTTGCAAGACAATCGTACTTATGATATGATAAAGTTTCCTACGAGAAAGAGAGAACTGAAAAACAAATGGATTTTTCAGGCTCAAAGTTGAGGAACATTGCTCACAACCAAGATACGAGGCAAGATTGGTTGTGAAGGGGTTCAGCAAGAAAAAGGGCATTGATTTTGAGGATATTTTCTCACCAGTAGTAAAGATGAACTCTATTAGAGTTGTGTTTGGGATCGCAGCCAGTCTCAATCTAGAAATCAAACAAGTCAATGTGAAAACTACCTTCCTTCATGTTGAGTTCGAAGAGGAAATCTACATGGAGCCACCCAAGGGATTTGGAGTCAAAGGAAAGGAAAACTTGGTATGCAGGTTAAAGAAGAGCTTATATGGCCTAAAACAAGCTCCTAGACTTTGGTATAAAAAGTTTGACTCCTTCATGCTGAACCAAGGGTATAATAGGACAAACACAGATCATAGTGTGTTTGTTAAGAAATTCTCAGATAATGACTTTGTTAATCTGCTTCTATATGTAGATGATATGTTGATTGGTGGTTGAGACACCAACAAGATTGAGAAGATGAAAAGAGAGCTCAGTCAAACTTTTACTATGAAAAACTTGGGACCAGGTAAACAAATCCTTGGGATGAAGATAACCAGGGATAAAGTGAGCAAACGGTTGTGGCTATCTCAAGAATTGTATATTGAGAAAGTTCTTCAGAGATTTAACATGGCCAAGTGTAAGCTGGTTAACACTCCACTCGCGGCCCACTTTAAACTCAGTTCAGCTCAATGCCCTACGAGTGATAAAGAGCAAGAGAGGATGAAACAAATACCATATGCATCTGCAGTCGGCAGTTTAATGTATGTTATGGTATGCACGAGGCCAGACATTGCTCATGCTGTCGATGTAATGAGCCGTTTTTACTTGAACCCTGGCAAAGATCACTGGGAAGCAGTGAAATGGATTCTGAGATATCTAAGAGGTACCACTAGAGTTTGTCTAAAATTTGCTGAAAACCAAATTGTGTTAGATGGGTATACAAATACAGATATGGCTGGTGATATAGACTCCATACAATCTACATCAGGGTACCTAATGACCTTTGTAGGGGGGAGCGGTCTCTTGGCAGTCGAGACTGAATATATTGTCCACAATAGAGGCTGAATATATTGATGCCACAAAAGCCAATAAGGAATTGCTATGGCGAAAGAAATTCCTACAAAAGTTGGGGCTGATGCAAGAAAAGTACATTTTGTATTGTGACAACTAAAGTGCTATACATTTAAGCAAGAATTATTCCTTTCATTCTCAGTCAAAACACATAGATGTTAGATACCATTATGTTAGAGATGTGCTTGAAGAAAAGCAGATGCACATTAAAAAGATCCACACCAATGAGAATGGCTCTGACATGATGACAAAATGTTTGTCAAGGGAGAAGCTCGAAGTTTGCAAACAAAAGGCAAACCTAGTTGCCCCCCCCACGTTAGATGGAGGGGGAGAATTGTTGAGTCTATCCACTTAAGTGGATCCCACGACATGGAGTCGGCTGATAGTTGGCTATTGACTTAGTGCCGAATCGGCTCAACCTCAGCTAAAAAGTGAAAATAGTTATAATTATTTTTTTAACTATATACATACATACATATATGTTAATAATTAGATGATTAACTGAGGTATAAAAGGAGGGAGAGAAGATTGAGAGAGGGATCCACCATTTTGGAGAATGAAGTGATGTCAGTTTGAGTTCTGAGCTTTGTTGTTTCCTCCGTCTTTGTGTTGATTTCGGGAAGAAGGTGGAGTTCTCTGCTCGCGTAGGAAGCCCGTGTGCTACCGACTAGAGGCCCATCATTCTGTGTTCGTGCGTGTGCGTGTAGAGTCCAATGCTCTGTTGCCAGCCGCGTCTGGTTGTACTCTTTCTGTTTCTTTATTAAACATTATTTTTGTTGTGTCTCCTCGGTGCTCTTATCTCTGCGTTGATCCTATTTGAGCATGAGCTTGTGAGCTCTTCGCCGCTATCAGGCAACCGGTCCGGAACAATATATGTCTCTCAGCCTATGTGCTCACCCTTCGGCGTCCGGGGATCAATCTGGATCGAACACGCGTCTGGAAACCGATCCAACGAAGTTATCTGGAAACCAATCCGGACAACCTTTCTTCTCTCGCCGGCTATGCCACTCGGGCGAATGCGTTGTGGTACAGATAAAAAACAAGCTTGCTTGATTTGCAGAGGGAAAGGCCCGGTGAAGTAACTTTCGACCCGGTGTTCGATAGTCCGACTGTAGTTATGTCAATTGTGGTGACATTCGTCAGTAGCTTGGTTTATCTCTATCTCATTTCATATATGTCTGAGGATTTGCATAACCCCTTATTCATGTGTTATTCACCTATGTCTACCTCTTTTACACTAATGTTGGTTATTGGAGATAACTTCATTTAATTACTTCCAGGACGGGAGGGAGCAGGTCCCGTTTTATATTTGTCGATTAATTTTCGGTTCACATGACTTTAAGCTAATAAAGCAGTTATCAAAGCTATGCTTGTCAATTGAGTAGGTGATTCCGGATCAACCCTCGGGATTATTGGTCGTTCCACTCCCTCTTAAGTAGTAGACTCTCCTACTACTTTCGCTTGTGCTAGTGTTTTCTCTTAACCCAATCACTATTTTCTTTTCGTAATACGGGATTTTATGCCACAAATGTTATTCGTATCTCACCCCTTGTTGGCGCTATTGGAAAATTTGCATAAATGGGATTGCATACTCGATTACCTGACATAACGGAGGGTCTCACTCCAGTATCTGCTTTGATTTACGCAGTTATTACGGTAATAACAGGCGTATTTATGATAGCGAGGTGCTTCCCCTTATTCGAGTATTTACTCAATGCTTTGATTGTTATTACGTTTCTGGGAGCTATGACGTTATTCTTCGCGGTAACTACTGGAATGTTGTAAAATGATTTAAAGAGGGTCGTAGCTTATCTAATTCGTAGTCAATCAGGCTATACAAGCTTTGCTCGCAGCATTATTGATTATTCAGTTAGCGTATTTTATTTAACAAATTATGCTTTTTTTAAAGTATCACCCCCTTCGAGCATAGGTTTAGTAATTCATGCCATGTCAGATGGGTATATGGGGCACTCGACGGCTCAAGGATCCCCATATCGACTTTCTCCTTGAGCAGCTCCATTAGCTTCGAAATGTGAGCTCTAGGCACCGGAATTGGCTTGAGACTCCACGACGCATGCGATATCGTGAAGATCACCATCTACAATCGTCGGGTCGATGCACCCGATCTCCCTCAGTGAGAATGCAAAGGCTTTTCTGTGCCTTTCGAGCATCTTCTGAAACCATTCTTCCTCCGCCAGTAGTAGGAAGCCACCCCCATCAATTTTGAGCTTCCGCAACGTCTCCTCAGTGAATCGGTGCCCTATGCCGACCTGATCTCGCAAACATGGGTCAGTCGCAACCCCCTTCATTCGCTCCCAACTGTGCTTCGGTAAGGGAGCTGCGACTGGCCTCACCTTGCGATCCACAGTCTTATACTTCGTGTCGACTCGGGTCATCTGATATGACCCGACCATCCTCCCGAAGTCCGTGATGAACTCATACATTTTGACGGAATTAACCAGAATTACCTGGTCTTCGCTCAGGTCTGCATCGACGACCCTCTCGATCTCCCCAAGGGTGTCATCAAACTAGACCACCTCCACAGCGCCACTGATGTCGTGGTCCTTGTCCAAGGCTCCGCATGCCTTCAAGAGCCCTTCGAACTGCCTTTTCTCCCGACCACTGATGCCGGTTATGGTACAACCTCCATTAATGAAGGGCCAAAACTTCCTACCTATCATACAAGTGTGGGGTTTCTTTCGGACGTTCGAACTATCGTGGCCCCACGCCTCGATAGCCCTCTTCAAAAATCCTCTCGATTGTCACCACCGAGGGAATCCCGGTTCCTCTCGTGGTTAGGACGAATCGTCAAAAATTGGACAGAGTGTTGGTCATCCTGGCTCTTCACCCCTGTGTATGCCGAACCGTTATCCAGTACTTTGGGCTCCATGCGAGCTTCCGTAATGTAAGGTTCGTCATGGATAGCCGGATGGGAGGATGTCTCCTGCATGAAGAAGTGTTGGTCTATCTCGTCATCCTCAACCATCACTCAGACATTCGGGCAGGCCCCGTGAAGCTCTATTGTGGCGCGAGTCGCCGCACGTATCTTCCATTTGTGCTTGGTATTGATTGGCCATCGACCCTTCTTGTAGAAATCCATCAACATTAGATTGATCTCCGATCCATGGTTGATCAATTCCACAACAGCTCCGACTTCGACGAAACTCGCTTTCTTTTTACGAGGTCAACGATAGAATCGTGGAACTCCTTCTTGGCTATCCCCAACACCTCCCTCAGGGTGAGTTCCACCCGACTATCGAGGATTCATTCGTCCAAGTCCTTCCATAGGTCCGTCGCTCTCTCTATCTTTGAGCTCAGTTGGAAGCTCAGGATCTTAGCCTTCTCTTGTGAGCCGGCTTGGCCCCCATCATTTTTCCTCGGACCATTACGGGTCTTGTACCAGTTGGAGGGACCGGCCACTTCGGCCTTTCTGGCCTGTTGGTCTTCAACCAGAACTTCATAGTTTTGGCATGCAGCTTCTACAAAGTTGGTTTTCTCCTCCACTAAATCGTTCCATCGGGTGACCTCTTGGACCCACCTCTCAACGTGGTCCGCTTCTCCCTTCCTTAGCCCTACTCCGGATAGGGCATGAAGACTAGCGGCTAGAATCCGGCGTTCGTCCCAAGGCCGGTGCCCTTCTCTCCGCCTACCCAAATTCCTGCCGACCGTTCCATTGGTACACTACGTTGCTTTTGAGCACTTCGGCGAAGTCAACGCAATCTCTCTGGATGTGGCCGATCGCATTGTACCACATGCACCTCTGGTCTACCGACAAGCGCCGATCTCATGATTGGTCGTTGCCTTCCCTCCAAGCTTGGGCAATCTAGAGGTCTTGCGCCATCTTCGTTAGCTCCTCCAGAGTTGCGCCCTCGGATGGCCCCTTGACAACGTCGGCCAAGAATGCGTCCGACTTGAGCCACCTTCTTGTCTCTTCCATCCGTGTTGGAATCGGTTCCTTCGGCTTCTTCCCGGCACCTGGGCTGGTCGTCGACGACCCTACATCGTTCCATTCGCAATATTTGTCAAAACGGCCACAAAGCCTTTTCACCACGGCCCAATCGGTCGTGAGCCCTTCATTTGTCTCCAATAGGAGAGATACCTTTTCTCGGTCAAGTGGATCAACTGACTTGATAAACAATAGGACCTTGCTTGTGTCGAGCAAGGTCTAGTCCAACGCTGAGAGTTGCGCAAATCGTTTCTCAAACTCGTGGAGGAGTGCCGATGTGTTCCTACCTTTTCTGGGGCTCTTGACCCACTCCATCATTTCCCTCTTTGATAATCGGAGCGAGGCATCGAAACCATATCTTTCAAGGAGCCACTCCTTGAACTCCGACCAACTTCGGCAGTCGACCTGCATCTCGACCACCTCTACGTGGATGCTCGACGTAACTACTCGGGGAAATGCGACCAACCGTCTATCATCCAAGACATCTCATCGGTATCTCAACCTTGAAGGCCTCCCAGTAATTCGTGGCGTCCTTCCCATTGAATCGGCTTATCATACCGACTATTGTTTCTACAGACCTGTCGAGGCCATTGGCGCTCTTACGAGCATTAACCACGCGGTCGATAGCCACCACCATTGCTTCAGCGACTTCATTTCCTCTCATCTCAAACTCCTTTGCCGCCCCTTTCACGTCGGGTTCACCAAAGATGTCGTGATTTTCCACGGGTATGCATTGAAACGGGCGGGACCACCTGGGTCTCAAACCAAGGAGCCGATGAGAGAAGAAAGGTTGTCCGTATCGGTTTCCGGATAACTTCGCCGGATCGGTTTCCAAACGCGTGTCCGATCCAAATCGATTCTCGAACGTCGTAGGATGAGTGCACGGGCTTAGAGATGTATACTATTCCAAACCAGTTGTTGGATAGTGGCGAGAGCTCATAGGCTCACGCTCTCGAAAATGCACGCTCAAACAGGAACAACATAGAGATAAGAGCACCGGGATGCCCAAACACACGGGGAGACACAACAAAATTAATGTTTAACAGAGAAACAAAACGAGTACAACCGGATGCGGCCGACAAAGGAGCTTCGGGCTCTACACGCACACACACGGACACTGAACATTGGGCCTCTAGTTGGGGGCACACGGGCTTCCTAGCGAGCAGAGAACTCAACCTTCTTCCCGAAATCAACTCAGAGACGAAGGAAACGAAAGAGCTCAGAACTCAAATCGATAACATTTCGTTTTCCAAAACGGTGGATCCCTCTCTCAATCTTCTCTCTCTCCTTTTATGGCTTAAAGAGGGAGAGACCGTTACATCAAGCTAGTAAGGCAACTGCTTTTCAACCCCCGATTCTCTTCTCGATTTCCTCCATCGATCCCTTTTATTCCTCTACTCGTGCGGTCATAAAAGTTCCTATTGAATCACTCCTACCTAGTACTCATCAACACGTAAACTAACACTATACTATTTACACATATTGGTACATCAAAAATGGTTTCGTGTGCATCCGTGCACACCCCGTTCACACGGTCACAAACCCGTCGTCTTCCTTGCATCCGAGATCTCCGTTAAACCCCTTCCAAGCCCTTTTTCTCTCGGTGGCCGGAATCCTTCACGACAACATACAAGTACAAGATCCTATTTAAGGCTTTAAGGTCAACACTTCTAACTAGATTCTAATATGTAACTACTAAGTTACATGGTTGACTAAATAACTAAACCTAGTTGAGCTTGATGTCTCAACTATATATATATATACCAGGAACAAAAAGAGACGTTACTCTACAAGGCTGATAAAAAGATGTAGACACAAAAATAGCGAGATAGAGAAAAGAAAAACCGAGAGAAAAACAACACATAAGAAAACAAAGAGAGCAGCGCTGATAAACAAAACACATAAAAGAGAGAAAACAAATATGAGAAAGGAAGAAGAGGTGAGAGAGAGTGTGCAAACGTTGTGAAGCTTTTGTAGAACAAAGAAACAAGGTGTAAGACCTCAACTAAGGGGCGATCGAGAGCGAGAACTTGTTGTAGACGAGAAGACGGAGATCTAGCTCGTTGTTGTCCGAACTACCAAAGAGTCAACAACAACTTTTTTGTCTATCTATAATAGGCTCATTTGTTTTGTGGTTTTTGTTCTTGTTTCTTTGTTGCTCATTCCATCCGGTAGGGTGAATATTGTAACCAAGGCTATGGCCTTGAAAAATATGTGTATTCCTCTAGTGTAAGCTCTAGAGGCTGTCAACACCTTGTATACTCAGAAAATAGTGAATCTGTTTCAGAACATAAGGTTCCCATGGTTTTTCCCATTTTTGGGTTTTCCATGTTAAAAATCTAGTGTACTTTCATTTTGTCTGGTGGTTTCATTCGTTGTTAATTGTGTTGGAATCGAAATCATCCCAATTCAGATCCATATTCCTCGCAATAGCTATAACACTCGCAAATATAGCATGCTTGGTGTTGTCCATCGGAATAGTAACCGACGGACAAGAGCGTAGGAATAAGAAATAATATAAGATCATAACGCATGTAACGGTTCACGCAGGAATCAGAATAGTAACCGACAGACAAGAGCGTAGGAATAAGAAATAATATAAGATCATAACGCATGTAACGGTTCACGCAGGAATCGGAATAGTAACCGACAGACAAGAGCGTAGGAATAAGAAATAATATAAGATCATAACGCATGTAACGGTTCACGCAGGAAGCGTGAACAGCTAAATAGACCCTGCGTATATAAAGGGCAGAAAACCTCTGATAGAGGGAGCGTGTAATTTTGGAATGTAAAGGAACGTATCATAATAGAATTCTATCTTCTCTAAAAGTCTGTGTATAGCTATGGCTAATCTACTGTATGTCTGGAATACCAAAGCGTGTAAGAATGTAAGTGTAACCATTGCTAAGGAGTCGGTTGTAGCCGTCTCCCTTATACGTTGATAGGTTACAGGGAACATTCCCCTACGCATTACGCATAGACACCTATTTGTTGTTCCACAACCACTTGGAGGTCTAGGTCGAAGGACTGACCGCAGACCGTGTTCCTAATCGGTAACACTTTTGGCACGCTTGGTGATCTGTCTTCTCACAGACGAGCAACGACAAATGGATGTTTAGCCACAGACGCCCCAGAGAACCAACACGACAAGACCGGCCAATCACAAGGTTCGTCACACGCCAGGCAGAAGAATGCGCACGGCAAAAGCCTCGCCTCAACGACCTCAGTACTACCTACTGTGATTACAAAGGTGATTCTTCGCTCTCCAAATACCTCGACGAGACGCGGGGAGTACGCTCACCACAGCCACCCTGTGGTTTTTCCCGACCCGCCGTAACCCCCAGCATGGCCTTTGCCTACCCCCGCTTTAACGGCGAAACCGACGCCGCAACCCATATTCGCATGTTCCTTAATGTCTGGAATGCGAACCGCATGGCGCAGAGCCTTTCGGAGGCGGTAGCGCACCAGTCGAAAATGACGGAGTTCGGGTTAACATTCGATGGGCGAGCGGCGTTTTGGCATTCACAGATGGATTTACTAGCAATCACAACCTTCGATCAACTGCAGTCCGCTTTCTTGCGGTTCTTCCATTGGAGGGTTCCACAACACGAAATCCTCGGACAGTTCTACACAATTAAGCAACTGCCGACCGAGACGATCGCAGATTTCAGCTTACGTTTCCAAAATCTACGGTAGAAACTAGAATGGAGCCCCGCGGAGGACGAGGCTTGAGAAACATTTCTGGCAGCATTACGCCGACCCATCCACGCAACGCTCAACAACACTAGCGTGAAAGGGGAAACGACGGATATGGTCATTGAACGAGCGTTACAGCTTGAGTTGGACGAGGAGGAGGAAAGGTTTTCTATGTCCTCCTTACGACAAGCGTTGCCCCAGGACGAGGAACGCCAGTTTCGTCAGGCAATCCAGTGCACGATTTGCTTGAACTCGGGGCATTCCGCAATGGAGTGCAATATGCGAATCCACCGCCCAATCTGCCACTCGAAGGCTCACATAGTCGAACAATGCGAATACAATATGTTGAACAGAGCCACTCCCGCAGTCCGCAGCATGGACACCCAGCGTTGACCACGCCTGACTGAACAAAGGAGGCAAGAAGACCGACCACGGTATGTAGATCGCAACCCACAGGATGACAGGCACCACCGGAATCGTCGAAATCACGACTCCGAGGAAGACGAAACAGAGGATGAGGATTATTGTGGACATCTGAGTTATGCTAAAGGGGGCCGACGCTACGAGAATCACCGACCGACAAACAAACAGGGCGGCTTCAATGGTTATCGTGGTAAGCCGCGGCAATATCGAGATCATCGGCGTTATGACGAAAGCTCGGGAGATGAGCAACACCAGGAACAACGACGGGACCAACAACAACCACTGCGCGTTGTCGCGTTGTTACGCGCGTGCGTGTAGAAAGGCGGGACCACGGGGGTCCTGGACTAGGGAGTGACGGAGCGCAGGAAGTCGTGCTTCACCCTTTTCGGGGCACCCCAGGAGCACACTAGAAGCAACCGAACGAGAGAGAGAAAGAGAGGGAGATAGAGAGGGAGCACGCGCTTGACACCGACTCACGCACACACACACACACACACAGGCCGACCCGACTCACGCCCTTATGTACAGGAAACGCAGGAAAGGGGAAGCACCCGACACCAACAGAGACACTAATATACACAGACAGACGCAAATATATATATATAAAGGGAAGAATACATTCCCGGCTTCGAGCCGGACCAAGGTAGGTTATAGTAGTCGTCGGCTGCCAAGCCGCAGGTCGGGAGCTCACGGGCTTGTCGCGCCGAGCGGGGTCTTGCGCAGGAGACGAGCTGAAGCCAACCCTAAGCGAACACGAAGGGGGAGAAGAAGAAGAAGAAGAAGAAGTAAGAAGTAACCCTAAATCTAGCGGTATACCCTCTAACGCAAAATGAGCAACCCCTTTCTTAAAGGGCGCTCCCTTCCTTTTATAGAACAAGGAGAGGGATGCGTTACAATGTGGGATAAATCCCGACTTACATGGGATCATCTGTCCCGACTTGACTACTCTTTGGCGCCATAAAGGCGCCCTCGTTATTCACACTAAATGTACAAGGGTGAACACACATGCCGCACCCCACCGATTTAGCCAATGTTTCCCGGTTTCCACCTCTGGCCGAAATTCTTCACGACAACGGTGGTTCGGGAACTAACACATCATTACGCTGTAGTCCATAAAAAGAGTACGCCATATTATCCACAGGCAAATGGGTTAGCGGAATCCAGCAACAAGACGTTGTAGACCATCTTGAAGAAAATCGTCAATGAAAATAGAACGGACTGGGATACCAAATTACAGAGTGCGTTATGGGCGTACAGAACCAGCTACAAAAAAAGCATACAATCAACACCGTTTCGACTAGCATTTGGGCTGGAGGTTGTGATGCCAGTCGAATTTCAGGTACCCAGTTTTCGCCTAGGGACGGTTTTCTTCACGACATCCGCCCCCACCTAACCGCGCATCCACCGGTATGCGCCAAAATTGGGCTCTTGCTGGAGAAAACCGGTCCATGCCCTACTCCTCGTCTTCTGGTTTGTCCTCCGCCTCGGACCGCCCGTCGTCGCCGTCCATGCTTTCCAAATCCGTCTCGCACTCGTGTCGTTTCTTAAACGCTTTGACCCTCTTCCCCGGTACCGGTATTGCCATCCTCGTGTCGTCGAGCTCCGCAAGATGGTAGGTCCCGTTGTCGTTGGCGCCTGTCACCAGCTAAGGCCCGGACCACCTCCTTGAAAACTTCCGCGTTGCCCTGTGCTGGTTGTCGAGGCTGCTATCATACACTAGGACCCAGTCGCCTTCCTCGATTTTCTTCGGTCGCAGTCGGTGAGTCCGGTCAAACCGCCCTTTGTTCTTCAACCTTGCCAACCGAAGCTTCTCCGCGGCTTGTTCCACGTTCTCCGGCCTTCGCTCGAGCTGTCGAATCCGTGCCGCTAGCAGCTCCTCTCGGCTCATCTCATCTCTCCAGTCCACTATGGCCCATGAGGAGATGGTTCACTCTATTGGCATGATCGGCCTCTGTCCGTACATAAGCTCTGCTGACATGAACCCGGTTACCGAACTGTGCGTAGTTCGGTCCGCCCACAAGGCATAAGGTAGTAGTCGCGGCTAGTTCCCAACTTGGCCTTCACACGCCCGTACTAGCGCTTTGACGATGGGCTCATGTCCGCGTTCCACCTTCCCGTTAGCCTCCGGATTGTACGCTGTGGTGAGCAAGAGTTTGACCCCTAATCGGCCAAACAGTTCTTCAACCTCTTGCGCGTCCAACTCTCCGCGGTCAGCCACGATCTTTCCTACGCTCACGTACCGACATATCACTTCTTCGATAAAAAACCGGCACATAGCCGCGGTCGTTTTGTTCTACAACGCTCGTCCTTCAACCTGGTTCGTCAGATCCTCTCGAGCCAGCACCAGATACCGCATCTGTCCTACCCCCATCGACATCGTCACCAAATTCACCATCCATTTGAAGTGGACGGTCGGAGGGTAGGTCAGGTGAAGCTCGTCCCGGTGTCGGACTATGGAGTGCATCTGACAGCTTTCGCAAGTCGTCACGAACCGATGCACGTCCCGATACAGTCCCGGCCACCAGTACTTCCCCTTAGCTTTTCGAACGTGGCCCACGTTCCGCGGTGTCCAGCCCAGGGACTCTCATGGTAGGCCTCCAACAACTCCTCCTATTCCTCTTTCTTCGCCACCACTCGGAGCGGGATGCCATCCCTCTTCTTCGGGCACTTCCATATGTACCCGTCCCGAAGGAAGAATCGGTACGCTTTCTTCCGGATCCGGTTGGTATCCTCCTTTGTCCACACCGCGTCCAGTGTCATTGTTTTCAGGAGCCTGCCGATCTGGAGCCACTCCCCGTCATACTTGCTCTCGTCGAATTCGTTAAGTGCCGGAGTGCTCCCCTTTCCGGTCATCAGGTATGCCGCCTCGAAGAAATCTACGCCGACTTCCTCGTCCTTCGAAACCATGCCGTCCTCGTTTTCGAACCTCGCCCTTGAGAGCATGTCGGCCATGGCATTGTCTTTACCAGAAATGTGTCGTATCTCCGGATTCAGGGACTTGATGTACGCTATCCACCTGAGCATTGCCAGGTCCAGCGTCGCGCATCTGGAAACCATGCGGAGAATTGGCAAGCAATCCGTCTCGATTATTACCTCTGTCCCGATCAGGTAGTCTTTATCGGCCTTTACCGCCAAAACGATACCCCAGAGTTCACGTTTTACCTAGGCGTATCCTCGGCGTCGCTCATTGAGGACCTTCGCGCCGAACCGGATGGGGAACCTCTTGCCAACGTCATCCTGTTGGTTGACCACCCATCCGATCCCGCTCGGACTTGTGTCTACGGTTACGTAAATCGGAGTGTCTTTGCCGTAGACAGCCTTTCGGAGCGTCGACGTCGTGGCAAGTGCTTCCTTCGTCTTTCGGACTGACTCCGTATGCTCGTCTCCCCAGTTGAATTTACGCCCTTTCTTCAACAACCCATACAGCGGCTCCGCGACGTGGGCGTAATGCGGGATCCAGATATGGTATAACGCGCATGCCCCCAAGAATCTCCGAACCTCCGTAACCAACCCGCAGTCGTCCTTCATCGGGGGGATGGCTTCTATCTTTGCCGAAGATGGTTTCCTACCGTAAGGCCCGCACAGGTGTCTGACCACCAAGATCTCTGACTGCCCGAACGCCGATTTTCCTCCGGAGAAGCTGAGTCGTGCGCCCTCGAGCCTCTGCAGCACCTTCTCGCAGTCGTTGATGTGGTTCACGATGAACCTCCGGCATCCGTCCGGCCCGACAGTCTCGTCCGCATCTTCCACCGGACACCCCTTTATCGGGATGTCGTCCAAGAATGGCATGGTGATGTCCGGGATGCAGTCCCTCAACACTTTGTTCATTGCGTTCACCATATGCGCCACCGCATTTGTCCCGCCTTGTGGTAGGGTACACATCCGTAATAGGCCGAGAGGGGTTCGCATCGTCGTGATATCCCTGCTCTCCACGGCTAGCTGGAACTGGTCGTACCCTGAGTATAAGTCACCGACCAAATAGATCGACCTCCCAATGAAGGCCTCCGTGAACTCATCTATGGCCGGTCCGATTCCTGCATTACGGATGGTCACCCTATTGACCGGTTGCAGGTCCTGAATGAAGCTCAGCGTGTCGTTCTTCTTCGGCACCGTAAACCATCGATTCGAATACGGGGCACTCGACGATTCGAGGATGCCCATCTCCACCTTTTGCTTTAGAAGCTCCATCAACTTCGGAATGTGAGCTCTCAGCACTTGAATCGATTTGAGATTCCACGGTACATGAGGTATCGTGAAGATCACCATCAGATTGACGATCGTCGGGTCTACGCACCCGATCTCCTCTGGCAAGAACGCGAAGGCTTTCCCATGCCTTCCGAGCATTCTCCGAAACTTGTTCTCCTCCGCCGGTAGTAGAAAGCCACCCCCACCGACCTTGAGCTCCCGTAGCATTATCTCGGTGAACCGGTGCCCTATGCCAACCGGATTTCGTAAACTTGGGTCTGACATGACCCCTTTTATCCGCTCCTCGCTGCCTTCCGGCAAGGGTGTCGCAATCGGCCTTACCCTCCGGTCCACAGTCTTATACTTTGTACTCATGCGGGTCGTCCGATCTGACCCAATCCTTTTCCCGAAGTTCCCGATGACTTCGTACATTCCTATCGAACCTACCGGAATGGTCTGGTCTTCTCTAAGGTCTTCACAAATCACCTTTCGCAACTCGCCCAAGGTGTCATCAAAAGAGACCGCCTCCACGGCACCGTTGATCTCTTCGTCGGGGGAGAGGATGTTGGGAGACAGGTCCCTCCGGATGGGAAGGGAGAAGAATAGAGCCGACGAACAATCTCGACCGAGGCCGAAACTGGAAGAGGAGTACTCGGATACGGAGAGCCGGATGGTGCAAACCCGGTGAGAACAGGATGAGGAGTACCCGGCTACGGAGAGCCGGATGGTGCAGACCCGGTGAGAACCGGATGAGGAGTACCCGGCTACGGAGAGCCGGATGGTGCAGGCCCGGTGAGAACCGGATGAGGAGTACCCGGCTACGGAGAGCCGAATGGTGCAGGCTCGGTGAGAACTGGATGAGGAGTACCCGGCTACGGAGAGCCGGATGGTGCAGACCCGGTGAGGAATGCTCACCGGATGAAGAGACATATTCGTAAATATGTTTCTAAGAGTCCATCGAGGCTATATTTGTAAATAGCCGAAAAGTCATATTAGTATAAATATGACTTAGGGCAAACTTATAGTAATGGTTGTCGTTATTTTCTTGTTGGTGCAAGAAGAGAGAGCGCGTAACAATGTACAGAGAGAGAGAGAGAGAGAACGAGGCCGTTGCCTCTGCTGTAACCGCCGCCTGTGGCGAAGATCGTGAGCACGAGGTTGTTGCCTCCGTGAACTCACTGTTGTACATTCTAGCATAGTGATAGTTTGCAGCCTGTGGGCTGCCGTGGTTTTTTCCCTAGTTTGGGTTTTTCCACGTAAACATCCTGTGTACTCTTCTCTCCTTTGTGTCGCGTGTTTTCGGTTTCCTGTTTTCTGTGTATGATTCTAAGCTCGGTTGTGGCCGAGCGTTGTGCATAAGGAGCATTGAAGTTCTCGTCAATTGGTATCAGAGCGAAACGACACAGAAAATGGACAAATCGTTTGGCGGCATGTTCAAGCTCACCGGCTCCAACTATTCAGTGTGGAAGTCGATGATGAGGGACATGCTCGTGGTTAAAGACCTCTGGCTGCCGGTTCAGTTCGGGGACAAGAGACCGGACAAAATCGACGCCGCGATATGGGAGGTGATGCACATGAAGACAACGGCGTACATACGGTGCTTCATCGACATGAGCTTGTACAACAACTTCAATGAGGAGAGCAAGGCTCATGAGCTCTGGGAGAAGATCGGCATGATGTTTCAAAACAAAAATGTTGTTAATCAGGTTTCCGTATTCCGGAAGCTAGTAAGACTCCGGTACCAAGATGGCTCCAGCATGGCGGAGCACATGAATGCCTTCCAGGGGCTGATACACCAGGCAACATCATTGGAAGTACCTCTCGCCGACGAGGTACTAGCGCTACTCCCACTCGGTTCCCTCCCAGATAGCTGGGAGACGTTGGTTGTCACTTTGGGCAACGCCGGGCTGGAAGGAAAGCGGTTATCCCTAGCAAGAGTAAAGTCGAGCTTGGTAGATGAGGAGGCGCGTCGGAAAGATAAAGATACGAGCTTCGACTGCAAAGCGCTCCTTACCGAATCGGAACGCGGAAGACAGAGAAATCGTAGTCCCCAGAACCGGGAGAAGTCGAGGACACGGCCAAAGTCAAGGGGGAGGCCCACTTGCTTCTATTGCGGCAAGCCGGGACACTTCCAAAAGAACTATCGGCATTTCCGTAAAGACAATGAAACCGACGGTACCAATTCGAAGCGGACCCCGGACCGGAACGGTAAAGACCGGAGGGGAACGAACCGGAAGGGAACGACGGCAATCGCGGCAAGTGAAGAAGAGTTGATGTTCATCACCGAGGAGAGTGAGATAAACCTTGCCAGCGACGAGATGACCTAGGTGGTAGACTCCGGAGCATCGTTCCACCTTACCCCGGACCGGAAATGCTTCTCATCCTACTCAGCCGGTGATCACGGCTGTGTCCGGATGGGGAATGAAGGTACATGCCGAATTGTCGGCATAGGAGACGTGTGGCTGTAAACACCAACCAGATGCAAGTTGCTGCTGAAGGATGTCCGACACGTTCCGGAGGTTCGTCTGAACCTGATATCAGTCGGTCGGCTAGATGATGAAGGCTACACTAGTAGCATCCGGAACGGTGTCATGAAGTTCAGCAAAGGGAGCCTGATTGTGGCTCGGGCCCGGAAGGTCAACACATTGTACTTGATGAATGCCCGGTTATGTCCGGAAGAAGTGAACGTGGCATCTGACACTGCCGGTGAGCTGTGGCACAAGAGGCTGTGTCATATGAGCGAGAAGGGGATGAGGAGGCTTGCAGACGACAACCTCATTCCAGTGAAGAACGTGCACTTGGAGAAGTGCACTGATTGTTTGGCCGGTAAGGAAAACCAGACCTCCTTCCGATCAAGGCCACCGATGAGATGTAATGCACCACTGGAGTTGGTGCATACGGATGTGTGTCAGGTAGACACGAAGTCACATGCCGGAGCGCAGTACTTCATGACTTTCATAGATGACCACAGCCGGAAGCTGTGGGCCACACCGTTGAAGACAAAGGATCAGGTGCTATCCGTCTTCAAAGAGCTCCACGCGAGAGTGGAAAGAGAAACTGGCCGGAAGCTAAAGGCGGTTCGAGCAGATAACGGAGGAGAATACCGGGGGCAATTCGAGGAGTACTGCCGCTCGAAGGGAATCCGGCTCAAATTTACCGTGCCGAAGACGCCGGAACTAAACGGGCTGGCCGAGAGGATGAACCGGACCATAATGGAGAGGGTCTGGAGTATGCTAGCACATGCAAAACTACCCAAGAAGTTTTGGGCTGAGGCACTGTCGACGGCGACATATGTGATAAATAGATCACCCTTAGTACCCTTGGACGGAGACACGCCACAGAGAGTGTGGACCGGTAAGGAAGTATCCTACCGGCATCTGAAGGTGTTCGGGTGTCTCGCGTACGTGCATGTAGCTAAGGACCGGAGAGGAAAGTTAGATCCAAAGACTCGGCCATGCATATTCCTCGGTTACGGTGACGATGAGTTCGGCTACCGAGTGTGGGACCCGGTCGACAAGAAGGTATTCTGGAGTCGAGATATTATCTTCATGGAGGACAAGACGCTCGCCGACTGGGAGTCGGAGAAGAAGATAATGGACTCCGAGTCGACCTGTAAGGATCGACTCTACGATGAGCAGACCCAACCGGCGAGAGACCGGTTAGCACTCGAAGAACCAGCCGGATACGGTGAGGATACCGAACAAGCTGAAGAAGAAGTAGAGGAAGCCGAAATCGGAACCGGCCAAGACCCCGAATTGGATTGGGATGAAGAGCAAATGGAGGAGCTGGTTACCGAAGCCCGAAGACAAAGATATCCTCTCAGAGAGAGAAGGGTCCCCTGGAGATTTCCGGATGCAGAGCATGTTCTGCTGACCGATGAGGGGGAGCCAGAAAGCTTCGAAGAAGCGAAGGATGACACCCACAACCGCAAATGGTTAAGTGCCATGCAGGATGAGATGGATTCCCTACATGAAAACCATACGTACGAATTGGTGGAGTTACCGAAAGGAAAGCGGGCACTCCGAAACAAGTGGGTGTACAAGTTGAAACCAGGAGATGCCGGCAACCCCCCGAGATACAAAGCCAGGATCGTGGTGAAGGGGTTCCAGCAGAAGAAGGGTGTGGACTTCGACGAGATATTTGCCCCGGTTGTAAAGATGACCTCCATCCGGACGGTGCTGAGTATAGCAGCAAGCATGGACCTTTAGGTAGAGCAGCTGGACGTGAAGACGGCATTCCTTCACGGCGATCTCGAAGAGGAGATCTACATGCAGCAACCAGCGGGATTTGTGGAGAAAGGGAAGGAACACTTGGTATGCCGGCTGAAGAAGAGCCTCTACGGGTTGAAGCAGGCCCCCCGACAATGGTACCGGAAGTTAGACTCCTTCATGACCGATCAAGGGTACCACAAGACGCAGGCCGATCACTGCGTGTTTGTGAAGAAGTTCAAAGGAGGCGAGTTCCTGATACTCCTTCTGTACGTGGATGACATGTTGATCGTCAAACGGGACCAAGCCAAAATACGGATGCTGTTGGGATTGCGGTCCCTTCGCATGGGATGGTCGGATATCGGAGATGAATGCCGACGAGCCCGGTTTCGGTTTCGGATCCGGATGACGAAGACCCCGGTTTCGGTACCGGATGACGAATGTACCCGGAGAGTGATCCGGATGCAGGGACATATCCGTGAATATGTTCGCTATGGGCCCCTGAGGCTACAGTTGTAAATAGCCCAAAGTCATATAGGTATAAATATGACTTAGGGCAAACAGTTTTGTGGTTGCTTCTCATTTTTCTGTTTTTCCACTTTAGAGGAGTGAAGGGGGAGCAGCCGTGAGAGGGAGAGAGATAGAGGGCGAGAGAGGAAGAGGACGACGCCTCTGTGTATTTCCGCCGCCTGTGGCGAGGACAGCGAGCTCAAGGTCGTCGCCTTGGAGCTCGTCATTGTATACTTCTCTGTATAGCGTTGTTTGGAGTCTTGTACTCCCGTGGTTTTTCCCATCTGGGTTTTCCACGTTAATCCCTGTGTACTCGCGTTTCTTTTGTTTCTTGCGTGGTTCCTATTTTCTGCTCCATTGATCCGCGATTACTCGGTTGTGGCTGAGCGAAGAAGGTGAATCGAAGCGTCTATTCCTTACAAACTGGTATCAGAGCGACTGTTGCAGAAAATGGAAGGCGGCGGCAGCGGGCAGCCGGGGATGATGGTGCTGAATGCACAGAATTACGCCGACTGGAAGATCAAGATGGAGGATCTTCTGATTGTTCGGGACCTGTACGAACCGATTGACAGGTCGGAAATACCGAAGGGGGTACTTGAGTCGGAGTGGAAGCTCCTGAACCGGAAAGCCGTAGCGACGATCCGACAATATGTCGATGTAAGCGTCCTACAACATGTGGCAAACGACACCAACGCATATGAAATGTGGAAGAAGCTGTCGGGCCTCTACGAGAGGAAGAATGCGTTGAATCGGACCTCCCTGATGAGGAAGATAGTGAATCTCAAGTACCGGGACGGCGAGAGTATGGTGGAACACGTGAGCACGTTCATGGGATTCGTGAACCAGCTTGCGGCGATCAAGTTCCCGTTGGAGGATGCAATGCAAGCCATCATCCTGATGTGTACATTGCCGGACAGCTGGGAGAACTTGGTGGTGACTCTCAGCACCTCCTGCACCGAAGATAACTTGTCCTTGCAAACGGTAAAGACAAGTATTTTGAACGAAGAAGCGCGTCGGAGAGATAAAGAACTGGCCTCCGACCCGAAGGCGCTGCTTACCGAATCGGATCGGGGAAGACAATGGAACCGGAGTCCGCAAAGACGGGAGAAGTCGGGGACCCGATCGCAGTCAAGAGGAAGACCCACATGCTTCCACTGTGGGAAGCCGGGGCACTTCCGAAAGAATTGTCGGCATTACCGAAAAGACAACGGAGCCGACGACTCCGATTCGAAGAAGTCACCGGAGAGAAACGGTGCATACCGGGGAGCCACGGACCGGAGAGGTTCGGATCGGCGAGGGCAGGACCGGAAAGGAACGACGGCACTCGCGGCAAGTGAGGAAGAAATCATGCTCATCACCGAAGAAGGTGAGCTAAACATTGCCGGCGATGAGACGACCTGGGTGGTCGATTCCGGAGCATCGTTCCACCTGACCCCGGAGAGAAGATACTTCTCATCCTACACAGCCGGTGAGCATGGCTGTGTTCGGATGGGAAACGAAGGTATGTGCCGGATTGCTGGCATAGGAGATGTGTGGTTGACAACCCCGACCGGATGCAAAATGCTGCTGAAGAATGTCCGACACGTTCCGGAGGTCCGACTGAACCTGATTTCGGCCGGGAGGCTAGATGACGAAGGCTACACGGGTAGCATCCAGAACGGCGTAATGAAGTTCAGCAAGGGGAGCCTGATAGTGGCTCGGGCCCGGAAAGAAAACACACTGTACCTGATGAATGCCCGGTTATGTCCGGAAGAGCTGAATGTGGCAGCCGACACTGCCGGTGAGCTGTGGCACAAAAGACTGTGCCACATGAGTGAGAAGGGGATGAAGAGGCTTGCAGAAGACAACCTTATCCCAGTGAAGCATGTGCACCTGGAGAAGTGCACCGATTGCCTGGCCGGTAAGCAGAACCGAACTTCCTTCCACTCAAGGCCACCGACGAGACGTAGCGCACCATTGGAGTTGGTGCACACTGATGTGTGTCAGGTAGAAACGAAGTCACATGGCGGAGCCCAGTACTTCGTAACATTCATCGATGATCATAGCCGAAAACTGTGGACGGCACCGATGAAGACAAAGGACCAAGTGTTGTGCGTCTTCAAAGAACTCCACGCGAGAGTGGAAAGGGAATCCGGCAAGAAGCTGAAAGCAATACGAGCGGATAACGGAGGGGAATACCGGGGGCAGTTCCAGGAGTACTGTCGCTCGAAGGGAATCCGACTCGAGTTTACTGTGCCGAAGACGCCGGAACTGAACGGGCTGGCCGAGAGGATGAACCGGACCATAATGGAGAGGGTTCGGAGTATGCTGGCGCATGCGAAATTACCCAAGGGGTTTTGGGCTGAGGCAATGTCGACGGCGACATGTGTGATAAACCGATCACCCTCAGTACCTTTGGACGGAGACACGCCGCAGAGAGTGTGGACCGGTAGGGAAGTATCCTACCGGCATCTGAAGGTGTTCGGGTGTCTCGCATACGTGCACGTGGCGAAGGACCGGAGAGGAAAGCTAGATCCGAAGACCCGGCCATGCATATTCCTCGGTTACGGCGACGACGAGTTCGGCTACCGAGTATGGGACCCGGTCGACAAGAAGATATTCAGGAGTCGAGACATCGTCTTTATGGAGGACAAGACACTCGCCGACTGGGAGTCGGAGAAGAAGATGAAGAGCTCCAAGTCAACTGGTGAGGAGAAACTCTACGAGGAGCAGCCCCGACCGGCATGGGACCGGTTAGCACTCGAGGACCCGGCCGAAGACAGTGAAGAAACAGAACCGGCCGAAGAAGATGAAAATGATACCGGAACCGGCCCCGATCCCGAAATGGATTCGGATGAAGAAGAAGAATTGGAAGAACCGGTTACCGAAGCTCCGGAACGGAGATATCCTCTGAGAGAGAGAAGGGCCCCCCGGAGATTTCCGGAACCAGAGCACGTGTTGCTAACCGACGAGGGGGAGCCGGAGAGCTTTGAAGAAGCACAGCATGACACCCAGAGCCGCAGGTGGTTGAGTGCCATGCAGGACGAGATGGATTCCCTGCATGAGAACCACACATATGAACTTGTGGAGTTGCCGAAAGGAAAACGGGCACTCCGTAACAAGTGGGTGTTCAAGCTGAAACCGGGAGATGCCGGAAACCCCCCGAGATACAAAGCCAGGATCGTGGTGAAGGGGTTTCAGCAGAAGAAGGGCGTCGACTTCGACGAGATATTTGCCCCGGTAGTGAAGATGACCTCCATCCGGACGGTGCTGAGCATAGCGGCAAGCATGGACCTCGAGGTAGAACAAATGGACGTGAAGACGGCATTCCTTCACGGTGACCTCGAAGAAGAGATCTACATGCAGCAACCGGAAGGATTCGAGAAGAAAGGGAAGGAGCACCTGGTATGCCGGTTGAAGAAGAGCCTTTACGGACTGAAGCAGGCTCCCCGGCAATGGTACCGGAAGTTCGACTCCTTCATGACCGACGAAGGGTACCTCAAAACGCAGTCCGACCACTGCGTGTTTGTGAAGAAGTTCGAAGGAGGAGACTTTCTAATACTCCTCCTGTACGTGGACGACATGTTGATCGTCGGACGGGACCAGGTCAAGATACGGATGCTGAAGAAGGCTCTTCACCGAACCTTCTCAATGAAGGACCTGGGTCCGGCGAGGCAAATACTAGGGATGCACATCATCCGGGACCGGAAGAAGAAGCAGTTGTGGCTGTCACAGGAGAAGTATGTGACGAAGGTGCTTCACCGGTTCAACATGTCGGAAGCAAGACCGGTCGGATCGACCCTCCCGACAAACTGCAAGTTGTCCAGCAAGCAAAGTCCCAAGACAAAGGCTGAAAAGGAGGATATGATGAAAGTGCCGTATGCCTCAGCCATCGGGAGCTTGATGTACGCCATGGTGTGTACGAGACCGGACATCGGATATGCAGTCGGAGTGGTGAGCCGGTACATGAGCAATCCCGGCAAAGAGCATTGGAACGCGGCCAAGTGGATACTCCGATACCTGAAGGGCACAGCAAACGTGTGCCTCCGATTCGGCTCCGGAAAGCCCGAACTCGACGGCTTTACCGAATCGGATATGTCGGCTGATGCAGATACCAGCCGGTCCACATCAGGGTATGTGATGACGTATGCAGGGGGAGCTGTTTCATGGCAGTCGAGGCTGCAGAAGACGGTTGCGTTGTCAACCACGGAGGCGGAGTACATGGCGGCTGTTGAAGCCGGCAAGGAAATAATATGGATGAAGGACTTCATTAGAGAGCTCGGTATCCGACAGGAGGAGTACCGACTCTACTGCGACAGTCAGAGTGCAATCCACCTTGCAAAGAACGCGGCCTATCACTCCCGGACGAAGCACATCCAGCGAAGATATCACTGGATCCGGGAAAGGATAGAAGACAAGGAGTTCGTGCTGACGAAGATCCACACGGACGAGAACGGGTCGGATATGCTGACCAAGGTGCTCACACCCGACAAGCTGGAAGCATGCCGGAAGAGGATCGGATTGGAGAGACATCCCATGCCGAAGTGAAGGGGGAGTTTGTTGGGATTGCGGTCCCTTCGCATGGGATGGTCGGATATCGGAGATGAATGCCGACGAGCCCGGTTTCGGTTTCGGATCCGGATGACGAAGACCCCGGTTTCGGTACCGGATGACGAATGTACCCGGAGAGCGATCCGGATGCAGGGACATATCCGTGAATATGTTCGCTATGGGCCCCTGAGGCTACAGTTGTAAATAGCCCAAAGTCATATAGGTATAAATATGACTTAGGGCAAACAGTTTTGTGGTTGCTTCTCATTTTTCTGTTTTTCCACTTTAGAGGAGTGAAGGGGGAGCAGCCGTGAGAGGGAGAGAGATAGAGGGCGAGAGAGGAAGAGGACGACGCCTCTGTGTATTTCCGCCGCCTGTGGCGAGGACAGCGAGCTCAAGGTCGTCGCCTTGGAGCTCGTCATTGTATACTTCTCTGTATAGCGTTGTTTGGAGTCTTGTACTCCCGTGGTTTTTCCCGTCTGGGTTTTCCACGTTAATCCCTGTGTACTCGCGTTTCTTTTGTTTCTTGCGTGGTTCCTATTTTCTGCTCCATTGATCCGCGATTACTCGGTTGTGGCTGAGCGAAGAAGGTGAATCGAAGCGTCTATTCCTTACAGATGCTGAAGAAGGCCCTCAACCGGACCTTCTCAATGAAAGACTTGGGTCCGGCAAGACAGATGTTGGGGATGCATATTATCCGGAACCGGTCAGCGAAGCAATTATGGCTGTCACAGGAGAAGTACGTGACAAAGGTGTTTCACCGGTTCAACATGTCAGATGCGAAACCGGTCGGATCGACACTTCCGGCAAACTACAGGTTATCTGGTAAGCAAAGCTCGAAGACAAAAGCAGAGAAGGTGGATATGATTAAGATTCCATATGCCTCTGCCGTCGGGAGCCTAATGTACGCAATGGTGTGTACTCGACCGGATATAGGATATGCAGTCGGAGTGGTGAGCCAGTTCATGAGCAATCCCGGCAAGGAGCACTGGAACGCGGTCAAATGGATACTCCGGTATTTGAAGGGCACTTCAAATATGTGTCTCCGATTCGGCTCCGGAAAACCTCAACTTGACGGTTTCACCGATTCAGACATGTCGGCTGATGTGGATACCAGCCGGTCTACATCCGGGTATGTAATGACATATGCTGGGGGAGCTGTTTCGTGGCAGTCGAGGCTGCAGAAGACGGTTGCATTGTCAACCACGGAGGTGGAGTACATGGCAGCTATGGAAGCCGGCAAGGAAATATTATGGATGAAGGACTTCATCGGAGAGCTCGGTATCCGGCTCTATTGCGACAGTCAAAGTGCCATCCATCTTGCTAAGAATGCGGCCTACCATTCCCGGACGAAGCATATCCGGCGAAGATATCACTGGATCCGGGAAAGAGTAGATGACCAAGAGTTCGCGCTGATGAAGATCCACACGGCCGAGAACGGGTCAAATATGCTGACCAAAGGGCTGATACCCGACAAGCTGGATGCATGCCGGAAGAGAATCGGACTAGTAAGACACCCCATGCCGGAGTGAAGGGGGAGTTTGTTGGGAGACAGGTCCCTCTGGATGGGAAGGGAGAAGAATAGAGCCGACGAACAATCTCGGCCGAGGCCGAAACCGGAAGAGGAGTACCCGGCTACGGAGAGCCGGATGGTGCAGACCCGGTGAGAACCGTATGAGGAGGACCCGGCTACGGAGAGCCGGATGGTACAGACCCGGTATGAACCGGATGAGGAGTACCCGGCTATGGAGAGCCGGATGGTGCAGGCCCGGTATGAACCGGATGAGGAGTACCCGGCTACGGAGAGCCGGATGGTGCAGACCCGGTGAGGAATGGTCACCGGATGAAGAGACATATTCGTAAATATGTTTCTAAGAGTCCATCGAGGCTATATTTGTAAATAGCCGAAAAGTCATATTAGTATAAATATGACTTAGGGCAAACTTATAGTAATGGTTGTCGTTATTTTCTTGTTGGTGCAAGAAGAGAGAGCGCGTAACAATGTACAGAGAGAGAGAGAGAGAGAACAAGGTCGTTGCCTCTGCTGTAACCACCGCCTGTGGCGAAGATCGTGAGCACGAGGTTGTTGCCTCTGTGAACTCACTGTTGTACATTCTAGCATAGTGATAGTTTGCAGCCTGTGGGCTGCCGTGGTTTTTTCCCTAGTTTGGGTTTTTCCACATAAACATCCTGTCGAATACATGTGTATAATGGACGTATTCACACTATCCCGTTTCGGCCATTTATGTAATTAGCATAAAGGGTAGTTGCCCTAAGTTGGTCACTATATATATTGACCCTGTAACCTCTTTGTGAGGTTGGTTGTTGTATTATTTGCTTTATGAAATAAAGACTCTCTTTTGTGCCTCTCTCTCTCTCTCTCTCTCTCTCTCTCTCTCTGTGCAACGACCTACAATCTCTCATACGCAGGTACTCAGAATAGAACTGAATGCTTCTTGATCTTCCGCAATCACGACCTCGCTTGCAACATCTGGTATCAGAGCAGAGGTTCGGCCGTCATCACCGCCTGCACAGCATTCGGTTCTTCACTTCATCACGGCCTGCACAGTATTCGCGTCATTCGAAGAAAGAGAGAAGAAGAACAAAAACGAGGTTTGCACCTCATCGCGTTAGATCCTCTTGCTTGGAGTAAGCCTTCAGGTTGTACTCTGTTCCTTGTGATCGTAACCACTCGAGGTGAAATCCCCTTGTGCAACATCGACACGATCGTGCTCCACTCGGTTAAACGGCATCCGAAGAGGTAATCAAACGCTGCTCGTTGTAACCACTCGGTGCAGATCGGTCTCAAGACAACAACCCCAATTCGTGCTTCATCCGGCTGATCGACATTCGAGAGGATCAGTTGGATCTGTCTCTCTCGTCGCTGCAGCCACCCGAAGCAGAATCGGTCCAGATAATCGGTTTCAATAATCGGTATTCGGCACATATATCCGAAGCGAACCGGGCTCACTCCGACTCGGCAACACTCGGGAAGACCAGTCGGTTCTGTCCCTCAAGTTACCGGAGTCAATTCGAGCAAGTTCCGAAGCCGAACCGACTCGGGTTCAAATCCGACTAGAACGATATCGGGTGAGCCAACCGGCTGCACTCCAACAAGGTTCACAGTCAACTCCGAACCGAGCTTCGTCAACCGAAACCGAATTTGATGGCATCAACATCAGGCTCGTCAGAAATGAGTCTACGAAAGTTCGATGGATCGAACTTCAACTTCTGGAAGGAACAAATGCAGGACTATCTCATAGTCAAGGGGCAAATCGATCCCATCGAAAATGAAGAACCTCCAGAAGGATACAAACCAATTGAGTGGCAGAAGCTGGACAGAATCGTCCGCGCCACGATTCGGATGCACCTATCGGAATCGGTATATTTTACGGTGCAATCGTGTACGACAGCATTCGAACTGTGGAAAACACTGTCGGACACTTACGAAAAGAAGGTCGCCGCAACGAAGATGTTTCTGATCCGGCGCCTCTACAACTTGCGGATGAAAGAATCTGATTCGGTTCAAGCACACCTCAATGAGTACGAAAGCATCAGCTCCCAAATCTCGTCACAGGGGACGGGAATCGAGGATGAACTCAGAGCAATGATACTCATGAGCAGCCTTCCCTCATCTTGGGAAACTTTCGTCACAACCGTGTGCAACGCGTCAACCACGGCTGTTAAATACTCCGAAGTCACGAGCGCAATCCTGACCGAAGCAGCTCGGAGAAAGTCTTTCGCCAAAGACTCAACAGACGACGCTTACGTAGTACAAGGTTCGACAGACCGATCGAACATACGAGGAAGAGATTCCTCACGACCGCCGAACAATCAGCGAAGACGGAGCCAGTCACGGGATAACCGAATCTGCAACTATTGCAAGAAACCCGGACACATCAAAGCCGACTGCCGCGCACTCAAGAACAAGAACAACAAGAAGAGTGGCCGGCATGAGGAGATCAATTACGTCAGCTTCTCAGCTGATGTACTACCGGACGACCCGAATATACTAACAATCGAAAATCCAGTCGGATCAGAAGTTCTGCTCACGACTGAAGAATCGAGCACATGGCTCTTGGATTCGGGCGCGTCATTTCATGTGACTCCTCATCGGTCCCAATTTCGGCAATATACGATCCGTCACTCCGACTCAGTTCGGGTCGGCAACTCGCAACACTGTGACATCATCGGAATCGGCACAGTAGAGCTCAACCTTGCCGGTGGCTCTACACTTGTACTCCACAATGTCCGACATGTACCCGAGCTCTCAAGGCCATTGATCTCAGTCGGACAACTAGATGAAGACGGCATTCGTGCCGGTTTTTCTTCGGGAGGGTGGACACTCCACAGGGGGAACCTTCTGCTTGCTAGAGGACCCAAGATACACTCCCTGTATCCGTTACATGTTACGCTCCGAGAGGGTAACCTGTTTTTGGTGGACATTCCTGTGTCATCACTATGGCATAGAAGATTAGGACACCTCAGCAAGGCCGGCATCACGCACCTATCTAGAGCCGGATACATCCCTAAACTCTCCTTCTCCGACCATCAATTTTGCGAGCATTGCCAGTATGGCAAGCAAGCAGCCGCATCACACCCGACATCAGCACCAAGAGAAACGAGACCTCTCGATTTGGTCCTCTCGGACGTCTGTGGCCCAATGCCGCATCAGTCTCTTGGCGGTGCCTCTTACTTCGTCACTTTTATTGACGATTCGACTCGAAAGGTGTGGGCGTATCCAATTCGCACCAAAGATCGTGTTTTCTCGATCTTCTCAGATTGGCTCGCTATGGTAGAAAATCAAACCGACCGAAAACTGAAATGCTTTCGGACCGACAATGGGGGAGAGTTCAAATCCGATGAATTCGTCAAATTCTGCCGACAACGCGGCATTCGACGTGAATTTACGGCACCACACAGTCCGGAGCAAAACGGGATTGCAGAACGTATGAATCGGACAATCCAAGAAAGGATAGTTTCCATGCTCCAACACTCCGGACTGTCGGATGGCTTCTGGGCAGAGGCTCTACTCACGGCAGTACACATAATCAATATGTCGCCAAGTAGACCTCTAGGACTTCAAATTCCTCAGGAACTATGGATCGGCAGTAAGCCGAATTACGACAAGCTGAGGATCTTCGGATGCGAGGCGTACGCCCTTATTCCGAAAGATGATCGCCGAAAACTTGCACCTCGGTCCAGGAAATGCATTTTCCTTGGATATGGATCCGACGGCGAAATGGGATACCGACTCTGGGACCCCGAACGCAGACAAATCGTTCGAAGTTCGGACGTTGTGTTCAACGAGTCGGCTATGAATCCATCAGTCGAAAAACCGATCGAAGTCCGAAGGGTAACATTTTCCGATGTGCCGACCCTTCAAGAAGGCCCCGCTCTCAACACACGGTCAGCTTCACGGGTAGCTGAACCTTACACTACCGACTCGGACAACTCTGACTCGGCACAGCCGAATGATTCGGTTTCGGACTATCCGACCTCGATACCCGATGCGACCAGTCCAATTATACCTCGCCGATCCGAGAGACTGTCGCAACCTCCGGAGAGGTATTCTCCTGGAATTTTCTTCACCGACGCCGGCGAACCGACGTCTTACGAAGAAGCATCGACATCTGTCGATTCAGCCACCTGGCATCTGGCGATGGAGTCGGAAATGCACTCCATCCGGGCAAACAAGACTTGGGATCTGGTCGAATTACCTAGGAACCGACGTGCTCTTCCTTGCAAGTGGGTTTATCGACTAAAAGAGACGTCTGATTCGACCACCCCAAAGTACAAGGCCAGATTAGTTGCGAAGGGCTTCCGACAAGAATATGGCGTCGACTTCGACGAGATTTTTTCACCAGTGGTGAAAATGACAACCCTTCGTTTCCTACTCGGCGTAGTGGCAGCCGACAACTTGGAGCTGATTCAGCTAGATGTCAAAACAGCATTCCTCCATGGTGATCTTGACGAGGAAATTTATATGGAGCAGCCAAAAGGCTTCGTGGCAACCGGCCAAGAACATCTAGTCTGCCGACTCAGGAAGAGTCTATACGGCCTCAAACAGGCACCGCGACAATGGTACAAGAAGTTCGACGACTTCATCCAATCGATCGGCTTCTCCAAAAGCGATGAGGACCATTGTCTCTTCACCAATACAGCTCAAGATGGATCACCCGTCTTCCTCATCATTTACGTGGACGACATGCTAATTTCTGGACGCCACGCGGGCGAACTTGCCGATCTCGTTCGGCAACTGCGGTTGAAGTTTGCCATGAAGGACCTCGGTCCGGCATGACACATCCTTGGCATGAAGATTAGTCGGCATCGCGATAAACGACATCTTTTTCTGTCTCAGACCGACTATATCCGACGTGTCTTAGAACGCTTCAACATGCAATCAGCCAAATCTGCTTCAACCCCGCTCCCTATGAATCTTCGGCTCTCTCAGCGAGACTGCCCGACATCCGGTCCGGAGGGGGAAGATATGAAGTCGGTACCGTATGCACCGGCAGTCGGCTCCCTTATGTACCTGATGGTCGCGACACGGCCTGATATTTCTCACGCCGTAGGAGTCGTCAGCAGATTTATGCACAATCCTGGCCGATCGCATTGGAACGCAGTCAAGCATGTGTTCAGATATCTGGCTGGCACAAAAGACCACGACATTCTTTTCGGACCGAACCGAACCTCAGGCGTAGTCGGTTACACCGACTCGGACTTCGCCGGCTGTATAGACAGTCGGAAATCTACAACCGGATACTGCTTCAAATTCGGCAATGGAGCAATCTCGTGGAAGTCGAAACTTCAGGAGTGCACAGCGACCTCAACGACCGAAGCAGAATATGTAGCTGCGTCCGACGCAGCAAAAGAAGCTTTGTGGCTCGGTCGGCTGGCGCACACGTTTCGACAAGTCGAACATGACTCGGCTCCAGTTGTCTACAGCGACAGTCAAGGTGCTGTTGCCTTGTCGAAAAATCCGGTTCACCACAACGCCTCCAAGCATATCGACGTTCGATATCACTTCGTTCGGGACTGCGTCATTTCAGGGAAAATCGGTCTAGAGAAAATATCCACAACCGACAATGTCGCAGATGGAATGACCAAGTGTCTTTCGGCAGACCGCTTTCGGTCTCTTCGGCATCAGATGGGCGTAACGACAAACCAGTCCGGTTAGAGCCGGACACAGAGCAGGATGGTTCCCGACAACCGACGTCAGTTCCTTAATGATCGGCTTCAACTGTTCCGACCCGACCAGTTCGGTCTTCTGCCTTCGGACCCTGCCGACTCGAACAAAGCTGATATGTCCGAGAACCTAAGTCTATACCTGTAATCTTAGATAACCCATGTATACGCCCATTACGGGGGAGTGTCGAATACATGTGTATAATGGACGTATTCACACTATCCCGTTTCGGCCATTTATGTAATTAGCATAAAGGGTAGTTGCCCTAAGTTGGTCACTATATATATTGACCCTGTAACCTCTTTGTGAGGTTGGTTGTTGTATTATTTGCTTTATGAAATAAAGACTCTCTTTTGTGCCTCTCTCTCTCTCTCTCTCTCTCTCTCTCTGTGCAACGACCTACAATCTCTCATACGCAGGTACTCAGAATAGAACTGAATGCTTCTTGATCTTCCGCAATCACGACCTCGCTTGCAACACATCCTATGTACTCTTCTCTCCTTTGTGTCGCGTGTTTTCGGTTTCTTGTTTTCTGTGTATGATTCTAAGCTCGGTTGTGGCCGAGCGTTGTGCATAAGGAGCATTGAAGTTCCCGTCAGAGGACTCCGCATCCCTTGAGCCGCTCCTCCGCTTGCTTCCTTTCTCAACCGTTGACGCCGGCCATAGTACAACCTCCGTTGTCGGAGAACCAAAATTTCCTACCTAAGGTACAGGTCTTCTTCCGTACTGTACATTTGTGGGGTTTTTCCGGGGTGTCTGGACTATCGCGGCCCCACGCCTTGATAGCCCTCTCTAAAAATCCCCTCGGGTTTCGCCACCGAGGGTCTCGCGGTTACGCTCATGGTTTGGTCGCACCGTCACGAACTGGACCGAGTGACGCCTGTCCTGGCTCTTGACTCTTGCATAGGTCGAACCGTTGTCCAGCACCTTGGTCTCCATCCGTGCCGTCGTGATGTATGGTTCTCCTAGTATAACCGGATGTGAGGACGTCTCCTGTACGAAGAAGTGATGGTTGATCTCGACATCGCCGATTTTCACCCGTACATTCGGGCAGGCTCCATGTAGTTCTTCGATGGCGCGCGTCACTGCCCGTATTTTCCAGCCGTGTTTGGTGTTGATCGGTCATTTCCCCTTTTTGTAGAAGTCCATGGACATCAAGTTGATTTCTGAACCGTGGTCCACCAACACCACCACCGGCTCCTGGACATCCCCGATCTTAACATTGGTCTCCGTGGTTGCTCTGGCCTAGTGCGGCCTCGAATAGTGGCTTTCCGCCAGCTCGTCTTCTAGCGCCATGTCCTCTATGTGCGTCGTTCGCACTTCCGCCGGCTTCTCCGACTCTAGCTCTATTGACAGCCTCTTCGTCTTCACGAAGTCTACGATGGAGTCGTGGAACTCCTTCTTGGCGATCCCGAGCACTTCCCTCAGCGACAGCTCCACCTTGATGTCGAGGATACGTTCCTCCAGGACCTTTCGCAGGTCCGTGGTCCTTTCGATTTCCGTGCTCAACCGATACCCGGCCTTCTTGGCTTTATCCGGTGCGCCGGTCGCACCGGCCTCATTTTGCCTTTGACCGAATCGGGTCTTGTACCGTTGCGAGGGCCCGGCCCCTCCTATTTTACCTACTCGCTTGTCTTTCACCAGAGCCTCGTAGTTCTGGCATGCGGCTTCAACGAGGCCCGTCTTCTCTTCGACCGGGTTGCTCCACCCGGTTACCTCCTGGACCCGTTTTTCCACGCGGTCCGCTTCTTCTTTCCTTAGCCTTGCGCCGGCGAGGCCTTCCAGCATCAGCGGCCAGAATCCGGCTTTGTTCGACTTCCGGGCCTCACCACCTCCGACCCGGATCCCAGCCGACGCCGAGTAGTGGACGGTCTCCGCGTGGCGAGCCGCCGCTTCTTCCATCAGCCATTTCATACCCCCTCATCCGACATTCAAGTCCAAGGCCCTTCGGGTCTCGCTAGCATGCACCCAACCGTTCCATAGGTACACCACATTGTCTCTCATTGCCTCAGCGAAGTCCCCGTAGTCCTTCCGGATGTGGCTGACCGCGTCGCACCACAAACACCAGTTTCCAGCCAGAGGCCTTCGGTCACGGGCTTGTTCGCCGCCGTCCCTCCGTGCTTGTGCAATCTCAAGGTCCTTTACCATCCTAATCAGCTCCTCTAGAGTTGCTCCTCTGGACGAGCCTTTGACCATGCCGGTCGAAGTCGATCCGGTCTCAAGCCAGTCTTGGGTCTCTTCCCTTCGCGCTGGCGGGGTTGGCTCAAGTTTCCTTGCTGTTACAAAGCCCGCCCCTGTTGACCCTTTATCGACCCAATCTTGTCGTTTGTCGAAACGGCCACAAACTCTCTTCACCACGGCCCAGTCGGCCGTCAGCCCGTCATTAGTCTCCAACAAGAGACCCACTTGCTCCCGGTCCCTCACATACACCGACTTAACGAACAGCAAGACGCGACTTGTGTCTAGTACGGTCCGGTCGAGCGCCGAAAGACACGCGAAGTGTTCTTCAAACTCCCGGAGGAGCACCGATGCGTTTCTCCCCTTTTCGAGGGTCTCAACCCATTCCATGAAGTCCCGTTTCGATAGCCGAAGCGCGTCATCAAGCCCGTATTTTTCGAGGAGCCGTTCTTCAAACTCCTCCCAAGTTTGGCTCTCAGCCCGTACCTCGAGCACCTCCGCATGGATGCCCGGCATCGCCACCCGAGGGAACCCGGTTAGTCGCCTTTCTTCCGGAATGTCTCTCATTACCATCTCAGCCCGGTAGGCCTCCAAATAGCTTGTGGCATCCTTTCCACCGAACCGGCCTATCGTGCCGACGACCTCTTCAATAGCCCTATCGAGGGCGCCTGCGCCTTCACGCGCACTCACTATCTGATCCACAGTCGAAGCCATGGCTTCCGCGAGATCCGACCCCCTCATCTCTCTATTCCTCTGTCGCTTGTTCACGTCGGGTTCACCAAATATGTCCCGTTGTTACACGCGTGCGTGGCGAACGAGGCGGGACCACCAGGGTCTTGGACCGAGAAATAGCTAAGAAGGAGGAGAGCAGAAAGGCAACGGACACACTTGCACACGCAGAGACACGGGGCACACAGGAATCACAATCCAACAACACAACAAACAAGACGACTAGAAGTCCGAGTATATGAACACGTATGTATATAAATATATATATATATATATATCGAGACGGTTACAACTAGCAGGCCGGCAAGGCGAACACCGACGCCTGTTCACTCACACACACAAGAGCGAGATGGAGGCTTTGCCGGAAGCACACAGGCATTCTGCGGAGCAGAGTCAGCCTCCCGAAAACCTGCGCAAAATGGCTATGGAGAGTGGCAAAGGAGAAGGGCTCGGTCCCAGTCCGGCAACACTTCCTCCTCTCTAACACGCGATAGCCTTCCCATTCCTTTCCCTCTCTTTTATAGCCCAAGGAGGGAGGCCGTTATCATCCGTTACATCATATTAATTCTTTGTCCTTTCGGACAGGGATACCCCCCTCGATTCTCTCCCTATTGCATGCGTGCTACCTAGGATTTCACCTTAGCCGACTTATACCTACCTACTTACTATACAACGAAAAGTGTGCTCGCGTGTAAGGGCCGGTTTACACACGCTAAACTCAGTTTCCGCCTAGGGACGGTTTTCTTCACGACAATGCAGTGGCGGATTTTTTGAGCAGACTCGAGAATGGAGAAACAGTACAAAAAGATGACGACGATTTTCCGGACGTCCACATGTAGCAGCACTAGCAGAAAGAACGGAATTGACCTTTTCGGACCGGTGGCTTATGGAAATGACGTACTTTTTTACTACGGGACTGCCTCCACCCCAATTACGCACGAACGAGAAGAAACGACTAGCCGTCCGAAGCCGTCACTTCTGCCTCGTAGAAGGAGTTTTATATCACAAAGGAAGTGACGGCATTTGGCGGCGTGGGGTACGTCAGGATGAGAAGGAAGCAGTTTTACGGGAGGCGCACTGCGGCACGGCAGGTGGCCATTACATGGGCGATGTTACAGCCCGGAAAGTATGGCAGGCGGGCTTATGGTGGCCAACAACGCAAAAGGACGCATCCGAGTATTGTAGAAAGTGTGATTTGTGTCAACGGATGGGCCAGCCCTCAGAGGGCGCAAGGATGCCACACCAGCCCGTATTACCGCTAGACCCCTTCCAAAAGTGGGGATTGGATTTTGTGGGCCCCTTCACACCGGCGGTAGCCCGTACGGGCAATAAATACATATTGGTAGCTACGGATTATTGCACCAAGTGGGTAGAAGCAAAGGCACTACGTGAAAATACGGTTGCCGTCACAGCCAGATTCCTTTACGAGCACATATGGTGCCGATTCGGCTGTCCGATTGAGCTCATCAGTGACCAGGGGAGTCACTTTCTCAATACGGTGGTTCGGGAACTAACACATCATTATGCTGTAGTCCATAAAAAGAGTACGCCATATTATCCACAGGCAAATGGGTTAGTGGAATCCAACAACAAGACGTTGCAGACCATCTTGAAGAAAATCGTCAATGAAAATAGAACGGACTGGGATACCAAATTACAGAGTGCGTTATGGGCGTACAGAACCAGTTACAAAACAAGCATACAGTCAACACCATTTCAACTAGCGTTTGGGCTGGAGGTTGTGATGCCGGTCGAATTTCAGGTACCCAGTTTGCGAATTCAGGTACGAGACCGACTATCGAAAGCCAAGTTGGAGGAGGTATGGCTCCACCAGCTACTTGAACTCGGGGAAAAACACGTACACAGCATGGGTGTGTTGGAGCAGGAACAACGACGGCGTAAAGCGTTTGTGGATCGACATCGGAACGCAAGAGAAAAGGAGTTCGCCGTCGGTCGGGCGGTGCTGGTTTTCCAAACCCGCATGGACCATATGCCAGGGAAGTTATGCTTCCACTGGACCGGCCCATACTGGATAATTGGAGCGGAACAAGGCACATTCCAACTAGGTACGCTGGTTGGGGAAGTAGTACGGCAAAAGGTGAATGGGTTTTGCCTTAAACCTTACCTGGGCTCTACACCACCTAACCCATTCACCGCCAAACAGGACAAAGCCGGCGAACCCGAGGCGTAAATGGGCAGCCCCACTTGTACCATAATGTAAAAATAGGTTGTATATAACCGTTACGGAAAAAACAAAAAAAACAAAAAGAGAAGATAGCGACTATTAAAAGGACTAAATGCATGCACAGACTCCTAGTTCAAGAACACGTGGCACCACGATGGCTCACCGCCCAATGAACCCTAAGCCACAAAAAGAAGGAAATAGAAGATCTTTTGCACAAAACAGAAACCCACCTTCTAACTATCAACGCTCCCATCACTCCTCCCCCTCACCTTCTCCTCCATCCTATCACAGAGCTCCAGCCCACCGCAACCACCAGTCTCCTTCCCACAAACCTACTCTGGCGATGCCGATCTTCATCTCTATTGCCTTACGCCGATGGCTCGTGGAGAAACGCCTGGACGGGTACATACGGGTCACAAAGGCACCCCCACACCCGGATGCCATGGACATCGCCAGGAAACTGAACATCGACACGGTCACCAACTCTTCTATCCGGAAAAAGTTGGACATGTCATCACTAGGCGAAAGGCATTTCGAAATCCCTCCCGCAGAGGCGCTGCAGCGATATTTCGGGCCATACTCCTCCTCCGCCAAGGCCTATAGAATGAAGCAGATCCTAGATCCCTTCTTCCGTGAAGTTGCCAAGTTCCTGTTAGAGATCGACTGCGTACATGTCAACGCATATGGGATGCCCAAGCAGAAGGCGAGGATCATTATCGATACCTTTGAAGGACGTGCGGTCGATTGGGGGGTCATCACAGGGCCGGCGTTACGGGAAGGCCTGCATGCGTATCAGGTAGGAAAAAAGCTCAGGCCAATCATACAACAATACCTTACGATACTATTCCCACCCCGAGGCCTGCCGGCACCACAGCCCAGCCGACCCACGCCCCTGCCCTGATCCGCGAAACGTAGGTTAGCGGAGTTAGCGGCCCCAGAGTGGGAAGAGGAACCCCAACCCGCCCAGCCAGACACGCGGACAACACCTCCCGCCCAACCAGACACACGGACAATGCAAGCGGAACAACCGACACGTTCCATGGCAACAGCCCCAGAGCCCGATACCGAAACACGACAGGATAGCCCCAGACCAAAACGACGTAGATTGGATAGGAAAGATGGGCGGGGATTGGTCAAAGACGTCCCCACGGCGGCAGAAACAACGAATGACGGCGATGGCTCCGTAGCTACGGAGCACAATACCACCTTCGAAATCATCTGGGAGCCACGACCGATCATTACGACCCAGTCCCAATGAGGGAAAGTCGTATTGACGGTGGAAAGCGAGGTGTTGGCATATCTAGATATCCCAGATACGGCCCATGAGTTCAGCGCCCTCTTACAATTCGGAACCTCTTTTGAGATCATGGAATTCCTGGCAACACAACAGATAAAAGCCTCCCAACGAATGGTCGAGGAGCACGCAGAGTGCCAGATGATCGAGCGCGCCCTGACACAAACGGCGGAGAGCGACGATGAGGACCGACTAGCCAGGGTTGGTAGACAGAGGAACGTCGGGGTATGCCGAGTAGGGATGGAGCTACCCCCATTAAACACGGCCCTAGTTGAAGTCCATAGGGAACTGGCAAAGGTCAGCACGGGCACCAAGGAGATGGCCATTAAAAATAAGAATGTCTAGAAGAAGGTGAAAATGACCCAAGCCGAGCTGCAAAAAGCCAACGAACGCATCACAGAGTTGGAAGCTAACGCGACTACGGCGCAACACACAACTCCGCCACCAAACCACACCATTGACTCTTTGAAGGAAGAAATTGAGGCTCAGACCGCCATCGCCTCGAAAGCAAAAAGGGTCGTGCAACTTGCGGAATCAGAAATTGACCGCCTTCGAGCTGAACTGCGCCAATCCTCAGACAGAGAAAAGGAGATCCGAGCTAACAGCCGAAAGGCAGTAAAAATCCTTGAAGAGAACCTCGCTACAGAGGTAGCTCAGCACATCCGAACAAAAGACGAAAACGCCCAATTACAGGATGAAGCGAAGAAATCGGAGGCGGCAATTGTAGAACTTCGGGCCTTATTAGAGAAAAAGAAGGTATGGTTCGACGAGCAGCTGGTGGTCGAACAGGAAAGAAGGCATCAGCTCGAAATCCGCCTAAACAATGAAATGGGGAAATTAGAAGAACAACATGCAAAGGAATCCCAGCTGTGGGCGGGCCTGAAGGCCACGTACGAAGAAGCGGCGGCGGTTAAACAACAAGAAATTGCAAACCTCCAGAAGTCGATGGAGGACGCACGCAACCGTTGCTAGGCCATCATAGACGACGTGCATATCCTTCTCCAAACAAATCGGGAGAGGTTCACAGCGTAATTGAAAATAGCGTTGGACAAAGGATGGATGGCGTGGGCAACCCAGGTAGCGGAATTGCACGCGTATCGTGCGGATTGGGAGAACCGGCGAAAAGATGGTCGAGGTTTCTATAAACTAAATGAGGAGAGCATTGCGGCCATACGAGAGGACCTTGCGCTAGCTCTTAGACGATTTTGGTGAAAGCCAGGAGCAGCTATTTCAACAGATCACACAAGCCGGCAACACGCGAACAAATGAGGAATCCAGCGCGACGCCAATTCCAGGCATGGCAGAAGAACAGGAACCTCATGCCAAATCACCAGAAATTACAATGACGGTGAACAACGCGGACCGACGAGCGGAGTCCCCCACAGTACCAGACAGCGAAACCACTACCCAAGAGGAGGTTCATCCGCACGAGCCCACACTATCATCGGACCACACGGAGAACGGTGCGGTCTAGGCGGAATCGCAGCCCCACTCCCCGGAACGTACAAAGACGGCCGACACCGCGGAGGAAGTAATGATTGAGACAACGTCGCGGCCGACCGCAAGCACGACGACGGTGGAGCCCAACCCACTAGCTCAAGAAGAGCCCACCGTACCCGGACCGACCACACATGATGATTGCGACATCGGGAGAAACCATTCCGACCAAATAGGGGAGCCCCACCACGATGCACCTACACCCTACGTCGCCTCCGGACGCGGACACCGCAGCAGAGCCAAACATCCGGGCCATTTTGGAAAAAGATTAACGGGATGGGTTCGACGTGCCAGGGCACTGTCCCACATGCGTGCCAGGTGTTGTCCGCCGGAATAGTAACCGACGGACAAGAGCGTAGGAATAAGAAATAATATAAGATCATAACGCATGTAACGGCTCACGTAGGAAGCGTGAATGGCTAAATAGACCCTGCGTATATAAAGGGCAGAAAACCTCTGATAGAGGGAGTGTGTAATTTTGGAATGTAAAGGAACGTATCATAATAGAATTCTATCTGCTCTGAAAGTCTGTGTATAGCTACGGCTAATCTACTGTATGTCTGGAATACCAGAGCATGTAAGAACGTAAGTGTAACCATTGCTAAGGAGTCGGTTGTAGCCGTCTCCCTTATACACTGATAGGTTACAGGGAACATTCCCCTACGCATTACACATAGATGCCTATTCGTTGTTCCACAACCACTTGGAGGTCTAGGTCGAAGGACTGACCGCAGACCGTGTTCCTAATTGGTAACACTTGGACACGTGCATAATCACCACCTCACATTCATACATGATCACCACTTGGCCTTCATACAAGTATGACATTTACAAATCATGCATCAACACATGTATTTGTACTATTATGTGTGTGGCTTAGATATGTACAATGGAGGTTCAAATCCCTCGATGTTTTTTTTTTTTTATGTCATGACATGGTGTCTATGGTATTTTGTACATACATCCATGATAACCAACACCTAATTAGATGCCCAAACTTGACAACCAATATTTGGAGGCAGTAAACACCAACAATTAGAACAAAATCACCACCAATATTTGGAGTCACTAAACACCAATGATTAGAACAAACTTGACCACCAATATTTGGAGGCACTAAACACCAATGGTTAGAAGATAAGTGTGCTAATAGTGGAATATAGTGACACCCCCATTCGGAATCTATGATTTGTGCGCTATCTCATTCTCCCCAAGAATTGAAGCATGTCGTAAACACATAGGAAAAGAAGATACCAAACCAAATTAAGTAGATTTACCGCACCATTTTAACTAGTAGCTTGCCTTCATCCATAGGGTGAAGAAATCAATCTAGGCGGTACTAGTAACCCTTGGCAGACCTTCATATTAGTTGATATGTCACATTTAGAAGAGTCCATGCTAATATACTTGTTATATTACACACTCAAGGATGTGTTTGCTTTGACCTATGCAAACATGAAGTGCATGCCACCACAGTAGTAGTGATGCACACCATTCCTATGAAGGAGGGAGTGAAACATGTTCAATGACTTCCTTGATCTATGAACCCCTACTATGCCCAAAAAGTAAAAGATTGTTGGGATTACGGTCCCTCCGGATGGGATGTCCGGAGACGAATGACGGCAAGCCCGGTTGCGGTTACGGAACCGGAGGATGAAGAGTACCCGGCATGAAGCCGGATGACGAGTACCCGGATGCGGATCCGGATGATGAAGAGTACCCGGCATGAAGCCGGATGAAGAGTACCCGGATACGGATCCGGATGATGAAGACCCCGGTTACGGAGCCGGATGACGAATGTACCCGGAGAGAGATCCGGATGCGGGGACATATTTGTGAATATGTTTGCTAAGAGCCCTTGAGGCTATATTTGTAAATTGCCCGAAAGTCATATGTGTATAAATATGACTTAGGGCAAACAGTTTAAAAGTTTTGGTTGCTCATTCGTATGCGAAGTGAGAGCAGCCGAGAGAGAGAGAGAGACGAAGAGGTCGTTGCCTCTGTGTATTACCGCCGCCTGTGGCGAAGACAGTGAGCTCAAGGTTGTTGCCTTGTAGCTTCACCATTGTACACCTCTGTTTATAGTGATAGTTGGAGTTTGAGGACTCCCGTGGTTTTTCCCATTTAGGGTTTTCCACGTAAAACATCCTGTGTACCTTTCTCTCTGTTGTCTTCGTGCATATTGTATTTCCCGTTTTCTGTGAGTTGATCCTATTCCTCGGTTGTGGCCGAGCACTGTTTTTCAACAAATTGGTATCAGAGCGACGGTAACACAGAAAATGGAAGGCGGCGGTAGTGGGCCTCCGGGCATGATGGTGTTGAACTCACAGAACTACGCCGATTGGAAGATAAAGATGGAAGACCTTCTCATCGTCCGAGACCTGTACGAACCGATCGACAATGCCGAGGTACCCAAGGGAGTAATAGAGTCGGAGTGGAAGCTCCTGAACCGGAAAGCCGTAGCGACGATCCGGCAATATGTCGATGTAAGCGTTCTACAACATGTGGCGAACGACACCAACGCATATGAGATGTGGAAGAAGCTGTCGGGCCTCTACGAGAGGAAGAATGCGTTGAACCGGACCTCCCTGATGAGGAAGATTGTGAACCTCAAGTACCGGGACGGCGAGAATATGGTGGAACACGTGAGCACGTTCATGGGATTCGTGAACCAGCTTGCGGCGATCAAGTTCCCGTTGGAGGATGCAATGCAAGCCATCATTCTGATGTGTACATTGCCGGAAAGCTGGGAGAACTTGGTGGTGACTCTCAGCACCTCCTGCACCGAAGATAACTTGTCTCTACAAACGGTAAAGTCAAGTATCTTGAACGAAGAAGCACGTCGGAGAGATAAAGAACCGGCCTCCGACTCGAAGGCGCTGCTTACCGAATCGGAACGGGGAAGACACTGGAACCGGAGTCCGCAAAGACGGGAGAAGTCGGGGACCCGGTCGCAGTCAAGAGGAAGACCCACCTGCTTCCACTGTGGGAAGCCGGGGCACTTCCGGAAGAATTGTCGGCATTACCGAAAGGACAACGGTGCCGACGACACCGATTCGAAGAAGTCACCGGAGAGAAACGGTGCATACCGGGGAGCCACGGACCGGAGAGGTCCGGATCGGCGAGGGCAGGACCGGAAAGGAACGACAGCACTCGCAGCAAGTGAAGAAGAGATAATGCTCATTACCGAAGAGAGGGAGCTGAACCTTGCCGGTGAAGAGATGACCTGGGTGGTCGATTCCGGAGCGTCGTTCCACCTGACCCCGGAGAAGAAATACTTCTCATCCTACACAGCCGGTGAGCACGGCTGTGTCCGGATGGGAAATGAAGGTACGTGCCGGATAGCCGGCATAGGAGACGTGTGGCTGATGACATCAACCGGATGCAAGATGCTGCTGAAGGATGTGCGACACGTTCCGGAGGTTCGATTGAACCTGATTTCGGCCGGGAGGCTAGACGATGAAGGCTACACAGGTAGCATCCGGAATGGCGTAATGAAGTTCAGCAAGGGGAGCCTGATAGTGGCTCGGGCCCGGAAAGTCAACACACTGTACCTGATGAATGCCCGGTTATGTCCGGAAGAGCTGAATGTGGCAGCCGACACTGCCGGTGAGCTGTGGCACAAAAGACTGTGCCACATGAGTGAGAAGGGGATGAAGAGGCTTGCAGAAGACAACCTTATTCCAGTGAAGCATGTGCACCTGGAGAAGTGCACCGACTGTCTGGCCGGTAAGCAAAACTGGACCTCCTTCCACTCAAGGCCACCGACGAGACGTAGTGCACCATTAGAGTTGGTGCACACTGACGTGTGTCAAGTAGAAACGAAGTCACATGGCGGAGCCCAGTACTTCGTGACATTCATTGATGACCACAGCCGGAAGCTGTGGACGGCACCGTTGAAGACAAAGGACCAAGTATTGTCCGTCTTCAAAGAACTCAACGCGAGAGTGGAAAGAGAATCCGGCAAGAAGCTGAAAGCGATACGAGCGGATAACGGAGGGGAATACCGGGGACAGTTCACGGAGTACTGTCGCTCGAAAGGAATCCGGCTCGAGTTTACTGTGCCGAAGACGCCGGAACTGAATGGGCTGGCCGAGAGGATGAACCGGACCATAATGGAGAGGGTCCGGAGTATGCTGGCGCATGCGAAATTACCCAAGGGGTTTTGGGCTGAGGCAATGTCGACGGCGACATACGTGATAAACAGATCACCCTCAGTACCTTTGGACGGAGACACGCCGCAGAAAGTGTGGACCGGTAAGGAAGTGTCCTACCGGCATCTGAAGGTGTTCGGGTGTCTCGCATACGTGCATGTGGCAAAGGACCGGAGAGGAAAGTTAGATCCAAAGACCCGGCCATGCATATTCCTCGGTTACGGCGACGATGAGTTCGGCTACCGAGTATGGGACCCGGTCGACAAGAAGATATTCAGGAGTCGAGATATCGTCTTCATGGAGGACAAGACACTCGCCGACTGGGAGTCAGAGAAGAAGATGAAGAGCTCCAAGTCGACCGGTGAGGATCAACTCTACGAGGAGCAGTCCCGACCGGCAAGGGACCGGTTAGCACTCGAGGATCCGGCCGAAGACGGTGAAGAAACAGAACCGGCCGAAGAAGATGAAAATGAAACCGGAACCGGCCCCGATCCCGAAATGGATTCGGATGAAGAAGAATCGGAAGAACCGGTTACCGAAGCTCCGGAACGGAGATATCCTCTAAGAGAGAGAAGGGCCCCCCCGGAGATTTCCGGAACCAGAGCACGTGCTGCTAACCGACGAGGGGGAGCCGGAGAGCTTTGAAGAAGCAAAGCATGACACCCAGAGCCGCAGGTGGTTGAGTGCCATGCAGGACGAGATGGATTCCCTGCATGAGAACCACACATATGAACTTGTGGAGTTGCCGAAAGGAAAGCGGGCACTTCGAAACAAGTGGGTGTTCAAGCTGAAGCCGGGAGATGCCGGAAACCCCCCGAGATACAAAGCCAGGATCGTGGTGAAGGGGTTTCAGCAGAAGAAGGGCGTCGACTTCGACGAGATATTTGCCCCGGTAGTGAAGATGACCTCCATCCGGACGGTGCTGAGCATAGCGGCAAGCATGGACCTCGAGGTAGAACAGATGGACGTGAAGACGGCATTCCTTCACGGTGACCTCGAAGAAGAGATCTACATGCAGCAACCGGAAGGATTCGAGAAGAAAGGGAAGGAGCACCTGGTATGCCGGTTGAAGAAGAGCCTTTACGGACTGAAGCAGGCTCCCCGGCAATGGTACCGGAAGTTCGACTCTTTCATGACCGACGAAGGGTACCACAAAACGCAGTCCGATCACTGCGTGTTTGTGAAGAAGTTCGAAGGAGGAGACTTTCTAATACTCCTCTTATACGTGGACGACATGTTGATCGTCGGACGGGACCAGGTCAAGATACGGATGCTCAAGAAGGCTCTTCACCGAACCTTCTCAATGAAGGACCTGGGTCCGGCGAGGCAAATACTAGGGATGCACATCATCCGGGACCGGAAGAAGAAGCAATTGTGGCTGTCACAGGAGAAGTACGTGACAAAGGTGCTTCACCGGTTCAACATGTCGGAAGCAAGACCGGTCGGGTCAACTCTCCCGGCAAACTGCAAGTTGTCCAGCAAGCAAAGCCCCAAGACAAAGGCTGAGAAGGAGGATATGATGAAAGTACCATATGCCTCTGCCGTCGGAAGCTTGATGTACGCAATGGTGTGTACAAGACCGGACATTGGATATGCAGTCGGAGTGGTGAGCCGGTACATGAGCAATCCCGGCAAAGAGCACTGGAACGCGGCCAAGTGGATACTCCGATACCTGAAGGGCACGGCAAACGTGTGCCTCCGATTCGGCTCCGGTAAGCCCGAACTCGACGGCTTTACCGATTCGGATATGTCGGCTGATGCAGATACCAGCCGGTCCACATCAGGGTATGTGATGACGTATGCAGGGGGAGCTGTTTCGTGGCAGTCGAGGCTGCAGAAGACGGTTGCGTTGTCAACCACGGAGGCGGAGTACATGGCGGCTGTTGAAGCCGGCAAGGAAATAATATGGATGAAGGACTTCATTAGAGAGCTCGGTATCCGGCAAAAGGAGTACCTACTCTACTGCGACAGTCAGAGTGCCATCCACCTTGCGAAGAACGCGGCCTATCACTCCCGGACGAAGCACATCCAGCGAAGATATCACTGGATCCGGGAAAGGATAGAAGACCAGGAGTTCGTGCTGACGAAGATCCACACGGACGAGAACGGGTCAGATATGCTGACCAAAGTGCTCACACCCGACAAGCTGGAAGCATGCCGGAAGAGGATCGGATTGGAGAGACATCCCATGCCGAAGTGAAGGGGGAGTTTGTTGGGATTACGGTCCCTCCGGATGGGATGTCCGGAGACGAATGACGGCAAGCCCGGTTGCGGTTACGGAACCGGAGGATGAAGAGTACCCGGCATGAAGCCGGATGACGAGTACCCGGATGCGGATCCGGATGATGAAGAGTACCCGGCATGAAGCCGGATGAAGAGTACCCGGATACGGATCCGGATGATGAAGACCCCGGTTACGGAGCCGAATGACGAATGTACCCGGAGAGAGATCCGGATGCGGGGACATATTTGTGAATATGTTTGCTAAGAGCCCTTGAGGCTATATTTGTAAATTGCCCGAAAGTCATATGTGTATAAATATGACTTAGGGCAAACAGTTTAAAAGTTTTGGTTGCTCATTCGTATGCGAAGTGAGAGCAGCCGAGAGAGAGAGAGAGAGAGACGAAGAGGTCGTTGCCTCTGTGTATTACCGCCGCCTGTGGCGAAGACAGTGAGCTCAAGGTTGTTGCCTTGTAGCTTCACCATTGTACACCTCTGTTTATAGTGATAGTTGAAGTTTGAGGACTCCCGTGGTTTTTCCCATTTAGGGTTTTCCACGTAAAACATCCTGTGTACCTTTCTCTCTGTTGTCTTCGTGCATATTGTATTTCCCGTTTTCTGTGAGTTGATCCTATTCCTCGGTTGTGGCCGAGCACTGTTTTTCAACAAAGATGAGGCAGATAATATGTGATAAGGAAACATAGTTTGCCTCATTAAGCCTATCACTTGGGTGGCACCTATCATGGTAGTTCCCCTAGAATTTTACAAGATTAAAAAATGCACGGGATTTTGGAAGTTAAATGAGGCCACCATCTTCGATAATTACATAGTAAGCTTTAATAAATAGATTATAATTTTACATGTATTATTTATTATAATTTTTTCATAGATGATACTGGTTATAAACGTAACATCATGAGATGTCGTGACCTCATAGAGGCTACTGCATGGTCACCAAATGGCATGCTTACATGAATGCATACTGGTGATCATGGACGTGAAGTGGCAAACGTGCATAGGTCTAGCTATTGTATATAAGCATGTGCTTTTTGTTGTTAATGAACCACTCCGGTTCAATGCCAATATTCTTTGGTGCATTTATATAATCTTGTTTAAAAAGGAGCATGTTATTCTTGTTAATATAATTACATTTCTCTTATTTCTCTTTTATTTTCTTGTTCTCAATTTCCATTTATATTGTTCTTGACTAGTTCTTGAGAATATATGGGCTAAACACGATGTCATGTTACGAGTCACGACACATTGAATCCAAAGGTGCCATCTTTATGGATGAAGTTTAAGTCAATCTAATCCTTGAAATGCTCCATCCCAAGGTTGAGAAACAACATCGAGTATTCATGATATATGCTAGTTGTTGTAGGAGATTCATGAAAATCTTCACTGAAGAAACTCAATCCCTCTATGGGTTGTTAAAAGATGTTTTGGAATGATGAGTGCATGACGCCTTTGACAATACAAAAGAGTGCTTAGCAAATGCACCTATACTTATGTCTCTTGATTGGGATCACAAATTTCATGTCTATATTGAATCGTTATCATTGGCATGGTGCTAGCACAACTAAGGGATGACACGTTGAATTTCCCCATCACATCCACTAGCTACCAAATAAATCAAGTTGAACAAAATTACTCAAAATCACGAGAACTATTAGCCATGATATATGGAATTAAAAATGTTCAAACATTACCTTATGGCTTGCCATTTCTCGCTCTCCATCAATCAAACGCACGTTGTTCTTAAAATCAACAATATTAGTTATGTTGGGAGAATATCCCGTTGGATCGTCACACAACTCAAGTTTGACTTCAAGATCATTGTGCAAGATTGGAAAGATAACGTGTTCATAGACCATTTTGACAGACCAAAGATTGGAGAAGACCTTTTAGTATTGATAGAGAGGCTCAATATGTGATGCTTTTCATGATAGTCGCGATACTTGGGTGGGTACAACGCATAGTTAGCACATAGAAGCAGGCGATTCAAAATCGGCCCGAGGGTGACCGAATTATTTGGTAAGACGATGTTTCATTTGTGTTGAAATTGTCGGAAGAAACTCGTGTGATCATTTCTAGAGGATAGATCGTACCTCCTACGAGTGGGAGAATGTGATAAGAAAAGGTAAATATGTTGGGCATTGAGACATTCTTTTCGTTCCAATCTATAGGGGCATAGTTATAATTTTGTGGAAAGAAGTGATCAAATTAAAGAGTTGGAATCAATATGAGATCTATTAACTATGGAGAAACATAGTAAGAAAAGATCGGAGGTAAGACTATTGGCTCTGTAATCCTTCAAGTTAAGCAGAGGTAGCTATTTCCGAATGCAATGCCAAGGTATTCTTTCATTTGTGTGTGTGTGTGTGTGTGTTTTATCTGCAGCTAGCTTTTTGCATTCTTTGTAGTATTTTTATTCTGTATATATTGGATTGATCAAATTAGAAGAAAATGTTCAGTGGTCGAGGGCGATCTTGCTTGTGTGAAAGAGCACAGAAAGCGTTGAAGAAGTTGGCGATGAATGTTTTGCTGATTGGAAGAGATCATGAAAATGAGCAATGGAGATTTTGTGTGTTTGATAGAGATCATGAGATAGACGATTGGAAATTTTCAGTTGGTGAAAGAGATAAAGAAGTAGGTGATGGAGATTTTTCATGGTGAAAGAGCTAAAGAATTAAGTGGGCAATGAAGGTATTGTGGGAGTGAAAGAGATTAGGATTAAGTGAGCGACCTTAGTAGGCAAAAGAAAGAAAGATATATTAATGTCTTCTAAGACCAAAATTGGCCCCTGATTAAATGGGCTACGAAGAACTTCAGTGGGTATTGAAAGAAATAATGGTTAAGTGGGCGATGTAGATTCTTAGAGGCTGAATGAAATAGAAAATGAGCTAAAGCAAACGTGACCGGGTGAAAGAGATTACGAAGTGGATGATGGAGAACTTGAGTGGGTACTGATAAAGATTAGAATTAACTGGGCATTGGAAACCTTTAGTGGATGGAATAACCGAGCAAATGGATGCCATTATCTTGTGTAGGTGAGAGAGATAAGAAAGTTGCCTATGCCAATATTTAAAGGGTGAAAGAGATAAAGGTTTAAGTGAGTGATAGAGAGCCTGAGCATGACTGAAAGAGTTTAGGATTAAGTAGGTCACAGAGGTCTTAAGTGGGTACTTGAAGGAGAGTATGATTAAGAAACAAATGGTTTATATAAATCTTTTGTTGAAAGTGGGCTATGGAAGTCGTTGATGGGTCAAAGAGATGAATGATAATATGGGAGATTAGGATTGATTAGATGAAAGGAAACAAATAGGCTATGGTAAGATTGAGTGGGTTAAAGAGATTGTGAAGTGGGTCATGGTGATTTTTAGAGGATGAAAAAGATAAAGGATTCCGGGGGTGAAGAGCTTAAGTGGTTAAGTCATTAACTAATTACAGAATATTTCCCTGAGATCTCTTTCATTCATCTCAGAGGTGATTGTTTCCACTCGCATGGAAGGGACCCAGCATCATTATCAAACTTCACAAATGCAACAAAGAAGAAAACACCGCTCATCGAGTCGAGCTCCAAAATACCCATCTTTACATGCATTTAGACCATCTTCTCACAAACGTCTTTATGACCCACGAAGATGGCATAAACACAAACACAGTGATAAAAAGAAGAGTTCCGATGGTTGTCAACCTCCGGCAGGATGGGTTCTGGTTTGGGCAGGACGTTTCAAGAGATGGAGGCGTAGATGGTTTGTGGCCCACTCTCCGGGACTTCTTCTTTACTATAAGAATTCGGATCAACTTGGTCGCCCTGGTTGCATTAACTTGCAGGTATTCTTCCTTGAAGAAATTGATTGTTATTCTGTATGTGATTTAATAATTGGAGGTCAATCAATCAAAATGGCAGTGTACCTTACCAAAGGTCTGATAAATACAACTCAAAGCTCACCGAATTCTGAGAATACAACAAAATGATATGTATTAAATTTATTATTGAGATTATGCTTTTTTTCAATGATCGGATTAATTCTCTTTAGAAAATTTGAATCTTAACCTTCACCATTTTTGCGAATCATTAATTAATGTCTGATAATTAAATTCTCTAAACAGTTGACAAGAAGAAGAAGAAAGCTTTTTTGTTTCTGTTTTGGCTTTGTTACTCCATTCTTGTGTGTAACATCTGTGTTTATGGCATTATTTTGTGGCATTCTGAGGTATTTGGTGAACTTGAGTGGCATTTTGGGAACAAAATTAAACTGGAATGGCGTTTTTGTAATTTAACCATAATTTGGTATTCTCAATTTTGAATTGCATCTGATTGAGCTTCAATGTTCATTAGTGTGCAGAGGTAGGTCTCATAGCAGGAAAAGAGAGGCAGTTCAAGATCAGAAAAGGTTCCAGAGTTTTCCATTTCAGAACTCTGAACAAAGAGAACCGACAGGTAAAGACATTAAGCATAAGTACTATTCATATAGTACGTAGGACATTTCAGCCAATGCTTTAATTTTTTGGGGTGAGGTTAACAGCAGAGGAGTATCAGTCCAAGGAGTCTTTGTGCTAAGTAAATATATACTGGTGGACATTGTATGAATCCTTCATTTATCCTTTGAACTGATTTCAGGCGTGGCTAGAAACAATCAAAAGATCAATTGATATATATGAAAAATCTCGGGAAATGGCTGGGATAAAGTCAAGCCCATTATTTGTGCAGCAAACTGTGCCACCTGTAAGCTGGCTTATGCTTATGATATCCACTTCTCTGGCTTATGATACATATTATATTTAATGTATCTAACAGTCTTTGGTTTTGTTTGCTTAGTATCTAGCAAAAGAATGGAAAGAGCAAGAGAAAGAAGTCAACCTTAGGTTGGCTGAAAAAATGCAAGAACTAGAGCCAATGAAGCAAGGTAAACTAAAAGATATCTTATTTAAAAACTAGAAGAACATGGGCTAATGTTGATTTTCTTATTGACTGATATTTGCTTAACATTGTTCATCTACCTCTATAAAGGAACAATCTCCAAATTTTGCAGCCTTTTTACAGGAATTACAGACACTTCAACATTCACTTTCACTTGTTTCTGACGCTCTTGGATTCACATGCCAGTTAGACACCAACAAAGTGGTACCTACAACCCCCAGAGTAGATAGGGAAATTTCACCATTGAATCAGCATCAAATGAATATTGGGTATAGTTCAGAGGAAAGAACATCTCCAATGAATAATCTGCGTGGAAAGTTACCACCTGCACACACATCCAAGAAAGCTGGAGAATGTTCCAATCAATTGTCTCTTGTGGCATCAATATTGGAGCCTACTTACACTGAAAAATCTAGGAATGTTTTGAATGAGCAGAAAGTGAAGGGTCAACAACATGAGAGTGTTGGACCTTCTAGGGTCGAAGAGCATGAGTTTCTAACAGAAAATGCAAATTGTATAGGAATGGATATCTTTCGGCGTCGACGTGGCAGTTTGGATAAAGGACACTCATCTGATACAGAGATTTTGGATTCAAAGAAGTCAAATAGGCCACCTTTATATGCTCAAAAGACCACAAAAAAGAAACTCAAGTTTCAACCAGAGTCACCACTGAACATGTCTCCTTATCATCCTGAGAAAGAGATATTTCCAGTAGGCAGAAGCAGATCTCCTTTTAGTTCCCCTGGTGATCTTTTCGAGAAACAAATCGTTGTCACATCTATCCGTAATGGAGCCTCTCAGGAACTTAGTAAGAAAGAAGAGATCAACTCTTTCAAGGAACAGCAAAATTTTAGAGCAACCTCAGATTCAACATGCCAAGGCATACCAGGAAGACTTCGTGTTGCTTGGAATGCAATGCAGGATACTTTCACAGAGGTATCTGATTGTTTATGGCATAATGGATGTTATATTGGGTTTAGAATTATTGGCATTCTTCAGGTAATGCTAACCAAACTGGTGATGGGTTTGGATATTAGATTTTGAAAGGAGAGATCCAGAGAGTGATTGAGTTAGAAGCAGAAAATGCAATCTTACAACAATCTTTGGCATCATTACCACAACTGCAGAAAGACCGAATAGACCTGTTAGATCTTAAACAGTCAATTCAGGTGATCATATAAACTCATATGTTCTCGAGTAATACAATGTATTCCCATGTAGATTCAAAAGCCTATGTTTACTGTCCTTTACAAACTGGGTTTCTAAGTGAACGATATTATTTTTAACATGAGAGACTGTTCTCGTGTTCAAGATGTTATAGGGCTGTATGGGATAAATTATATTAATGTTAGTTTTCCCTTTTTTAATGTTCATATTTTGATTTATCTGCAGTGCAGGAAACTATGAAAGAATATCATTGAAAACGAGTAGGGCACATGGTAAACTTATTTCTATTGTAAAAACATTAAATGCACATACCAGGAATGAACAAACACCAGTGTTTGATCCTAATGAGGCCATGAATAGAGGAATTTCCCTAGAAGAACACTTAAATAGAGATGCTGAGTATGTAGGAGAAGTAATAGGATATGGAAAATATATTTCTTGTTTTGGTTTGTACTCATGGACTGGTAAATTACAATCGTTTATTCTAATGGACAAGATCAGAACCTATTTAGTGGGATTTCCATCTGCTATACTTGAAATGAGAGAGCTTACAAGAATACTATTTTGTGTTGATCTAATTGATTGGCAGCAGACCTTGTATAACTATGATTTGCCTATGATAATAATCAAACTAGACATCCTAGATACCAATTCATTTAAGAGGCAATTGGTATACGTAAATCTCATTGCAAATTGGCCAATTAGTGTTGCATTTTTCGGTAACAAAGAAAAAATGATCTGAAGAATTTCTTGCAGACAAAAGGTGAACATTTGTGAAGCTAACCAAATTTGATCAGATATTTTTTAATCAATCTTATCATCTATTGTAGTTGCGAAGAGACGGGGTATGCGAAAGTAATGATGTACATCGAGATATTAATGGTGAATATGAGTTTGACAACAATGATAATGATGACATGGAGGATGAAATCTCATTGGTTCACTCTGAGGTTTGAAACCTTGATAATCTCAACTTTCTAATCTTCCTTTCATGGGTCTTGTAGTTGTTTCATCATGTTGGTTGTTTGAAATTGATTGTTCTTATGTCGAAGGATTATTTTGAGGCTTTGGAAGTACTGAACCAACATGAATTTATAACGAAGGCAACATCCCCTGAAGAACTGGAGATTCTTGCTGAGCCAACTGAATTTTCTCAAGGTCCTCCGGAAGAAGGGGGTCTCTCTGAACCTGAAGACGAGGATGATGAGCAACAACCTCGAAATAGGTAAAAGTCCAATCTTATTAAGTCTTGTATCACACAGTCTTTGTTGTGTCAAAGCTGTCTTACAACTTATATGAATCCATGATCTATATAAAGATAGAATAAGGTGGGATGTGATCTCACTGTAGGCTCTCCACTTTTGAGGCCTAGATATATGGTGCACGCAGTGTTTCATGCTCACTGGATCATTACATTTTTTGAGTTTTGTAATTACTTCATAGATGTCCAAAACCTTTCCAAGGTGTTTATGCCTGCAGAGCTGGTAGTGGCACAGAATGTTCAATGGCTTTAGCTGTAGTTTCTCAACTTCTAAGCATATCTCTGTTATGTATCAATGAAATTGGCAAAACGATTGTGTATGAATTAATCTGAAGGAAGTGTTGTTTGCATTGATATGATATCTATAAATTTAATAAAAAACTGAATTATTTTGTGGCAATTGATTTGTCGTCATGAAAATTGGATACCTTCACAGGCAAGCATGTAACTCCCAGTACAGGAGTCTGTTTTGTCACATACATGAACTTGACTAGAGTCAGAACTGGAGCTAGGGCTCAAAAAGATTATAGATTATGTTTTATTAATGTTAATAATATCTATTTTGCTTGTGAGTTTTCTTAAGACAACTTGACTATGCACAGTGTACAATTTTTATAAATGATCCATTGTTACCATACGCTACGTACTCCCAGGCCTTTACCGAGAGGCTTTAAGCCTTTGGAATGTGTTGAAGAATGCCATCAGAGCTTGACTATGCACATTGTATGATTTTTATAAATGATCCATTGTTTCCATAGGTTACCTGCTCCAAGGCCTTTATCAAGAGGCTTTAGCCTTTGGAGTGTCTTGAAGAATGCCATCGGAAAGGACTTGAATCGTATAACTATGCCTGCCACTATAAATGAGCCACTTTCAGTTCTTCAACGCTCTGCGGAGGAATTACATTTTAGGTGAGGAAGGAAATGTCTTACCATATCTCGAGATGATTACTCACATGTGTGTATATAGATATATAAGATCTATTTTCATCCCTCTATTGCATTGAATTAGGCACTTGATCGACGAAGCCTCAAAATTCAATGATTCAATTGAGAGGCTGGCTTGGGTCTCTGCATATGCATGTGCAGTATATCATGGGACACCGCATAGAGATGCAAAGCCTTTCAATCCATTATTGGGTGAAACTTATGAGTGGCAGGGGTTAGATGGTAAATCACACTTTATTGCAGAACAGGTGTGATACTCAATAGGGCCCATTTGTCATATGTAAGATGAAGAGAATTCTATCTTTAAAAGTTATAAATGGTTCAATTTCAATTTGCAGGTAAGCCATCATCCACCTATATTGGCTTACCACTTTGAAAACATGCTTTATGGTTACACAATGTATGGAGAAGCAGAGATAAAGAACAAGTTCTGGGGCAAGAGTGTTGAGGTGATTATATTTAGTGCTGGTTTCTTGACTATATATAATGTATAAGGTGTATGTATGTATGCACGTATATTCTTAAATTTTCTATATGATTCATATTTTATTTTTTATTTTTTATTTTTTGCAGGTTGTTCCTGCTGGTATTGTGCATTTACGTATGGCAAGGTTTGGAGATCACTTTACCTGGAGCAAAATAACTACCTGTATTCATAATGTTGTTGTTGGAAAACTATGGATCGACAATTATGGAGAAATTGTCATTAGAAATCATTCAACTGGTGATATTAGCCGAATCCGAATCCATAAGGCAAGTGGCAAGGAGCAAGGTCAACTTAATGGAAAGGTAAAGCATTTTCAGAGGGTTTTTTTTTCACAATTTTTTAGAAGTGAGATATTGTAATTTGGAAAGTATTTCATTATTCCCACATGTTGTGTGCCTTTCAGGTATTTGATAAACTAGGGAATCCTCAATGTTCCATTCATGGAAACTATATGAAGGAAATATTTTTATGCCCAGAATCAACTTGGATCAGTAAAAAGAAGTATGGGCAGTCGAAATGCATATGGAAATGCCCTGATAAACCACAAGACTATGAGCAACAATATTGCTTCTCTAGTTTTGCAATCACACTGAATGGTACAAGGAACAAAAGCCTGTTTTGCGATGCTCTTACTCATGTTAGCTATGCCCCTATTAGTAGATGTATTATTAATTTGATGTTTTTATGCAAGGGCAATGTTGATCAAGTGGTTTTTGATCTTAAAGAGTAGGTTTTTCTCTATTTGATTTTTGACAGAGCTAACACCAAAGCTGAGGGATAGTTTACCACCCACAGATTCTCGCTTCCGGCCTGACCAGCGTGCATTGGTATCAATATTCTTGACCTGTATGCTTTTGTATTTTCCCCATGTGCTAGTATGTCGAGGAAAGGTATGTTTTGAATCGATATTTATTTTCGTTGTGTTAACCTGGCAAGAAAAGGTGCCTTGAATTAAAGTGGCGTGACGTGTTAAAAGTGGTAAATGAGAAGATCTGAAGAAAATCTACTCTTTGTTTATCATGTGGTAAATGTGGCAAGGAAACATAGCCCTGGAAATTGATATATTTATTGCCATCACGTGTTTATTGAAGTGGTAATAAAATTATGTGATGATTTCTATGTTTATTCTTGTTGTCAGGTGTTGACATGGTAATTTGAAGATGTGTTGATTTTTATTTGTATGTTTTATTGCCATCTTTTTGTGTTAATAATATGGTGATGACATCAGGAGGATGGTGATTTGGAAAAGGCTACTCCCGAAAAGCTCCGCCTTGAAGAGAAGCAACGAGAAGCTCGACGACGACTCAAAGAAGAAAGGAGAGAATGGGAATGCATGTGGTTTGAGCCAGTGAGAACACATCAATGCTGAATTTCCTCGAAAAGAGTAATGGGAAGAGAAAAGGTTCTATAACATGAATTTATTTCTGATGTGTTTTTCTTGTACAGAGAGTTGCTGGTGTGACGCAAGTAAAGTGTACAGTCGACGACGGTGGCGATATAGAGCCCTCATGGGTGTATAATGGAAAGTATTGGAATATGCGTGGACAACGTGGTTGGGAAATGTGTCCAGACATCATGTAAATATATGGCTTGTGGAAATTTTCGTTTATGTTCACAGCATTTTGAAGAATACTGGTGAGTTCCAATATCTATACGTAAGGACATGGTACAACATAGAAAATATCTTATGAGAATGCATTGATATGACAGCTTTAGTCCTAATAGTTTTGACCGAAAAACAGCTACTTTGGTGGTGAATTATGTGTATATATATGGGAAACATTTATATTCATTTTTCCCAAAATATTCATTTTTGTTTATGTTTTTGGCATTGTTAAAAGCAATAAATTCTTTTGGCCAAAAACAGCACTTTTTGGCGGTGAATGCATCTGATGGACTCTTTCATTTTTGCTCAAAAGCTCTGGTTTTTACTCAAAAAAGAAGTCATTGATCTTGTGTTGTTCTCCATGTTTGTGCCAATACTGGGCAACATTACTACTATCAATTGTATGTTAAATGTAAAGTTTCTGTCAACGGTTCTTCTGTATTTTTATAATGCTCAATTATTGTAATATACTGTAGTCTCTTGTATTTCCTTTGTGCAAGGAACTGGAAGGATTGATACGGTAGATGTTATAACGCTTACGATGCCTTGATAAAACGTTGATTTATTTCTTTGATTTGCAGATGCAAAACCTTGTTCGCGATTATTGTAGTCAATATGCTTGTTACCAGTGATGTAATGCCTTACATTTCCTCACCCTCTTTAAGGGCTAGAATGTATTCCTGCCTTTTGAAGTGATATATTTCTTGCCTATTCAAAGATGTAAACTTAACATTCCTTTCTTGTGCTTGCTATTGAAACTTTTTACTGGTACTAATATAGGTATGGCATTGTTGATGTTCATTATTGTCTTGGAAAGATTCTTAGTATATATATTAAAAATTCATATTTGTTTTGTTAAGATTGTGATGTTACATAAATTTTTATGGGTTTCTTTTAGCTAAGATCTAAATATACCTTTTGCATATATATTTTAGAAGCTCATTTTCATTATTTATTGATTTATATTTAAAGAATCTGGTATTCGTCCATAATGTGTAATGTGAATAGGCTGCTTCAATAAATGCTAATTTTGAATAATTATTGTGGTATTTTTACATGGCTTCATCTCCTTTGAACTAAACAGATTGAAGGTTCATTCTGGATCATGTAAGGGAGATAAAACCTAACATTGTAACACTTACCTGATTTGGTGGTGATGTTTCTTAGCCAAGGCATTCGAACACTACCTGATTTGGTGGTGATGTTTCTTAGCCAAGGCATTGTAACAATTACTGATTTGGTGTTGATGTTTCTTAGCCAAGACACGCTCACAAGAGATCTAATTATTGTAACATTGATTTGGCATTTATGTTTCTTAGGCAACACATGCTCACAAGATATCCATCTATATTATAAATGGGTTTTAGAGGGTGTGTTTATATGATATTCACTGTATATCCACATTGCCATTAAGTGCCACATGTCCAACCTTATAACTCCACATTGCCATTAAGTGCCACATGTCCAACCTTATAACTCGTGTACTCCCACACTCCATTCTTGAACTCCAAAGAAATTGTTACAATTGTCGTTGGTGGGTCGTTATCCTTAACTTGATTTATCACTCATCTTTGCATTTTGATTGGATGTGTGCCACCTGATTGACCATCTCCACTCGTGTGGAGAACCACTCATGTTTGCATTTGCATGGTTTCTGTTGTGCTATGGCTACTTCCAAATGAAAGCCCATGACATGATACCAAAGGCAATGTGGTTTCCTCTATATTCCTAGTAAAATTACATATGCATAGACGAAAATCATATGTATACTTAATTATAAATTATGAGGCTTATCATTGCATAGATGAAAATCAAACGTATACCTCATAAATTTTAAGGCTTATCATTATTGTTACAAATGCATTGGATATATTATATTATTACTTGGTGCAGTAATAAAATGCATGGGTTTTGCATCATCTCAAGTATTGAACATTCTTAATTTCAATAATCATTTGGCATCTCCTTAATGAGAAAACCATGCACAACTAAGGCTTTTTCATTATGCAAACTTCAATTTAGAACTAACACAATAGAGACTCAGAATATTATTGGATGTTTCACATCCAAAAAACCGGAGATGCAGACTCCTCGACAGCAACAGCATATTATTGGATGTTTCACATCCAAAAAATGGACATGTAGACTCCTCAACAGCAACTTCTACTACTAGTTTACTCCATGAATCAATTTCCATTATGCAATGAGAGTTTTATGTACAAATCAAATTTACATTACAGGAGTTGAAATCTAATTCAAACTCGTTTGGGACAAGACAATAAATACATGCCAAAAGGGAACCTCTACAGATGGGTTATTTATATACAGCAATAACATAATGTGCATGTACACCTGCAAATGTGAGAATGCACGCAATAAATATTATCTGCAATGGGTTGGGTGTCTGTTTTCCAAATTTCCAAGTTGATGGTTTCCAATTTTCTAATGCAAATCCTCCTTTGCTAGAAGAGCCATGATTCCGCCTCCATGGACTCTTCGTTCCAATGATGGGAAGGAAAACATTGACATATCATTTGAAGGTGGTGATATTAACAATGACGTTTCATTTGAAACCATATTGTGAGTGCTGTAGCTTCTATTACTCTTCTGGAGGAGAGGTTTGTGCACCAGAGGTAAATTCACCTTCTTGTTGGAGAAAGTCTTTGGAAGAGTCATTTTCTGATGCATTTGAATGGGGTTCAGATCAATGCCATTCGATGGTGGTATAACAGAATCAACAGCATCAAGCTTGTATTCTACTTTCTCACTATCACATTGCATAGAACTGGAATGTGAGGCAGAAAATTGGAATTCACTACCTTTTGATGATGATTCAGACTTGGATGGTTGATCTGACACTCCATGACCCGAAAAAGATGCTGGCGTAGGCATTATATTGCAATATGTAGGAGGGTTCATACAACCACTTCTCTCAATAAGCTGCTGCATAAAGATGCTATGAGAAGCACAAACTCCTGATGATTTACTTCTAGCAAATTGATCCAAAAGTGCATTTTCATCACTATGAGCTTCATACACTGAGCCTTCTCTACACCAAAAGCATCTTTTCCCACCACCATGAGCTTTACAGAAATCTGTACTTCCTTGTGCACTTTTGTCACAATTGTCAAATTTGCAACGCTTTCCACCTCCATGCTTCACACAACAATCAGTTCTTCCCCTTGCACTTTTTGTACAACCGGGGACTGAACACCTTTTACCACCACCATGAGCGACACAAAATAAAGTGCCACCATGAACACTTTTCGTGCACGTATTGCCACCAAAAGTGCATCTTTTTCCGCCACCATGAGCTTTGCAAAGCGACGTGCTTCCTTCTGCACCTTTTGTACAACCTTCAAAAATGCATCTCTTACCACCACCATGTCCTTTACAAAACAAAGTGCTTCCTTGTGCACCTTTACTACAATCTGGAAATTGACATCTCCTTCCTCCACCATGAGATATGCAGAGCCCTGATATGCCTTCAGCACTTTTAATACACCCTTCCCTCTGACATCGCTTGCCACCACCATGTCGGATGCATTTGCCAGTCTTTCCTCTGGCAGCTTTTGTACAACCTTCGTATCCACATCTATGACCTCCACCATGAGCAATGCAAAAGTCTGTCCGTCCTTCAGCACTTTTAAGGCATCCTAAGCTCTGGCATCGAGGACCACCACCATGAGTCTTGCAAAAGTTTGTTCGGCTCTCAGCACCTTTTGTACAATTAGGCCTCTGGCATCGCCTTCCTCCACCATGTGTAATACAAAGACCCGATGTGCCTCTTGCACCAGTTTCACACCCAGGAAACTTACATGTCTTCTTAGACCGAACACCAATGCCAGATGATGGAGACAGTTCACTACTAACAAACGAGCTACTAGAACAAGATTTTATAGTGTTTGGTTCATCAGCTTTTTTCACCAACCTTTCTTCAGTTTCAGCTAGTGAGAATTTTCCGTTGGGTTGAATTGGCCAAAGACCAACATCATGCGAACTAACTACATCATGATTCCTTCGCTTCATCCTCTTTGCAGCACTTGTGGAGCCTTCATCTAACATAGCATTTACTTTCTGAGGTGTATTATGGATATTAAAGTCATTATACCACATTCCTGTCACACTATCTGAATCATCTGAAAATGAATTCCCAGCCAATCTCAGCTGTGAATACACAACTTCATTCTCTACACTAGAAAATGACAGTCTCTGGTTCCTAGAATTTGTAAAGCTTTTCAATCTGGATTCATTGAGAAAATCGGATTGTCCAGAAGGAATCAAGTTCAAATTTGTTGAAGAACGAGAATCATAACCTCGGTGCTCTGATAAGCCATGATGTTTAAATCCAAGGCTTAGCTCTATCGGCATGCAATCTTCATTTCTATTCACTTCCCATGACATACTACTATAAGTAAGCTCACTATGGACACTTTCAGCTGTAGTGCTCAAACCTAGGACTAGCTGAAGATCATCTCTGTCGATAAGTTTGCCACCATTTCCATTTTGGCCATTATCCTTTGAGTGATCAAAAGGGGACATAGATTCATCAATACTTTCCCTAGTTGCCCATTGATGGGGTAGTGTAGGCTTCATGATTAAAAGACAATAATACTTGGTAACAACAGGATCAATGAAGCTGATCAATTTGACTCGAGGGATATTCCAAACTTGGTTAAATATCCCTATTGATTAGAATATCAAACAGCCTACACCATTATGTTTATATATGATTCATCCCAATAATCAGTGTGTCGTCAAATTTCTGAGCATCGAATGAATGTGCCGAACCTTCTTTACCCGTGGCATGTTGTTCTTCCATTCAGCAGTGAAGAGTCAATAATCAACTTCCCAAACAAAGAGTAAAGAAAGAGAACACGCCTTCAATACATGTGGAAAACTATATTTGTTTACAGCATTATAAAAACAATAGAGATAATAATCAGCATCCGAAAAGAGTAAAAACAATAGATAATTGTATTACATGTGGAAAACCATATTTTTACAAAATAAACAATATAACTACATGAACTGCAACAAAACAATTAGTACATAGTCTAATTACGTAATTGGCATCAAAACAAATGGTATGACATAGCTAACATTGACACAATAAGTTATACATTATATATTTACATAGTTGACATCAAAACAAAGCTTACTACATAGTCAACATCAAGGCAGTAAGTACAACATAATACATAATATAAGTACATAACCAGCATAAAAAAGGGTATTACATAATATAACTATATAGCCAGTATAAAAAGGAGTAGTATATACCAATAAGTGAAAGAAAAATAAAAGCAAAATTATGCTCAATCTTAGTGTCTGTTTATATGTATATGTATATGTGTTTGTATGTGTATATGTATGTGTTTGTATATGTATATGTATACGTATATGGATTGATGTTATTCTAGCAACATATAAACAGATACGACAACAAATAAATCAGAAAAAAAACGAGAGTAAAATAGAGGAAGGAATTTAGAATGACAAAATTCACGCGAAAGAAATTAACTTTTCTCTAGATAAATGAATGGAAATTCTGTGCTTTAAGAATGAAGATACATCCACAAGAGTACAAATATCGAATGGAAAACGATGCTGCGCAAGATAAACATACCCAAAATGTGAAGGAAAAGGAATTCAAAAGAAAAGATGCAGCAAAGGAGAAAACAAGAACCTTACCTGATATTATCCACGTTTTAAACAGCTCCAAGAGAAGGCAAAATCTATGGCTATCTCTGTTTTACACTCTTTTTCCTCTGAGTGCTCTGTTTCTGCACTCTGTGTGTACTTCGAAACCCTAGATCTGGAATCTTCAAAAGCCTCCAATGAAAGGGGTGGGGGTTTTTTTCATAAATACTTTACGATTTTATTTCATGATGATGAATCATGATATGTATATCATTTATGGCCTCCTCCTCCATTACTATGCTCTCTCTCTCTCTATCTCATATGTTAGAACCAACCAACTCTTAGCCAAAAGAAAGAAAAAAGGAATCAAGTTTCTCCATGATATTGGTTGGTTGATTGATTGATAGGAGAGCTTGATCACACATGAATTGAATTGAGCACATACACTACTACCTCTACCTATTTCTGCGCCCATTTCTTATGTGACGATAAGCTTGTTATTGTCCCTTGCCCCTGGGCATGTAATCTCGACACGTAATTTGTTTCTAATGTGTTGGTAATAGGTATCGATGTGTTGCCTGACTCATCTCAACTCCTCCCTTTTGCATTTTTGGATCAACGTGTTTGTATCACACCACCCACGTGATCGTCGTGATTTCGCTGCCGGCTCCTTACTTAGAACTAATGGGGTGTTTTTTAGGTATGCCGTTTTTTGCCTCTTATGTGCATTAATTTTGTCGTAAAACATTCTCTTATGCTTGTTTTGCTCTCCCTTCAATGCATGACTAGAAACGCTCACTCGTTACTATTCGACAAACATTCCATGTACCATCTCGATTGTACAACTTTTTATATTATTGTTGTGTGCAATGAGATCGCAATTAAACAACATCACCCTTATGTTTGTTTTCGCATACATGTTCTATTGTTTTGTGAATGCGACAAGATCCCCGAAAAATTGGTTTGCTATTGGTTTATTGCATTAGTTGTGATTCGTGAATGAATAAACATGTCACCATTTTATTTTGATTAAATGATACAAACCGACATGACTTTATGGAAATGTTTTTATGTTCTAAACATGCACATCATGAAACCAATTATTTATACAAATAGTTATAGGTTTCATACTTCATAGTCTTGCATTTTGTCATGTTGTCTCATCATTCATGTAACCGATTGGCCCCTCTCAAAATGATTGATTACGTGCAAGAAGAGAATGGAAGACGATTATTTTGGTTTTTCAAGCCATCCCAACAACAGTTTGGACGTTGCGCTTAACTAGCCTGAATCATATGTCTATTACACATCATGTCATATGCACATGTGAACTATGCATAATGTACCTGTTTGTGTGTTTGTGACACATGTCAATATCTAGGTACACTCTGATTAAATGGAATGACATTGTATAAATCTAGAGGTCTTAATGGGTGTGCTTTCTTTGAGTATATCTACATTAAATTATTTATTAACATCTTTATTAAAAAGTGTGTTGTGATCAGATGTCATGGTTGCAATTAAATGATGCAAACCAACATAACTTGAGCAAATGTTTTTTTATGGCCAATGGATGATGGCATCATGAAACACGCTCAACTTTGAGGATGCTTTCAGGTTATTCAATGCACATTGTATATAAGTTATACATATACATACACATGTCACTCGTGGCAAATGATGTCAATGGTAAATGCCATGTTAGAAAAACTTAACCTTGTTAACTTAATCCCATTGATTTAGCAAATAATGCATAATTAATTAGTATGACAAAAAATGGAGCTATAAAATCATTACCTTATGTAGGTCCTCTGCTTAGGATTTCTGCTCAAGTAGATATTCATTTCATTACACAGAATAATTTTTGTTACACAAACAATGAGGTAGAAACTACTTCAAAAGTTGAGCCCATATATTTTGGATAATGCAATTACTTTACATGCCACCGTGCCTAAGAACTAGTGTTTTAATGAGAACAAGGTAATAGATCCTCCCGCAAGATAGAATAACAATTTATTTACTTCAATGCATGGTAAGTGTATGTGCACACATTCACACACCGACTCCATATAAATAGTAATTACAAAATGTATAATGATAGTGGATGAGGTGCAATGTCTAATGAATCCCATCCAATTCTCCAATGTCTCCCTCATCACTTAATCTCCGCATGGACCTATTATGTCATGTTGCCTAACGACCAATACGAATGGTGAACATGATTTCCTATATTAGACCTACAAACATCTAATTGATCTTGGCTTGATCTTGAAGCCTCCAACAAGGAGAACTACCATACAAATATGCCTTTTAAGCAACGAACATGTCGTTGAACTCTATATTAGGCATATAAATAATAAAACAAGGGGATTCTACTACACCAATTATGCCATCATATCCACTGCCAAAAAAGCAGTGATTGTGTTCCTCTACAATTATACAAAAATAACACATGCTCGAAGCAACTCTTAGAGGTTACCCACTTGCCAAATGAAAACCTTTGTAGTGTTGTCATCCTAATAGCATCACCCTCTGCCACCACTACTAGACCTAGTGATTCCCCAATATTTGCTAATAAGCTCTAACATTAATGCATGTATACTAATAGTATGGTGGTAAAAATAATTTCTTATACCTTTGGCTAAGCTTTTACAACCCAAAATGACTAATCCTTGTCCTAGACATCATAGATGTCTACATGATTCTTTCTTGTGATTCTAGTGTGGCAATTGAGATACATGATTAAACTGTGCTTGAAGAGCTTGTTCACACTCGCATTACATCGAACAAGATTTTGCCAACACCGCAAATTACAAAGAATTTGGGTTTCTTCTTTCTAGTGGAGGGGGCCACATCAAATACTCCAATATACTCTACCATGAACTCACTAGATAGAGAATAATCGTTGAGGCAACAAATTTGGTTGGCCCATTGCTATTAACCACATGCCACCAAGAGATTGGAAACTTCATCTTACTATGTTGGATATGTAGTATTTCTCTATAAAAAAACTCAACAATATTTGTCCATGGAAAGTTAGCCCTCAAATATGACCATGACAAAATTGGGGCATTGTGTTGTAACGTTAACATGATGTTTGTATGTCTTGTTAAATGCTACATTTCATATGCAACGCTAAACATCGCCTAGCAATAGCTACACACAATGTTGCACTCAATTAGCTCTCTTGTTTTGTAGTTCTCTCTCCCATCGACTATTTTGCTCTCTCTTCAATCTCACACTCTCCCATTCAACCTTTAACTCTTGAGCTATATCTATCACACACTCTGTCTATGACGTTTTTTTCTCTCTTGTTTGCTCAACAACTCTCTTGATCGATTAACAATTACACACAAATTATGTCAATTATGTAAAAAACTCTTTGAATTGAATCATATTTTATTGGATTGTACAAAAAGTATGATATATATATTGTAACATACCCAAAATATAGAAGATGACCCAAAGTATGACCCCCCAGTCATTTCCTTAGTTTCTATTTATAATACTTTCAGTTACAACTTTATGTTCTTGTTGTTTCTCCTAACTAACTAATCTTACTAATCTTGCTCCACTACACGACACTTCCATCTTTTTGAAAAAGGGGTGCTATGGCTTATCATGAAACTCCCCCCCTCCCTTTTTGAAAAAAAAGGGGTTTATAGTTAACGTAGAGACAAACAAGAGGAACATTGGTTGCATAATCAAGAGGAATGACATCATTCCAACAACAACACTGGAGTCATCAACAGGAACAACATCGGGGGAGTTATGTGATCCGATCATCAACTGGCAGCTTGCGGCCTGCATCGGGAGTAGTTATAGGTACGCGTTTGATTCAACATATTGAGCTACCGTCTCAAAGGAATTCGATGGTATGTCTGTGGTCCGATTTGTGCCAAAACCATGTAAGGACCTAACCATCTATGCATGAATGATAAGTAGAGTCCTACCTTGTGAATCGGGTAGTATACTCTAACTATTTCTCTGATTTCGACGTATGAGAAGCGTCAAAATGCTTTTTCTGTCGTTGTTGGGCCATGCGCAGGTTGTGTTGGATTGCTTGTCGCAATAGTGGATGATTCGTTTGGAGGTGCAACCACCATTCGGTTGCATCAATGTGGCGAGTTTGGGCTTTTGAAGGAATGTATGTCCGATGGCAACCTTGGATCGCGACAATACAATGCCCTAAAAGGGCTAATGCGAGTGCATTCCTGTACTGAGGTATTGTATGTGTTGAGGATCAAACTCAACTTCCCTAGTTTGGGAACACAACTAAGAAATACCCAAATGTGGGAACATCCCACCTCCTTGTATCATAACTAGATGTGTCATAGAAGTTAAATCCTATGACACATATTTAGTAGGTAGTTAAGTCCCCACATCTTTCCCAAGATGTAGTTGTAGTGTTGCCTATTATTCTTGTTAATACAGTTTTACTATTTTCTGTATACTCTGGCTTTAGACAAGCCTTCTCCACTATTGACCATATCTTCACACTTAGATGCTTAATTGACTAGGTGAAAGCTCACAAGAAGAAACTATATTGTTGCTTTGCTTTGACACAGTTCCTAGGGAGTGGTTGTTTGATAGGTTTAAAATCTTGGAGATACCAAATGATATGCTTTGGGCCATCTATGCTCTATATGAGCAAGTCTCTGGGAGTGAAAGGTAGGGTTGGACCATGCAAGTAACTGTCCAACGGGCATGCCAAGAGTTAGCCGGTCAGCTACCCGGGATCATGTTGAGCGACAAGCTCAACCGGAGCCGGATCGGCTGAATAAGCCTGAGCCGGTAAGCGAGAGGAATCAGTATGCCGGTGAGCAACTGAGCTGGTAAGCAGTAAGGAACCCAAACCCAAATTTGGCCTTAGAAGACATTAATATATCTTTCTTTCTTTTCTTTTCTTTCTCTCTCTGTTATGATATGGCAAGACTCAAACCCATGACCTTATACTACATGGGTCAAGCTCTCGACCATTAGACTATACATTGTAATACATAGAATATTATTTTCATTTATGTTTTATTATAGAAAATTAATGTATATTCCAAAATTCTCTGGAACATTCTAGAAACTTCAAGAGTATTCCTTAGAACACTATAAAAGGAGGCAGAAGGCATTATTTCGAACCAAATCGGTTCAACGCCAATCTTAAGCCTCCTAGCTATTGTACATTTTCTTCACATAATATATATCTTTTCTTATCATCACTCTCTCTCTCTCTCTCTCTCTCTCTCTCTCTCTCTCTCTCTCTCTCCCTCCCTCCCTCTCACTCACTCTTTCCTTCTCTCGAGAGTTCTTCACCTCTCTTAGTACTAATACTTCTTTTAGTACTAATTCCTTCTCTGTCTTAGTACTGTTCCTGACAGTTTGAACCGATTTTCCTACCTTCTGTCTCTCTCATTTCCTACTAATCTCTTATTCCTCTTTTCTTTCATCCTATGGCCACTATTAGCGCTGAAGAATATCAATATGTTTTCTCGGAATTTCAATGCTTGAAAGAGAAGTTCCATGCTTTGGAATAAGAAAACCAACGGTTGATGGGGGATCTTCAACAAATCTCCTTAGAAAAACAGCAAACGCAACAACAGCATGGGGAACTTGCGTTACGCGTGCAACAACTTGAAGCAACCATCGTAGCGATGCAACAACAAGGGCCCGGAACACAAGGGATTCATAAAGAACCCAAGATTGGCCTTCCCACGAAGTTCGATGGAACGCGATCGTAGTTTAGAGGGTTCCTTAACCAGGTACGATTAGTTATTCAAATGCATCCTTCCTGGTATCCCACCGATGCATCACGAGTGGGTTTAGTAGGCACTTTGTTAAGTGGCTCAACGTTGGCATGGTTCGCTCCACTATTAGAAAAGGAATCCCCGTTACTCAACAATTTGAAGAGTTTCTAGGTGAGTTTAAAGCATGTTTCGGAGATACTGACAGCATCAGGACCGCAATCAACAAAAATCGGCGATTACGCCAAGGTGACCGTCTAGCCTCCGCATATGCTGCAGATTTTCGCCTACTCGCCGCTGATATCCCTTGGGATGATCAAGCGTTGATGGAGCAATTCCATTATGGTTTACGCAACGACGTCAAGGATTTACTCTTGACCTTCCCCGAAGAGCCAAAGTCCTTAACAAAAGCAATCAGTCGTGCGGTGAGATGTGACAACCGCCTCTTTGACCAACGTTCGGAACGACAACTACAGATGCTGAGGGCAAGATCAGAGCCCACCTACGCCTCAGTGGTAGAAAGACCTCTTCCGAGGGAGTCATATAATGCGCCTCCAGCGAATACTTCGACTCCGATGGAGATTGACACTACACGTCGTCGAGGGCCATTATCCGAAGAAGAAAAGCAGCGACGCCGTACAAATCGACTATGTCTTTACTGCGGTGGACCAGGACATATTGCAATAAATTGCCCCCATAGGCCAAGAAGACAGGTAAACCAAATAGTCGCTAGTTCTAATTGTACTAAACCCGAGCCTATTTTAGTAAGGATATCTGATAGTCCTAATAGTACTAATAGCCCAGATCTAGCAAACAGATTTGATGTCCTTAGTCAGTTAGAAGAAGAGTTAAACGACTAAGTCTAGCCAAAATAGGAGCCGTTGTCGTGAAGATCTGTCACTACGCGCGGATCGTGAGGCGGAACCGCCGGGGTTCTGGACCGGAAGGATTCAAAGTCGATACAAGCTTTGGCAAGAAAGTACTTAAGATAGATTGGGAAAGAGAGAAGTTGAGATTAAACGATTGAGAAAGATTGATTGAACTTTTAACTTTAGATTTAAGAAATAAGTTACACGATCAATTTGATAACGAATTTCCTCCTCTTAATTTTCATAAAAAAAAACCGTGTTTTTTCTCCTCCCCCTTCCCTCTTTTATAGATGCTCTCATGCATATGATGCATGTGAGGGTACAAGACATGCATAAATTGCATGTTTGCCATTTGGCGCTTATGTATTACATGTGGTGCATGATAACCATGTCACTCATTTTAGTTCTCACGTATGAGAATTTACATGTAAAAGTACAATGATAGAAATATAATTTCAACTAAATAGCATGGCTTAATGGTAAACCAATTGACTCCTAACTTAGAGGTGCAAGGTTCGAATCCTTACTTGCCCTCCTTGTATATGTAAATATGTAAATATATTTATATATTTATTTATCTAGTTGCAGGACGTCGGTTAGCTGGATGCCGTCGGTTACCGGTGCCGTCGCCGGATACCGTGGGTTACCGGTGCCGCCGTCGGATGCCGTCGCCGGATCACCGGCTCCATCGCCGGTCCGGTTTTGGTTGGCCAAAACCCTTTACGAGTAGCTAGCCCACCTCCACTCTTAGTTCAAGTTACCTTGAACTCTCTATGCTCCACACATAGACACAAAGATAATATCTTTTGCTCCACCTTATATATGATGAGAGCTGTATTTGTCGTGCCTATGTGGGATATCTCACAATTTTCTCCTTTCCTTTTACAAACTTTATACCCTCATATCTTGACATTTAGTTGTCCGTTTCTCGTGTAATAAAGTGCATTCGAAACCTCCATCATTTTGTACTTAGATATTAAATCTATTTAAAATGTTATCTTCACAATTATTGTACTACGTGATTCATACTCGATTTCGTACGTTTTATAGGATTTTCACACTATTGGCGAAAATCTTCACGACACCGTTTGGTTGGACAGCCCTTGATCTGTGCAGCCCATTAGTGGTTCCATTCCCTCTAAGCAAGTTAGTGATGTGTTCGTAGCCCAAGTAATAGTTAGTACGAAAAGTACCCCTCAAGTACATGTCCTAGCACTCCTAGATTCTGGAGCTAACTCTTGCTTTATGGATAAGAAATTTGCTCAAGCTCATAAGATATCCCTAAGAAAACTCCAGTGTCCAGCCTCTGTAGTAGTCATTGATGGACGTCCCATTGCTTCTGGAAATGTCATAGAAGAGTCAGAGCCCATTAATATTGTCCTAGATAACTTAGCATGTGTAGTATCATTTAATATTATTAGTATCCCAGAACATCCCATAGTTTTAGGATTACTGTGGTTCGAGTTACATAACCCAGACATAGATTGGAGAACAAGAGAAATCCAGTGTCGACAAACCCAAGGGTCAACTCAGAAGATGGCAACCATTTCGCTACGTCGGTTGTGTAAAGAAGGGCACAAGGAGGAAATGTTCCTCTTTGCAATATCAGTAAACCCCTCCAACACCACTAAAGAAGGATCCACCGTTCAACTTCCCGAGAAGTATCGTCATTACGCCGATGTGTTCGATAAAGTACAAGACAACACACTTCCTCATCATCGAGCGTACGATTGCCCCATCGATTTACAACCGGGAAAAGAGCCACCATGGGGACCGATCTACAATTTGTCACCAACTGAGCTGGAAGTCTTTCGGGCCTATATAGAGGAGAATTTGGAAAATGGTTTCATTCGGCATTCGAAATCTCTAGCCGGCGTGCCCATTTTCTTCGTCAAGAAAAAGGATGGATCGCTTCGTCTTGTTGTAGATTACCGTGGCCTGAATAAGGTTACAATGAAGAATAGGTATGCTCTTCCCCTTATCTCAAATATTTTAGAATGGATCAATGGTGCTAGGTTCTTCACGAAGATCGACTTACGGGGAGCATATAACCTCGTATGGATCTGACCAGGAGACGAATGGAAGACCGCGTTTCACACCAGATATGGGCACTTCGAGTATACGGTCATGCCGTTCGGCCTCACTAATGCACCGACAATCTTCCAGCACATGGCTAATGATATATTCCGAGATCTATTGGATGATTGTTTGATCATCTATTTGGATGATCTACTGGTTTATTTAAAGACCCAAGAAGAACATGATTCTCATGTACTATTAGTACTAAAACGACTTCGAGAACATGGTCTGTATGCAAAGCTGCAAAATGTAGTTTTGGGTGCAACCAAGTGGAATTTCTCGGCTACATCATTTCGTCAGAAGGCATCTCCATGGACCTAGCTAAGGTCAAAACGGTGGTAGAATGGCAGACTCCACGTTCGGTGCGGGATGTGCAATGCTTCCTAGGCTTTGCCAATTTTTACCGGAAGTTCATACAAGATTACTCAAAGATCGTTCTACCTCTCACACAACTTACCAAGAAGGGACAACCGTTCATTTGGTCTGAAGAAACGGACGTGGCTTTCGAGAGTCTTAAAAAGGCATTTACATCGACTCTAATTCTAGCTCATGTCGATACGGAAAAACCATTCATTATCGAAGCTGACGCATCAGATTTTGCATTGGGGAGCATTCTGTCACAACAGGGGAATGATGAGAAGCTACATCCTGTGGATTTTCACTCACGCAAGTTTGACGCCGCCGAAATCAACTACGAAATTAATGATAAGGAGCTATTGGCAATAGTGGATTCTTTTATGCAATGGAGGCATTTTCTGGAGGGATCCTCTCATCCGGTCACCGTATTTAGTGACCATAAGAACCTTGCCTACTTTCAGGATGCTCGTGTGTTGAATCGACGTCAAGCTCGGTGGGCCCACTTCCTCACGCGTTTCGACTTCAAAATTACATATCGTCTGGGGAAGCACCAAGGGAAGGCCGATGCATTATCACGGCGTTCGTACCTAGCACCCCGTCCCGGCGAGCCAACTTTCGATAACCAAAAACAAGTCATCTTGGGACCGGCAGGACTACAAGAAACAAAGATCTTTGACATGCCCATGGATTCCCGCGTTATCGATACCATACGCGAAGACTTGAAGACAGATGAGTTCGCCCAAGCTATACTAGCACAAATTGATCCCTCTCGAGCGTCGTGTTCACAGTCGCAACCACCAGGTACGGACTATCGGCAATTCAAATACCATGATGGATTACTCTTCTTTAAAGAACTTTTGTATGTTCCTAATGGTTCTTGCCGCCTTCAAGTAGTACAAAACTGTCATGACACATATACAGCTGGGCATTTTGGTAGTACTAAAACACTACATTTAGTACAACGATCATTCTGGTGGCCCTGTATGCGACAATTTGTCGAGGATTTTGTTCGGACTTGTGATACATGCTGTAGAGCAAAAATGCCAAGGCATAATCCATATGGTTTATTAGAACCATTACCAATTCCAAGCAAGCCGTGGCAATCCATTGCTCTAGACTTCATCACAGATCTTCCAGTCTCTAAGGGGTTCAATGTGATTCTAACGGTGGTCGATCGATATACGAAGATGGCTCATTTCTTGCCATGTACTAAGGAGATCTCCAGTGAAGACACTACCGAAATTGTCATGCGTGAAGTATGTCGGCATCATGGACTTCCTGATAGTATCATCAGCGACCATGGACCCCAGTTCGTGTCAAAATTCTGGAAGCACCTTTTTAACATGCTCAAGGTCACTTGTAACCTCTCCTCCGGCTACCACCCACAAACTGACGGCCAAGCCGAACGAACCAATCAAACGCTGGAGCAGTATCTACGGTGCTTTCTCAGCTATCATCAGGATGACTAGGCAGATATTCTCCACTTCGCCGAATTTGCCTATAACAACTCTATCCACGCATCCACGAAAGTTACGCCATTTTATGCTTATACGGGATGTCACTCCTGGTGGTGTGTACTTGAAACCCCAGAGGTGTCCACAAATCCTTGTGCAGAGGATCATTTGGAGAGGTTACGCAAGATACAAGCGGATTTATCTACTCATCTCCAACAAGCTCAACAAACACACAAGGTTTATGCGGATCGTCATCGACTCCCATCTAGTTTTAACTTTGGAGATCGGGTATGGCTACTCCGACGACACATCAAGACTACTCGCCCATGCGAGAAGTTGGATTATCGGCGATTAGGTCCTTTCCATATTATCGGAAAGATTAATGATGTCGCTTTTCGTCTTGATCTACCTCCACAACTTCGGATACATCCGGTGTTTCATAGTTCTCTCCTCGAACCCTATCAAGAAAGCACCATCCCAGGACGTATTACACAGCCTCCACCCCCGATCGAGCTTGAAGATGGACCTGAGTACGAGGTTGCCGCCATCCTTGATTCCAAGCTTGTTCGCAACAAGCTCTACTATCTAGTCGACTGGCTAGGATATAGTCCCAGCGAGCGTACTTGGGAACCGATAGAGAATGTCACCAATGCTCGTGCTCTTCTTGAAGACTTCCATCGTGAATATCCAGACAAACTGGGTCCTCAATCGAAAACGACTTGTTACACTCGTCGTTTTAAAGGGGGGATAGTGTCACGATATGGCAAGACTCGAACCCATGACCTTATACTACATGGGTCGAGCTCTCGACCATTAGACTATACATTGTAATACATAGAATATTATTTTCATTTATGTTTTATTATAGAAAATTGATGTATATTCCAGAATTCTCTGGAACATTCTAGAAACTTCAGGAGTATTCCTTAGAACACTATAAAAGGAGGCACAAGGTATTATTTCGAACCAAATCGGTTCAACGCCAGTCTTAAGCCTCCTAGCTATTGTACATTTTCTTCACATAATATATATCTTTTCTTATCATCACTCTCTCTCTCTCTCTCGATCTCTCTCTCCCTCCCTCTCACTCACTCTTTCCTTCTCTCGAGAGTTCTTCAACTCTCTTAGTACTAATACTTCTTTTAGTACTAATTCCTTCTCTGTCTTAGTATTGTTCCTGACACACACACACACACTCTCTCTCTGTGTTGTTCTTTCTAACGCTTCCGCAAGCAATCTTTAACATGGTATCAGAGCGCCTGGGTCATACAAGATGCACCAACTACGCATCTTGGTCATACAAGATGCACCAGTACCTACTTGGGCATGGCTACTGGAGTTATGTCGACGGAGTGAACGACTCAGCACCGGAGACGACACATAAGGACTTCCCAGTGTGGGAACAGGCAGCAAGTAGGGTGATGTACTGCTTCGCGTCCAGTGTCGGTGACCAGCTGCTCAGCCATATCCGTGACGCCAAGACACCGAAGGATGCTTGGGGAAACTTGAAAAAGGTTTTCTCCGCAAGCACCACTGCCCGGAAGCTGCAACTCAGACAAGAGTTGAGCAATGTTCGACAGAAGAACATGTCGGTGGCAGATTACACAGCCCGGATCAAAGGGATCTGTGACTCACTTGCCTCTATTAACGTCACCATAGAGGAAGACGAGATGGTGCAGGTCTGTCTTGGAGGCATGGTGTCCAAGTTCGGAGCTTTCCGGACTGCGGTTTGTACAAGGGAGAATACGCCCTCATTTTTCGACTTACAGTTGATGCTCCTTGTAGAGGAGAACCACGCTGGTGCATCTACCAGTGCATCCCCAGACAACCGGATGCTGTACACGGGAGCAGATCGGTCCCGTGGGCATGGTGGATGAGGCAGGTCGGCACACAATGGAGGTGGCCGGCAAGAGCAGGAACGAAGGCACAATGAGCGTGCCGACAACAGTTCTAGGACTTCCACAAGCAGAGGGAGTCAAGGTGGTGCCGGAGGCTGGCAAGACAAATCCGCTACGAAATGCTGGCACTGTGGCAAAAAGGGCCACAAGGAAAGCGAGTGTTGGAGAAAGCGTGCCGATTCGGACAAATCCGGATCCAGCAAGACCAGTAAGGAAGGACGGCAAAGCTTGCACTACGCAAATGGATCGGGAAGATCCAAGAACGGTAAGGGGCCAGCCTTGGTGATGAAGCACAAGGCAAACTCAATGAAGAAAACCACTTCCAAATCGGAGGAAGTGTGGTACGTTGACTCCGGCGCATCAAACCACATGACGAGCCACGAGGAGTGGTTCTCCTTTTTGGAGAAGCCGGATCAACCGGGAGTTGTCGAAACCGGAGACGACACTCCCCACTCGATCGTGCATGTCGGAGAAGTCCCTTTGAGCCACGTCGGACAGAGGGGGAAGTTGATGAATGTATTACATGTTCCGACGATCACGAAGAACCTGGTGTCGGTCGGACAAATCGTCGACCAGGGGATGCAGGTGCGGTTTACGCACCTCAGGTGCTTCATTGAGGATGAGGGTGAAGTTATTGCGCAAGGGCGCAGAGATGGGAGGAAGTTTATCCTCAACACCAATGATGTCGGCACCGCACTGTTTGCCAAAGGACAGAAGGTCGAGTCGGATATCGACCTATGGCACAAGCGGATCGGCCACGTCAACTACCAGAGGCTTCAAGACCTGCAACCGGAACAAGTCGTTTTCGGTTTGCCGAAGTTTAGCGGCCGGAGAGCCCAGATTTGTGAAGCCTGCCAACTCAGGAAGCAACACCGGCTTCCATTCCCCACTGAAAGAAATCGAAGCCGTAACAAGCTCGATCTTATCCATTCGGATGTGTGGGGACCGGCACAAAATGTTAGCATTGGCGGGAGTCGATATTTCGTCTTCTTCATCGACGACTACACGCGGCATACGTGGATCTACCTCATTGAGCGGAAGAGCGAAGTCTTCGAGTGTTTCCGGAGCCTCCAGAAGATGGTGGAACGGGAATCAGAGAGGAAGATCAAATGCCTACGGTCGGATGGCGGAAAAGAGTACTTTTCCGGCCAATTCAACAACTATCTGCAACAAAAAGGAATTCGGCGAGAATTCGGCTGCAGATACACACCACAACAGAACGGTGTGGTCGAAGGAAGAATCGGTCGCTGATTGACGCGACTAGGGCAATGCTGGAGGAAAAGAGCATGCCCAAGTTCTATTGGGCGGAGGCGGTCCAAACGGCCGTTTACATCCAGAACCGGATTGGGGACAAGGTGTCAGCTCACGAGCTGTATTTCGGGCGCAAGCCAAATTTGAGACACCTCCGGATATTCGACAGCTTAGCCTATGTACATGTGCCGGATGAGAAGCGGAGAAAGCTGGATGCAAAATCGGAAAAATGCATCCTAGTTGGCTATGCTCAAGAGCAAAAGGGGTATAAGTGTTATAACACCCGGACGAAGCAGGTCCGAGTCAGCTGAGATGTCGAGTTTGATGAATCGGCATCGTGGTATTCTTTACCAACTCTGACTTCCGATCCCGACCTGATGTCGAAGGATGGGGCTTGTGAGCCCGAACCGGCCCAGGTAGAGAAAGATGAAGCCGGGACTCAAGATGAGAGCTCGGAATCATTCCAGTTAAGCGGATTGAATGAGAGACTGGAGTCCAACCAGTCGGATGATGAGACGGCGAGTAGTGGAGACTCTGTCGTGCTCTCCCCGTGCAAGGAACCGAGGAGACGGTTCACACGCAAAGAGAAAGGGAAGCAGAAGATGCCGGAATTCGAGACTGGCAATGATGAGTCGGATCGGTGCGTATATGACTTATGCAAGGACATAGGCAGATCTTTAGGAACGAAGATCGAACCGGCCAAGAAGGGTCTCATACTGGGTAACGGTGAGCTACGCCGGTCCACCCGCCAGAAGGATCTCGTTAAACGGTACAGGTATAACGAGTACATGGCACATCATTATGCGTACATGACCAAGGTCGCGGAAGTGCATGAGCTGTAGAGCTACGCAGAAGCGGCGAAGGACACAAATTGGCATGCCGCTATGGAGGAAGAAATGCGGGCACTAGATGCCAACGGAACTTGGGACCTGGTTGACCCTCCCCATCACTGTAAAACTGATCGGATGCAAGTGGGTGTACAAGGTAAAGTACAATGCCGACGGTACAGTTACCCGGTACAAGGTTCGGTTAGTGGCGAAGGGATATGCGCAGACCCACGGAATCAACTACGATGAGACCTTCGCTCCTGTAGCAAAGATGACGACGGTTCGTGTGGTACTGGCGGTTGCTGCGGCAAGGGGGTGGCATCTTCATCAGATGGATGTGAAGAATGCCTTCCTTCAAGGAGATCTTGAAGAAGAAGTCTTTATGACTCAACCCCCCGGATTTCAATCGGAGGTGAACAAGTCGGCGGTATGCCGGCTGAGGAAGTCGTTGTACGGCTTGAAGCAAGTCCCCCGTGCTTGGAATGCTAAGATCATGCACCGGTTGCGAAAGATGGGGTTTGGTGCCTCTAAGTCGGACTCTTCCCTGTTCATCCGTCAAGGCTCAAATGGTCCAGTATGTATCTTACTCTATGTTGATCATTTAGTCATCACCGGCCCAGGTCTTTCGGAAATCAACCGCGTCAAGTCCCAGTTTTCAGACACATTCGATATGAAGGACTTGGGGGACCTTCATTATTTTTTGGGGATCGAGGTCATCCGCACCCCCGACGGCATATTGCTTTCTCAACGCCATTATGTGTTGAATATACTGTACAAGTTCGGCATGACGGAATGCCGACCTGTCTCCACACCCCTGGACCGGAATCAGAAGATCTGTCCCAACTCCGGACAAGCCTGCGATGAGAAAAGGTTTCGACAAATAGTCGGAAGCCTGATCTACTTGACCATCACCCGACCCGACATTAGCTATCCGGTCGGAGTGGTAAGACAATTCATGCAGAAGCCGACCGTGGAGCACCTTCAGTGCGTGCAACGAATACTGAGGTATGTAAGCAGCACTAAGGACCGGGGGCTCTTATACCAGCAAGGTATAACCGAAGAGCTTGTCGACTACACGGATGCTGACTGGGCTGGTGATGCAACGGATCGTCGCTCAACTTCCGGCTTTATGTTTTCTCTTGGGAGCGCGGCTGTTGCGTGGAGCAACAAAAAGCAGCCAATAGTGGCTCTATCCAGCACTGAGGCTGAATATCGGGGCGCAACCGTTGCCACCTGCGAAGCCATTTGGCTTCGGCGACTACTGCAAGACCTAAGGATCGAGGTACCGACCTCGATCCTTATCTACTACGATAACCTCAGCAACATGCAGCTCGCCAAGAACCCTGTGTTCCATGCTCACACAAAGCACATAGAAGTGCATTATCACTTCGTGTGTGAGCGGGTCCTGAGCGGTGAAGTTGAACTACGGTATGTTCACACGGATCGGCAAGTTGCCAACATCTTCACCAAACCGCTTGGGTCGGACAAGTTGCAGCACTTTACCGAAATGCTTGGTGTTCAGCATCTCGACATGCCGCACTTGAGGGGGAGACGCAAAGGCAAAAAAACTATTGAATCCGTAGGTAAGAGAAGAACCGGTAGAGGTGGCGACAAGAAGAAAAATGAAGCCGAGTCGACGAAGGAAATCGGCACATCCGAACAGGTCGGAGTGAGCGGCTGTGAAGAAGAAGTGTACACTCAGGAAGAGAAGTGCATGCTATGCGGAGGTCATCACGATCGTAATGGCCATGATGCGGAGTCGAATGAAGAATTCGACTTCGGTGAACCGGCTGAAGAAGCCAAGGGAAGCACGGAGAAGGCCAAGACCCGGACGGGTGCGATGTGGTGAGAGGCCTGAAGCCGAAAATCGAATCGGAGGATACCAATTTGGACAAGAGCTGGAACGAGTCGGAGACAGCCGATTCAGATCAACAGACGGATCCGGATGAGTTGGATCAATGAGAGGCCAAGGAGACACGGACGCAGCGGAAGTCAATGCCATCGCGGAGGAACCGACGGATCGGCAAGCGCCGGAGTCATAGCAGCGAAGGAGCTAAGATGGGCCTATTGAGCAGACATGCCGAAGGTCGAGGCGCGCAGAACCAAAGGGGTCGCGGCAAACGGGACCGGACTGGACAAGGAGCGCGAGCAAGGCGAAGCGACGCCAGGAGAAGTCGGTTGGATGAACCGGCTGCCACAAAGGTTGACACTACGACCCTACCTCAGGTTGAGCTTGAGGGGGAGTGTTGAGCGGCAAGCTCAATCGGAGCCGGATCGGCTGAATAAGCCTGAGTCGGTAAGCGAGAGGAATTGGTATGCCGGTGAGCAACCGAGCCGGTAAGCAGTAAGGACCGGTGAGCTGGGGAGCCGGTATGCCGGATCCAATCCGTAATTGGTAGCCTAGTATAGGTTAGACTACTAGGCAGTTATAGTCTCGTAGTTAGTGTCTGATGCTCGTGTGAGCATTGAAGTACACCGTACTTCTAACAGTCCTGTGTGGACTTGTATAAATAGCGTTGATGAGCGCGTTGTAGATACAGAGCACAAAGTATTCATATAATTTTTGAAAATAGTGTGTCCTGCTCTCTCTCTCTCTCTCTCTCTCTCTCTCTGTACTGTTCTTTCTAACGCTTCCGCAAGCAATCTTTAACAGATTAGAAGGTTGGAGTCAGACAAGTGTGGAAACAAGTCGGAGTCGGACAAATGTGAAAGAGTCGGAGTCGGATTACAGAAGGAAATATAATATGTTTTTTGCCAAGTAGAAAAATAGAATTAGTTAAAATAGATTTGTTGTAGTTCTTGGCGAACAAGGCAAGTGTAAATCTTGGTAGAGAGACTCTCGAATCACCTATAAAAAGGGATTGAGAGCATTGTAATTTTATCATTCTATTTTGGTTTAATATAAGTCTTCTACCTCTCGTAATAGGACTTAAAGAACCGAAACCACATATGTAGGCACCGAAACATAGTTTATTGTTAACATTTTTTTCGTGTATAAACTATTCATGACGTGAACATACATGGTTGAGCCTCGGGGAGCCGCCATGAAAAAATCGATATAGAGATCATGGAAAGACATTAAATTGTCACCCCCATGGTTTTTAAAACACCTTTGTGTTACCATAGTAACCTCATCTTGAACCTCATCTCATATGTCTAGAGGGGTATTAACGTGAGATCATGATATCGATTAATATTTGCCCATGATATGTTTACATCACGACATGATGTTATGACTATCTCTCTGATCTTATCCTATTTCTTTTCCAGAAATAATCATTTAATGGCTCAAAATGACGACCCGATGTCATCCGCTCAAGCGGAAGGAACTCAAGGAAATCCTCCTGGACAAATGCCCATTGAGATGTATTTTTCGCAAATAACCCAATACCTTAGTTTCACCGCTCAATAAATGACAAAACTTCGGCAATTTCAAAGTGCTCTCGAGGCACGTGTCATTAGTCTACAACGTGAGACTAATAGACCTGAGGAGCGACAAGGTGAACCATCGTTTGTCGTTAAGCCATTTGCGGGAGACAAAAAGGAAAGAACCAAAGAAGTAATCTGCAAGTGGTTGGGCCAATGGGAGTCTCATTTTGAGCTTTATCCCACGCTAGATAGTATAAAGATTGCATATGACGGCCGAGAACTAAGGGGTAAGGCCGCCGCCTGGTGGCGTGGGCTCCGTACTTTGGGGAAATTGCTCGATACCTGGACAGATTTTGTCATAGTTTTCAAGGGCCAATTTCTGCAACCTCCCTCTCGAACCGAGGCAGCACAAGCTTTAATGAACCTCTCTAGTCGGAAATTTTCCTCGCTAGAAGACTATGTCCACCATGCTAGAACCCAAATCCCAAAATTGGGTCTAGAAGGGGACAACTGGTTAATAGTTTGTTTTGTCAATGGCATCTCCAATTTGGACTATCATTGGATAGTGCATGATAAGGATCCAAAATCCTTCGAAGAGGCCGTTGAAATAGTTCTTCGCTATCAACACACTTCGAAGAAGGACCACAACAAACCCAGCGAAGCGCCCGGGACTAAGAAGTCGCAATTCGTTGGGAAACGCAAGACACCCAACGAATTCATGGATCGCGATTGTTAGCGACAACATCCTTTTTGCGTATTCTGCAAAAAGAAGGGTAATACAAAAGAGCAATGTCGAAAGCTCCAACGGAAAGAGCACGACAACAAAGCTAAAGTTGCAGACCATAAAGGTCAGATTCCTAATGTCCTTCAGGTCTATACACATCATTTAAGTAATTGTCAATGTTCTTTCCCTCATTATGTATTGGGTCCCAATGATTTACTATGTGCAAACGGGTATATCAATTGATCTCTCGTACAATTTTTGTTTGATTCGGGAAGCTCACAAAACTTTGTGAATGATCGTTTGGTTCAGATATGAGGAATCCAACCCACCATAAGTGATCACACCTACACGGTGCACTTGGCTGATGGAAGAGTACAATACATCAACGGGGCAATTAATTCATTAGGAATTTCTATTGATACTTATATAGAGGAACTAGACTTCCATGTAATGAATCTTTGTACCACCGATATAATATTGGGTTATCCCTGGTTTTATAATAAAAACTCTTCTTTATCTATTGATTGGGTTCATCATTCAACAACTTTTGTACTGAACGATTGTACTCATTTTATTCAATGTGTCAAAAAACAATCCCTCTCGATTGTTTCCTCGTGTCCATCAATATCTGATTTGTCTTGTTCTACTCTATTTTATTGTGTACTTGATCCGAACATTCACGTTTACAATATTGATAATGTCTCAGTTCAATTAACATATTTTGAACAACAACAACTTGATGAAATCTTAAATTATTTTCGTGATGTTTTTCCGAGTGAACTACCAGATGGGTTACCTCCTAAATGTAATATAGACCATTGTATAGATATTGTACCTGGCGTTGCACCAATAAGTATACCTCCTTATCGCTTAAGTCGATCCGAAGAGGATGAGGTATCAAAGCAACTCAAGGACTATTTACGAATGGGTTATATACGTTATAGTAAATCTCCATGGGGTGCACCAATTCTCTTGGTTAAAAAGAAAGAGGGCACATGGCGTATGTGTATTAATTACCGACGCTTGAATAAAGTGACGATCAAGAATTCGTATCCATTGCCCCGGGCTGACGATCTAATTGACCGTCTCTAGGGAGCTCGGTATTTTACGAAACTTGATCTACGTACTGGCTACCATCAAATTCGTATAAGTGAGGACGATGTTCCTAAAACGGCCTTTCGTACACGCTATGGCCATTATGAGTTTTTGGTTATGCCTTTTGGTTTGACCAATGCTCCGACTACATTTCAACAAGAAATGAATGACATTTTCCAAGAACAACTTGGAAAATTTGTCGTTATTTTCTTGGATGATATTTTAGTTTATAACCGTACATTACAAGAACATGCTAAACATGTCCACTTTGTTTTACAAACATTGCGTGACAAACAATTTTACACGAAGATCTCAAAATGTGAGTTCTTCAAGAAATCAATTACTTATCTTGGACATCTCATAACCGAACGAGGAGTTGAAATTGATCCTTCTCGCATCGATAAAATCAAGCTTTGGCCCACTCTTCGGAATATTCGAGAAGTTCGATCATTCCTTGGTTTTGTCAGGTTTTTGTGAAAATCCCTTTGTAATTACTCCCAATTGACGATGTCGTTTACTGATCTTCTAAATGGTCAAACACGTAAGTCTACAAAACCTATTGTGTGGAATGCTACACTAGACCTCGTCTTTAAGGAAGTCAAGGACCTGGTGTGCAAGGCTCCTTCACTTCTTTTACCCGATCCTTCAAAACCTTTTGAGGTTGAAACCGATGCAAGGAATTATGCTATTGGTGTTGTCTTATATCAAGATGGTAAACCAATAGCATTCGAGAGTAAGAAACTTGATTCTGCTCAATGTCGGTATACCCTTCAAGAAAAGGAATTATTTGCAGTTATACATGCGCTCAAAACATGACGCCATTATCTTTATGGAAATCGCTTTGTGGTAACTACGGACCACGAGTCCTTGAAATATTTTTGTGACCAACAAGACCTAAAAGGTCGTAAGGCATGATGGGCTGATCTCATCTAAGACTTTGATTTTTCCATACGATATCGTAAAGGTTCCATGAACACTGTCGCTAATGCACTAAGTCGCATCCGTGAAGTTAACATGCTTAGCTTCATTGAAATATCATCAGATCTTTATGATCACCTTCGAGGAAAATATCCTGATGACAGTTATTTCGCAAAATGCTGGGCAAGAGTTGAGTCTGGAACAAACACCACCACATCCTCGAAGGAATACTTCCACATTGCTAATGGTCTGCTCTACCGTAATGGGAAGGTTTGTGTTCCAGATTTGCCTGAGGTAAAAAAGAGAATTCTTTTTCAATTCCATGATGCACCCTCAACAGGGCACCCTGGAATACATCGTACACTCGTTCTCATCTCCACTCAATTCTATTGGCCTAAGATGCGCCCTGATATACATAATTATGTGACTAAATGTCACCAATGTCAGGTTAACAAAGCCGAGCGACTTAAAGCCACATGACTTTTACATCCCTTGGACATTACCAATAATAAGTGGGAAAGTATATCCATGGATTTTATTGTTAGCCTTCCTCGCACCCAAAAAGGTCATGATGCCATCTGGGTTGTGGTTGATCGACTAACTAAAATGGCCAGATTTATTGCTACTAAAACCACAGTAACAACTCCTGAATTGGCTTACCAATTCGTTGACGAGTTATTTCGTTTAATGGGTTACCGATAGATATCGTGAGTGATCGAGATCCAAAATTTACTAGTGATTTCTGGACGCAAGTCTTTAAGAAGTTAGAAACTACGTTGAGCATGAGCTCCACGGATCATCCTCAATCTGATGGACAAACAGAACGAGTAAATCAAATTATTGAGGACATGCTTTGACCATATGTTGGTGCAAAACCAACAAAATGGGAACGTTATCTCCCAATTTTGGAGTTTGCTTATAACAGCTCCAAGCATACGTCGACGGGATATAGTCCTTTTATGTTGATGTATGGTTTTCAACCACGAGCCCCGATTGATGTTAATATACATCATGATGAGTTGCGAAGTATGCAAAAATTTCTTCAGGATATGCAAGATATGTTGCATATTGCACGAGATAATATAACAACAGCTCAAGATAGAGCGCGTTTTTATGCCGATCATCATAGGCAACCTCGTGTATTCAACCCTGGACAGAAGGTATTTTTATGTGTACCTCACAATTCTAAGACATTGTCTACGGGTAAGTGCGCTAAGTTAGCCCCACGGTTTTGTGGACCTTTTATAGTCCTCAAACGCATTGGGTCATCAGCCTATTGTCTCGCTCTTCCCGATGGTGTTGGAATTCATCCAGTCTTTCATGCGAGTCATCTAAAAGAACTTCTAGGTTCTAGCCGCAATACAGTTACAATTGAAACTCTGGTTACTTCTGAAGAATTATCTTCTAAACCACATGTACCAGAAAGAATTCTCGATGTTAAAACAAAAAAATACGTACTAAGGAAATCCGAGAATTTAAAATAAAATGGATGGATAAATCAATAAAAGATGCCACATGGGAACGCGAAAATACTGTCAGAACTAACTTCCCTAACTTTCCATTCCAAGAGTGCAATGTTTTAAAGAGGGGGAGTATGTTACGGGCATGACCATCTAATATCCTGTGGTTAGAATTTACCATAGTATCCTATACACGTGGATAAGTGTGGGGCTTAAACGAGAGTATAAAGAAGGGGATGATTACTTTTAATCCTCGGGATTGAGACAACCCATTAGGCCAAGTGCGAACTTGCTTGGGGGCCTTGGGTATTGCTATAAATAAGAGGCCTAGCTACCCTCATTTGATCATCTTGTTGACTACATCGAGACTATGTCTTGTGGTGGGTCAACTCTTGTAGCGAGCGGGCCAACACCAGGTACGACTCGACGCCACAACGGTGGTATAGGACGCCGATCGAGGCTCGAGTCCATCTTGATCCCTTTGCTCGGGGGTGGTCGAGTGGATCGACACCCTTCTTTCTCTCTCTCCTTTCTATCTAGATCTATATTCTATCCTTATCTAATGCTTACATTAGTCTATATCTCTAATAGACTTCTTCAAGTTGGGCCGAATGACGGCAAACAAGCGAAGCACTTCGCCCCTGAACGAGTTCAACATGGACGACTATGATGGGGAGTGGCTTCTGATCGGAAGATTCCTGAGCACGATGACGACGGACGTGTCATGGATGAAAGAAGAAGCAAGTCAAATCTAGAAGAAAGATTGCAAATTCTTCCTACGAGGCAGGAATATCTGGCGGCATCTGAAGAAGTTGAACGACGCACCACTCCAGGTGGTGACATAGGAAGAAGACCAATCAGTGTTGAAGACAGAGTTCCACGAGAGTCCTTGGTCCGGACATCGGGGGACATGGGCCATGTTCGAGAAGCTAAAAGAGAAGTATTGGTGGCCGGGAATGTATAAGGATGTGCACCACTTCGTGTCGACGTGCGAAAGCTACCATATGCACTCAGTGATTCGACACCGCAGTGAGCTGCACCCGACTTACCCGCCAACCATACACTTCAAGTGGATGGTTGAGTTGGTGACAATACCAATGGGAGTAGGGCAGATGCGGTACCTAGTGCTAGCAAGGGAAGATCTAACAAACTAGGTGGAAGGCCAAGCATTGACGAACAAGACAACTACGGCCGTATGCAAGTTCCTAATAGAGGCTGAAGAGCTATTTGGCCGACTAGGGATCAAGTTGGTCCTCACGATGATGTACAATCCAAAGGCGAATGTCAGGAACAGTACTAAGATAGAGAAGTACTGTCAGGAACAATACTAAGGTCTTCAAGCACTTCGTCTTTGAACTTGATGGAGTATGCCCAAACTTTCCGTGTACAATCATCTACGAATGTGATGAAGTACCAGGAGCCTCCTAGTGATGGATTTGGCATGGACCCACATATGTCTGTGTGCACGAGCCCTAGGGGTTGTCGTAACATCTCATAGTGGAGAGAGTGCGGACTTCGGGTATGTTTCCCATATCGACAATGGTCACAAAAGTCCTTCTTTGCCTGGAGTTTCGGAATGTAGCCAACCAACATCAGCCGATCAAGTCCGGCTTGAGACATGTGGCCAAGTCGGCCATGCCATAAGTTTGTGTCGGTTTCCTCGGCTATGTTCACGGCCCCTTCAAGGTTGATCACCATCAATGGGTATAGATTATTATACTTATGCTCACTACCGATTTTGAGGTTTATGGCTATCTAGCACTCTTGCCCGTTTTCCAGTCAGACTGTGCCATTGGCATTGGCTGAATAGTTCAAGAACCATTCGATGTTGGGGGTCGTGTGAAATTTGGCGCCAGAGTCTAGTAGCCATGTGTGTGCAACTTGTGCACTGTAAAGGACTTCTCCGATCATTGGGTCCTCTAAGGAGAGGATTTCTCCAGATCGGGTGGCCGACTGGAGAGTGGTCGAAGTCGGAACGTCCCGATTCCGCTCGGATCGTTGACCACTCTCTTTTCTTTTCATTGACCAACTGTCGGAAACATTGTGGCCAGCTTTCCTATAGTGTGTGCAATACTCACTTGATTGGACCATTTTCGACTTCGACCGTTGTCGGTCACCCCTTGTTTTCGATCGGTTGTAGCGTCGATCGATGTCGTGAGGAATGTGCTTCATGATATAAAAATGAGCTTATGTATTGTATTTAGTAGTATTTGAGAAACTTGAATCCACAACCTTATAAACCAAGCACAATGTATATACCACTGGGGTAGGCTATTTGGTTTTAGAAATGTTATGAAGAATGTGCTTCACTATATAAGAATAAACTTAAATATTATATTAAGTAAAATTGAGGAACTTGAACCCTCAACCTTGTATATCAAGCACAAAGCATACACCACTAAGCTAAGTTATTTGTTTTAAGTATCCATCATTGTACTTATCCCATATATATTTTCATACATGGCAGCTCAAATGAGCATGAAGGCTATCATGCATCACATGCAATGCAAGTGCGCCAAATGGTGATCATGCATCACATGTAACTCATGCATTACATGCATGCCATGCTCCTACACGTTACCATATGCATAGCAATACTTATAAAAACAGGGGAAACAACAAAAGGAAATCAAGGAAGAGAAAGTTTGAGAATCAAACCCGAATCAAACAAATAAATTAGCTTGTTGGTGAAGAGGCTCGTGTTTCCAAGTTGGAGTCAAGGGTTCGAATCAAGAGTTAGCAAAGAAAGAGTTCATCTTGCTATCAAGCGTTGTACAACTGGTAAAATCATGTATTTTTAATATAAAGTTTGTTCTTATCATACCATTTCGATTCTTCAATCATACATCGTCTCTGTCTCTTATTCTTGCTCGTCTCTCTCTCGTACAATACTTTCAACTTTTGTTCTTGCTATGCTTAATCTTTGTGGTAAAATATTATCTTCTTAATATAAATCATGTTAATATCATATACTATTGCTTCTTGAGTCATATATTGTCTTTGTCTCTATTCTACGCTCGTCTCTTTGTCACACAATACTTCTAAACTCTTATTCTTCTTATCCTTAATCTTCCTAACATTTGTGCGCAAGCCTTATAAAAGTTCCTTCAACTCTCCTTAACCTTAGTCCCTGCGACTTCGCCGTACGAACCACAACTACCTTGGCACCGATTCTGTCGGCTTGTTCGTTCATTCGACTCTGTCGGTCGAACGACTCGATCGAGTGATGGGCTTCTGCCGACTCATCGATTTTCGCCTGATGTCCTCTGTAAGGACTTGGCCGATTGTTTCGTCCAAGTTTAGGATTGGTCGACTATTGGCGTATGTCGTGCAAAATACCTCCCAACTCATTGGCAAGGTCGACAGGAAGGCAAGGGCTTTCACTTCTTCTTTGAAGTTGATCCCTTGTGACGAGAGCTCAGACAACACTCGACTGAAGGTGTTGATGTGGGAGGTCGCCGAATCAGTCTTTTTCATCTTCATATTGAATAGTTGTTTGATCAAAATTAATTTCGAAGATGAGGACTTGTTCTCATAGACGGCCTGTAGTTTCTCCCACAATGAGAACGATGTCGTCTGTTTTGCCATGCTGAAGTTGACGTTTTCGGCTAGGTGCATTCAGATGGTGGATCATGCTATTTTGTCCACTGATCTCCACTCTTTTGCTGTCATCGAAGCAGGCTTTTCGTTGTGCCGAATGGCTTCAACTTGTCTTCAGATGATCAACACATCCTGCATCATCTCCTTCCATAGGGCATAATTTTTGTCATCGAACTTTCTGATTTCAACTCATGTTTCGGATGTTGAAGCCATATTCCTTTTATGAAAATAAGATTTCTAACCTGGCCTTTTCCTCTCAGCTTCTTCTGTTGTCTCTTGCCGCCGTGCAGCAAGGTCACTCTGATACCAGTTGTGGATGCATAGAAAACAACACACACAGAAAATACAGTGAATCGAGACTTAGATAGTAAATTGAGCTTTAATGGAAAGCTTCTTATTACTTCGTTCTCTCTCAGAGATACAATACTCTTCTCGTCATCAATCATTACAATGTTAGGTATTCACTTAAATACTAAGCCCTAACTTATTAATGAGTTCACACTCGAACGGATACCATTTGGGAGGAGTCGGCCTTTTATGCCAACAAACGGGTGCGTAACCCAATACGTAGATTGGGTGTGTAAAACCGTACGCAAAATATGGCCGTGGCAGTGTTTAAACCAAGAGGCCGTTAGAATGCTATTCCTCGTAAGGAATATTTTTGGGGGTTAGTATAGAAGGCTCATTTATGAGCGGTCAAGTACTGTCAATACTTGTGTCAGCCCAATAGTCAGGGCTTGTATAAAAGGTGCTCACTGAGCACAAAATATGTACAGAGAACATACAAAGAATTATTTTTGAATATATTTTTGGTGTTTCTGCCCTCTTTGTCTCTCCCTCTCCTTCTCTGTGTTTCATTGAACTCTCGTACTTCCGAACCGGGTACTCTATGTTCTTACGTATACGCATCCGCACACGTATTCTTTTACAGAAAGTATCTAGATATCTTATTCGTGTACTAAAACCTAACTTCGAGAAGTGCAAGAAGTGTTCCTTATAGTCCAACATTTTAGATGGGAGTGGCTCGCGTGGGGTGATCCATGTATATCGAGTGTAAATTTGTCATATTTCTTGGCGTATTACTTTATTACGGTCTTCATGAGATATTAAAGTTTGATCAATCCCATGGTTGTACTTACGGGGAGGTAGGTTATTAATGTCTATGCCATTTGCAAGTAACCAACTCACTACAGTGTTATACCAAGAGCTATTGTCTCCAGATGCATATAGGGATCGGGATGCCTCAAAGGCTCGACGGGAGATCCTATCTTGTGCTTGGCTATGTATCCGATGAATAAAAACTACCACTTGGAAAAGTGCTTCTACTAACATCGGGGGCAAACTGAACTCTGGTCTAATAATGTCATGTGGTATTATCGATTTGCTTTGGAGTTGACGTGATAACATCATCACCAAAGGTCTCCCTAATTGCGTCCACGTGAAAGATGGTAGACCTAGAGCCCATACTACTGATATCGAGGTCGTTGCCTCAGAGTTTCATATTGTACTTCCTCTCATAATAGTGATCTGTTTGGAGTTTGTGGACTCCACATCCTTTTGCCCCTTTTTGGGTTTTCCACGTTAAATATCCGTGTCTCGTTTGTGAGTCTTGCATTTCTTCTTTTTTCTTGTCTGGGCATTTTCTTCTTTTTTCTTTGCACTCGAATAAGTACACGAGAAACCGGTTATGGTCGGTCATGATCCTAACACTTTACCCACCCCATTCCACTATTGTTCTTCGGAAACCCCTTGCCCTCCCTTCACCGGCCACTTGAACTAAATGCCAATGGGCTTTGTAGTTCGCCCAAGTCGAATGGCTGGACCCCGTTCCTTCACAGACCTTGACATCCCCACAGCCGACACAAACAAGGGCCAGGCCTCCAAAATTTCGAAAGATACCAGGCTAACTTTTCCGAATCTGCCAATAGAGGCTTTTGAGCTCGGTGCCATTTTGCGGCACGACACTTCCTACGAGCACATCGACCTCCTCACCCGATTACAAATAACGGCCATAGCGTGCATGACCGAAGAGCATGCAGATAGGGCAATGGTTCAGAGGGCTATCACCAGTGAACTAGAGTTTGATGAAGAGGCAGCCATGAGAAAATCAGCTGAAAATGATAGAAGAGGAGCAGCCACCTCCTCATAGAGCTACCCGAGTTAAACACGACCCTGGTAGACGTTTACTGGGAACTGGAGAAAAGGACCCGGGCGGTTAAAGATATGGCTTCAAGCAGTAAACAAGTGTGCAAGCAAGCAAAAAAGGCCACAAAGATCTAACAGGCTTCAGAAGCCCGAGTGGCGGAGCTCGAATGGAAGCTCTAGGAAATAGGAAGCTTTGGCCAAGTCGACCATCTCACCCTCCCCGCTCCCTACACCGATTACGCGGACGGAAACCACACCGAGGAAATTTAGCCCTCAGCTACAACCACCAACCATGAGACACCCCTCCCCACCGACACGACATCGGCATCACCACCAAACTACAAAGAAGAATTGGAAGCCTGGAAGGCGATTGCCGAAAAGGCCAAACAACGGTACCAGGAGGCCAAGGAGGAAATCCACCGACTACACGAGCAAGCTCAGAAACACGAAGCCGAACTACAACAAAACCTCGACTCCTAGACGACTGAATATAAGCACAACCTCCAAGAAACGGAAGCGAAGGCTGCAGTAGCTCTTCAAGCCGCCAACGACGAATCGTCTGCCAAACTCCAAGAAATGGAAGCAAAGGTCATGGTAGCTCTTCATGCCACCAACAACGAATCAACTGCCAAACTACAAGACTTGGAAGAAGGGTACCAACGAGCCTAGTGTATTAAGAATGATGAACTACTTACTCTCCAATGTGAGTGTTGGCATGAAAGGCTGACTCCTTCCATTTTGTACCGTGGTGTGAACTCGTCCATATAGTTAGGGCTTAGCACATGCGCGATAACCTAACATTGTAAAGAGGGGGTTTTTTCGCTTGATCATTCGTGTACAGAGTCTGTGTGTGTGTGTGTGTGAGAGAGAGAGAGAGAGAGAGAGAGAGAGAGAGAGCAGAAATAAAAGAGCTTCCATTACAGCTTCATTTGTGTATCTAACATCTGTCTATATCTTCTTGTGCTCCTTTTGTGTTGTTTGCTAAGCATAACAAATAGGTTCTCACATATGTTTCGGCATATTTGTCCATTAACTGGTATCAGAGTAATCCGCAGCTCGGCGACAACAAATAGCAGAAAAAGCTGAAAGGAAAAATACCAAGTTAGCAAATCTCACTTTCAGAAGAATCATGGCATCTGTTGGGATTACGGTCCCTCTGGATGGGATGGTCAGATGTCCGGGAATCGGGAATGAAGACCCCGGCTACGGAGCCGGATGATGAAGACCCCGGCTACGGAGCCGGATGATGAAGACCCGGTTCCGGATCCGGATGATGAAGACCCCGGCTACGGAGCCGGATGACGAATGTACCCGGAGAGAGATCCGGATGCGGGGACATATTTGTGAATATGTTTGCCAAGGGCCCTTGAGGCTATATTTGTAAATAGCCCGAAAGTCATATGTGTATAAATATGACTTAGGGCAAACAGTTTTGTGGTTACTCATTTTTCTGGTTTTTTCACTTAGAGAGAGCTAAGTGAGCAGCCGAGAGAGAGAGAGAGAGAGAGAGAGAGAGAGAGAGAGAGAGAGAGAGAGAGACGAAGAGGTCGTTGCCTCTGTGTATTACCGCCGCCTGTGGCGAAGACAGTGAGCTCAAGGTTGTTGCCTTGTAGCTTCACCATTGTACATCTCTGTTTATAGTGATAGTTGGAGTTTGAGGACTCCCGTGGTTTTTTCCCATTTAGGGTTTTCCACGTGAAACATCCTGTGTACTCTTCTCTCTATTGTCTTTGTGCATTTTGTATTTCCTGTTTTCTGGGAGTTGATCCTATTCCTCGGTTGTGACCAAGCACTGTGTTCAACAAAGTGGTATCAGAGCGACGGTAACACAGAAAATGGAAGGCGGCGGTAGTGGGCCTCCGGGCATGATGGTGTTGAACGCACAGAACTACGCCGACTGGAAGATAAAGATGGAAGACCTTCTCATCGTCCGAGACCTGTATGAACCGATCGACAATGCCGAGATACCCAAGGGGGTAATAGAGTCGGAGTGGAAGCTCCTGAACCGGAAAGCCGTAGTGACGATCCGGCAATATGTCGATGTAAGTGTTCTGCAACATGTGGCGAACGATACGAACGCCTATGAGATGTGGCAGAAGCTGTCCGGACTGTATGAGAGGAAGAATGCTCTGACCCGGACCTCCCTGATGAGGAAGATAGTGAATCTTAAGTACCGGGACGGCGAGAGCATGGTCGAACACGTCAGCACGTTCATGGGATTCGTGAACCAGCTTGCGGCGATCAAGTTCCCGTTGGATGACGCAATGCAAGCCATCATGCTGATGTGTACCCTTCCGGAGAGCTGGGAGAACTTGGTAGTTACTCTCAGCACCTCCTGTAAGGAAGAGAACTTGTCTTTACTAACGGTAAAGACAAGTATTCTAAATGAAGAAGCGCGTCGGAGAGATAAAGAACCGGCCTCCGACTCGAAGGCGCTGCTTACCGAATCGGATTGGGGAAGACAACGGAACCGGAGTCCGCAAAGACGGGAGAAGTCGGGGACACGGTCGCAGTCGAGGGGAAGACCTACATGCTTCTACTGTGGGAAGCTGGGACACTTCCAGAAGAACTATCGGCATTTCCGGAAAGACAACGGAACCAACGGTACCGATTCGAAGAAGTCACCGGAGCGAAACGGTGCATACCGGGGAGCCACGGACCGGAGAGGTCCGGATCGGCGAGGGCATGACCGGAAAGGAATGACGGCACTCGCGGCAAGTGAAGAAGAGATAATGCTCATTACCGAAGAGAGGGAGCTGAACCTTGCCGGTGAAGAGATGACCTGGGTGGTCGATTCCGGAGCGTCATTCCACCTGACCCCGGAGAAGAAATACTTCTCATCCTACACAGCCGGTGAGCACGGCTGTGTTCGGATGGGAAATGAAGGTACATGCCGGATTGCCGGCATAGGAGACGTGTGGCTGATGACATCAACCGGATGCAAGATGCTGCTGAAGGATGTCCGACACGTTCCGGAGGTTCGATTGAACCTGATTTCGGCCGGGAGGCTAGACGATGAAGGCTACACGGGTAGCATCCGGAACGGCGTAATGAAGTTCAGTAAGGGGAGCCTGATAGTGGCTCGAGCCCGGAAAGTCAACACACTGTACCTTATGAATGCCTGGTTGTGTCCGGAGGAGTTGAACGTGGCAACCAACACTGCCGGTGAGCTGTGGCACAAGAGACTGTGCCACATGAGTGAGAAGGGGATGAAGAGGCTTGCAGAAGACAACCTTATTCTAGTGAAGCATGTGCACCTGGAGAAGTGCACCGATTGCCTGGCCGGTAAGCAGAACCGAACCTCCTTCCACTCAAGGCCACCGACGAGACGTAGCGCACCATTGGAGTTGGTGCACACTGACGTGTGTCAAGTAGAAACGAAGTCACATGGCGGAGCCCAGTACTTCGTGACATTCATTGATGACCACAGCCGGAAGCTGTGGACGGCACCGTTGAAGACAAAGGACCAAGTGTTGTGCATCTTCAAAGAACTCCACGTGAGAGTGGAAAGGGAATCCGGCAAGAAGCTGAAAGCGATACGAGCGGATAACGGAGGGGAATACCGGGGGCAGTTCGAGGAGTACTGTCGCTCGAAGGGAATCCGGCTCGAGTTTACTGTGCCGACGACGCCGGAACTGAACGGGCTGGCCGAGAGGATGAACCGGACCATAATGGAGAGGGTCTGGAGTATGCTGGCGCATGCGAAATTACCCAAGGGGTTTTGGGCTGAGGCAATGTCAACGGCGACATACGTGATAAACAGATCACCCTCAGTACCTTTGGACGGAGACACGCCGCAGAGAGTGTGGACCGGTAGGGAAGTATCCTACCGGCATCTGAAGGTGTTCGGGTGTCTCGCATATGTGCATGTGGCAAAGGACCGGAGAGGAAAGCTAGATCCAAAGACCCGGCCATGCATATTCCTCGGTTACGGCGATGACGAGTTCGGCTACCGAGTATGGGACCCGGTCATGCATATGGGAGCCGGTTACCGAAGCTCCGGAACGGAGATATCCTCTAAGAGAGAGAAGGGCCCCCCGGAGATTTCCGGAACCAGAGCACGTGCTGCTAACCGACGAGGGGGAGCCGGAGAGTTTCGAAGAAGCGAAGCTTGACACCCATAGCCGCAGGTGGTTAAGTGCCATGCAGGAGGAGATGGATTCCCTGCATGAGAACCACACATATGAACTTGTGGAGTTGCCGAAAGGAAAGCGGGCACTTCGAAACAAGTGGGTGTTCAAGCTGAAACCGGGAGATGCCGGAAACCCCCCGAGATACAAAGCCAGGATCGTGGTGAAGGGGTTCCAGCAGAAGAAGGGCGTCGACTTCAACGAGATATTTGCCCCGGTAGTGAAGATGACCTCCATCCGGACGGTGCTGAGCATAGCGGCAAGCATGGACCTCGAGGTAGAACAGATGGACGTGAAGACGGCATTCCTTCACTGTGACCTCGAAGAAGAGATCTACATGCAGCAACCGGAAGGATTCGAGAAGAAAGGGAAGGAGCACCTGGTATGCCGGTTGAAGAAGAGCCTTTACGGACTGAAGCAGGCTCCCCGGCAATGGTACCGGAAGTTCGACTCTTTCATGACCGACGAAGGGTACCACAAAACGCAGTCCGATCACTGCGTGTTTGTGAAGAAGTTCGAAGGAGGAGACTTTCTAATACTCCTCCTGTACGTGGACGACAAGTTGATCGTCGGACGGGACCAGGTCAAGATACGGATGCTGAAGAAAGCGCTTCACCGAACCTTCTCAATGAAGGACCTGGGTCCGGCGAGGCAAATACTAGGGATGCACATCATCCGGGACCGGAAGAAGAAGCAGTTGTGGCTGTCACAGGAGAAGTATGTGACAAAGGTGCTTCACCGGTTCAACATGTCGGAAGCAAGACCGGTCGGGTCAACCCTCCCGGCAAACTGCAAGTTGTCCAGCAAGCAAAGCCCCAAGACAAAGGCTGAGAAGGAGGACATGATGAAAGTACCATATGCCTCTACCGTCAGAAGCTTGATGTACGCAATGGTGTGTACAAGACCGGACATAGGATATGCAGTCGGAGTGGTGAGCCGGTACATGAGCAATCCCGGCAAAGAGCACTGGAACGCGGCCAAGTGGATACTCCGATACCTGAAGGGCACGACAAACGTGTGCCTCCGATTCGGCTCCGGTAAGCCCGAACTCGACGGCTTTACCGATTCGGATATGTCGGCTGATGCAGATACCAGCCGGTCCACATTAGGGTATGTGATGACGTATGCAGGGGGAGCTGTTTCGTGGCAGTTGAGGCTGCAGAAGACGGTTGTGTTGTCAACCACGGAGGTGGAGTACATGGCGGCTGTTGAAGCCGGCAAGGAAATAATATGGATGAAGGACTTCATTAGAGAGCTCGGTATCTGGCAGGAGGAGTACCGACTCTACTGCGACAGTCAGAGTGCCATCCACCTTGCGAAGAACGCGGCCTATCACTCCCGGACGAAGCACATCCAGCGAAGATATCACTGGATCTGGGAAAGGATAGAAAACCAGGAGTTCGTGCTGACGAAGATCCACACGGACGAGAACGGGTCAGATATGCTGACCAAAGTGCTCACACCCGACAAGCTGGAAGCGTGCCGGAAGAGGGTCGGACTGGAAAGACATCCCATGCCGAAGTGAAGGGGGAGTTTGTTGGGATTACGGTCCCTCCGGATGGGATGGTCAGATGTCCGGGAATCGGGAATGAAGACCCCGGCTACGGAGCCGGATGATGAAGACCCCGGCTACGGAGCCGGATGATGAAGACCCGGTTCCGGATCCGGATGATGAAGACCCCGGCTACGGAGCCGGATGATGAAGACCCCGGCTACGGAGCCGGATGACGAATGTACCCGGAGAGAGATCCGGATGCGGGGACATATTTGTGAATATGTTTGCCAAGGGCCCTTGAGGCTATATTTGTAAATAGCCCGAAAGTCATATGTGTATAAATATGACTTAGGGCAAACAGTTTTGTGGTTACTCATTTTTCTGGTTTTTTCACTTAGAGAGAGCTAAGTGAGCAGCCGAGAGAGAGAGAGAGAGAGAGAGAGAGAGAGACGAAGAGGTCGTTGCCTCTGTGTATTACCGCCGCCTGTGGCGAAGACAGTGAGCTCAAGGTTGTTGCCTTGTAGCTTCACCATTGTACATCTCTGTTTATAGTGATAGTTGGAGTTTGAGGACTCCCGTGGTTTTTTCCCATTTAGGGTTTTCCACGTGAAACATCCTGTGTACTCTTCTCTCTATTGTCTTTGTGCATTTTGTATTTCCTGTTTTCTGGGTTTAGGGTTTAGGGTTTAGGGTTTAACCGACGCCAACATCACAGTCTAACTAGGCAACAGGCAGGAGTGCAAAATCGCAGGGACCGGAGAAGTTCCTATCTGATTGCCCGATGGCAACATGATCACCCTGCTCCGAGTTCGGCACATACTTAATCTGAAAAGGAGTTTGGTCTCCATCGGCATGCTAGCCGAACACGGGTACAAAACGACTCTAGGTGAGTCAATATGGATGATCAGTCGAGGAAACCTAAAGATAGGAGGCGGGCACAAGTACAATAACTTGTACCCAATGATGGAGATCAATCCAAAATGGGTCGTGAACGTAGCCGGAAAGACCAACCCAAACCTATGGCATGGTAGATTTGGCCATATGTCTCAAGCCAAACTTGATCGACCGATGGCGGTCGGCTACATCTCGAAACTCCAAGCAAAGAAGGACTTCTGCGAGCATGTCGATACGAGAAATAGACTCGAAGTCTGCACGTTCTTCAGTACGAGATGGTTCGACAACCCCTAGAGCTCGTGCACAGAGATATATGTGGGCCCATGCTAGAGCGATCACTAGGAGGCTCTCGGTACTTAGGTCCAAAGATGAAGTGCTCGAGGTCTTCACTCAGTGGATATCTGAAGTGGAGAATCGATCGGGATACAGAGTGAAGATACTCAGATCTGACAACGAAGGAGAATATACCTCCAGAGCCTTCAAGAAGTACCTTTTCATCAAAGGGATCCAACATCAAAAGACCGCTCCCTACACACCCATGCAGAATGGAGTGGCAGAATGGATCAACCGAACGATCCATGAGAGAGTGACGGCAATACTCCAACAAGTTGGACTGAAGCTGGAGTTCTGGGCTGAGGCATTGCAGACAACAATATACTTGGTAAATCTATCACCGACGAAGGAAATCAGGCTCAAAGGGCCACAGGCACTATCGTCAGGCAAACAACCGACCTACATTAGGCTCCGTGCATTTGGATGTGAAGCCTACGTGTTCATCCCCAGGGAGAAAAGGACCAAGTTGGCACCCCATGCGACGAAATGCATATTTCTTGGTTATGGAACCGATGGGGACTTTGGCTACCGGCTATGGGACCCTGAGAACCGGAAACTGATCCGGAGCAGTGACGTAGTCTTCAATGAAGGCTCTATCTTCTCTCAATAGAACCAACAAAAAATAGTTGGTAAAAAGGTATCCTTCAAAGATGACAACGACGTCATAGAAGGACCGACCCATCGGGCTGACTTAGAGATTCGACAAACAGTCGAACTCGACCAAGCTGACAACATACCTATTGACTTCGAATTGGTAGGAAGTCCACTAGTCGAATTCGAAGACAAAGCCATCAAAGACAGAGCCGATTCGACAAGAGTCGAAGAAGGCAAAGTCAACAAGATGCTAGTAGGAAACAAAACCAAGTCGATAAAGTCCATAGGGGAGGACAACGTGACACCACCGAAATCCCAACTTGGGGGTGGGTCACCTAACAAGACTCCTAACACAAATGGTTCAACAAATACCGATCGCCCAACAGAGCTGATCAAAAAATCCGAACCACTTATCTTCGCACCCAGGAGATCTGGACGAGCTCGAAGACCAACAAAGTTTTTTCAATCAGGCCTCGACTATGTTAACTACACCGATGCAAACAAACCAAGCAGTTATGAAGAAGCTATGGCTGCAACGGATGCCGATACATGGCTAAAATCCATGAAATCCGAAATGGACTCTATTCACAAGAATGAGACATGGGAGCAAGTCGAACTACCAATAGGAAGAAAGACGCTACCTTGCAAATGGGTTTTCCGATACAAATATGTATCTGACTCAGAGAAACCCAAGTACAAACCTCGGCTTGTCAAGAAAGGGTTGAAACAAGAACATGGGGTTGACTACGACGAGATATTCTCACCACTAGTCAAGATGACGACCCTCCAACTCTTACTAGGAGTCGTGGCGATAGAAGAACTAGTGTTAGAGCACCTAGATGTAAAGAAGGCATTCCTACACGGAGATATGGAAGAAGACATCTACATGTCTCAACTAGCAGGCTTCATGGCGACGCGGGCATAAAGTCACCTCGTATGTCGACTAAAGAAAAGCCTCTATGGCTTGAAAGAAGCGCTGAGGATGTGGTACCAAAAATTTGAATCCTACATCAGGCAACTTGGATACAGCCGATCCGAGTTCGAATCATGCATGTATATTTGGCAACTGGCCGACCAGTCTAGGATTTATTTGATTCTATATGTCAACGACATGTTGATTGCAAGAAGCAATCAAGAAGAGATCGGAAAGTTGAAGTGGAGCCTTCACGACAAGTTCGCGATGAAGGAACTCGGACAAGTCCGTCACATACTGGGCATGAGGATCGAGCGAAATTGTACGACCAAGACTCTTCGACTCTCCCAGTTCGACTATTTCTGGAAGGTGTTGAGGTGCTTCAACATGCAGAATGTGAAGCCAACACCAACACCGCTTCCAACATTGATCCGACTATCGGACAGACACTCTCTTCAACTGACAAGAAGAGAGAGCTTAATGGAAAGATGTCATACGTATTAGCCGTAGGGAGTATCATGTACGCAATGGTGGCGACCTGACCTGACCTAGCCTATGTCGTAGGGGTGTTCAGTCGGTACATGTCAAATCTAGGACGAAAGCATTGGGAGGCCGTCAAGCACATCTTCAGGTACCTGAGAGGGACCGAAGATACACAACTGACTTTCAGTTTGACAACCTCATCCGAAGGCGAAGGCTACACTGACTCCGACTAAGCCAGAAATACGGACAATCAGAAGTCAACATCGAGCTATATTTTGACCTATGGTGGCGGTGTGATATCATGGAGGTTGAAGCTTCAGGAATGCGTGGCATTGTCAACCATAGAGGCCGAGTACATAGCAACATCGGAGGCAGCGAAGGAAGCGATTTGGCTACACCGACCGTGTGCTACCTTCTCAACTACAAGCCAAATCGACCAACCAGCGCCGACCATCTATTGCGACTCACAGAGCGCAATTCACCTCATTAACAATCCCGTCTATCATGGAAAGATGAATCGCATTGAGGTACGATATCATCACATCCCGGAGCTCATGACTTAGAAGAGGCTCAAAGTTCGGAAGATCGACACTGAGGTGAACATCGTCGATTGCGTGACCAAGCCACTCCCAGATCAATGCTTCAGAGCACTAAGGACAAAGATGGGACTACGACAAGCGACCGAGCAGAAGAAAGCCAAACGAGGAGCAGAAGCTAAGAGTCAATCGAATCAATCATGATAATGAGCCATGCCAGGCTCGACACGGACCTCACCTTTGCCGACTTGACTATATGCTGATCAACTTATAACATAACTTCATATTAGTGTTGTAATCTAGGTTTACCGGGGAGACAACCCCAAACACATGTACATGTATGAAAGAGTAGTCCTTTTACGGGTGAGTTTGTTGGCATAAAAGGTTGACTCCTTCCACTTTGTACCCTAGTGTGAACTCGCCCATATAGTTAGGGCTTAGTATATAAGCGATAACCTAACGTTGTAAAGAGGGGGATTTTTTGCTTGATTATTCTTGTACAGAGTCTCTGAGAGAGAGGAGAGAGAAAGAGAGAGAACAGAAATAAAGAATGCTTCCATTAAAACTTCATCTGTTTATCTAACATCTGTCTATATCTTCTTGCCCTCCTTTTGTGTTCTTTCCTGAGCATAACTGACAAGTCCTCACATACATTTCTGTGCCTATCGGTCCATTAGTGAGCACACGAAATGCAACGAGACTTCGGTCGCGAAAACCAGTTGTTGTTCGAGATACAGAGCGAAAAGAAGTACTCCCTTCAACTTTCGTAGATATGCTTTGTCTCCATGTTGACCATCAAATATAAAAACATTGCCGATTCAATGGAGCAAAGATACAAATTAGCAAGTACTAGAAGCAACTTACCCTAGTGGTAAATCATTACACTACAAGCATTATGCCTTGGGTTCGAGACCCAGCTGTTCCTTATTTTCCCTAGGGTTTTCTACTTTGGTCTTCTTCACCCTATTTCTCTTTAGGGTTTTGTTGGGGTCTTCTTCCTCATCGTCGTATGGATTGAGTCTTTACATCAGTCAAGGGTTTAGTTCGGTAAAGAGCTCATATGTCCTAGGGGGTTTCGCTTCTGCTCTGTCTCCTATGCAATACCTTGGTCGGCGTTGTTGTGAAGTTATTGCTTCACGATGTCAAAACAATGTGAAAAATCTATAGCGGGAAATTTTCTATATGGAGCTTGTGACGAGGAGCATGTGCAAATTTTCTACAAGCTTCGGAAGGATTAATGTTACTCGGGACACAAATGTAATTATGTCAAAAGGGGGAGTCAAAATTAAATGAGGGTTATTTCTATAAATTTTCAAATGTACAACTACAAAATTGAATTTGTAGAATCAATAAATATAAATAATAGTAAATATAAATAAATAAATAATAATAATATATAAATAAATACCAACCGCCTACATGAGGCGGTTTGTCAACCGCCTCAAGAGGGTGGTAGGGCGGTTGACCACCCTATATAAGCCATGCCCATGGTGGCTAAAGAGGGGGGAAGAAGGAGAAGGGGAAGAAGAAGAAGAGGAAGGAAAAGCGAGTGAAGAAGCTCGTGTGGGTGTGGGATGTAGAGCTCACCAAAGAAGATGGTGGCCTGAATAAATCATTTAAAGAAGAGTTAAAGAAAAGAAGGAAAATACAAGAAAAGGAAGAAGTTGAAGTGGTGTATCTTAGATGCCTCTTTGTAAACAAAAGGTTGAAAGTTTGAATCCTTTTAGAACAACTTCTTTTGGTAATCAAATTTTGTAATATAAATATTCTATATATAAAGTGAAAGACAAAGACAAATAAATAGAAACCAAAGAGATTGAAGTGGTCTATCTCAAACGCTTATACTCAAATAGAGTTCATGAGTTCAAGTCTTGCGAAGTAACTTTTGGCAAATAAATATTGTAAGTGGTTGTTTTACAAATAAAATTCTTTTCGCGACAACGTCGCATCTATCTTGCCTTCTCGGCTTCTTGTCATTGCACCATTTGTGATTAAATCTTGTCACCCCGATCATCCCCGAGTCACAGAATCCCAATATTTGCGACACACAACCACAATCTTCTCGACACAAATTTGGTGAACCCGACGTGAAGTGTCGCTAACAAGGGGAGTTTCAGAGTTGAAATTTTCAAATAGAAGGGCAGAAAATCAAAGAAAATGGCGGATAAAGGTGCCAACACAGACATGGCAAATAAGGGCTTCAATGCAGAGATAGCAAGTTTCATGATGACGATGATAAATCCGATGCTTCAAGTGCAAAGTGCAATGAACCGGATGGAAAGTGAGTTAACGCTTGCCATACGAATGGTTATCGAAAGGATAAGGAAATTTAATGGCAAGGACGTCACTCGGTTCCTTGAGGTCTACAAATACGAGATGGCCAGTAGAGGGGCAACCGGGGTACAAATGGTGTCACATATCAACCGGGTTTGCACACTTGATGTCCAACTGAGGGTAACGGAATTATCAGAGAAATTCTGTAAAGATTGGGCCAGGTTCCATCAAGCATTGCTTGATGAATATATGTTAGACGACCGGACCAGAATGTCAAAGAAAAGCTTTCTCGAATGGACCGAGAAAGGAGGTAAAGGACTCTCAATTTCAGAATTGTTGACAGAGTTTGAGAAAAGATATAATGAGTTCTCAGTGAAAGCCCGAGAACTATTACAGTTAGAAAAGGTGGATTTATTCGTCCGAGCGGCAAATAAATCTTTTAGAAAAGATATCACCATCCTTCTAGAAGACCGGACAAGCACAACCGGTTTGGTGTCCGATTGGGCGGAAGTACTCGAGTCTTGTCGAGTATTAAGAAGGAGGGTGCTAAGGATGGAGGATGGCTATGACAATAGAACAAAGACAACAGCCAGAGAACATCCAAAACAAGAATCAGGAACTCAAACGGATGTTGTTAGGAATAGTGTTGAGACAGAGAAGAAATTAGTACTAAGAGAGAAATATTACTACTAAGAGGAATAGAGGGTGTAGAACACTCGAGAGAAGGAGGGAGGGAGAGAGAGAGAGAGAGAGAGAGAGTGAGTGAGTGAGAGATCGAGGGAGAGAAAATGATGATAACAAAAGATATATATTATGTTAAGACAATATAAAATAGTAGCTATGAGGCTTAAGACTGGCGTTGAATTGATTTGGTTCGAAATAATTCCTTGTGCATCCTTTTATAGTGTTCTCAGGAGTAGTCCCGAAGCTTCTAGAATGTTCCAGAGAAATATGGAATAAACATTAATTTTCTATAGTAAAATTTAAATAAAAATAATATTTTACGTATTACAATAGATAGTGCAATGGTCAAGAGCTTGACCCATGTGACATGAGGTCATGGATTTGAGTCTTGTCATATCATGACACTATCCCCCCTTTAAAACAACGAGTGTCACAAGTCGTTTTGGATTGCCGTTTAGCTCGTTGGGACTATATCCTAGCTAATCGACTAAATAGTAGAGCTTGTTGCGAACAATCTTGGAATCAAGGATGGCCGCAACCTCGTACTCAGGTCCATCTTCAAGTTCGATCGAGGGTGGAGGTTGTGGAATATGTCCTGGGATGGTGTTGTCTTGATAGGGTTCGAGGAGAGAACTATGAAACACCAGATGTATGCGAAGTTGCGAGGGTAGATCGAGACGAAAAGCGACATCATTAATCTTTCCGATAATACAGAAAGGACCTAATCGCCGATAATCCAACTTCTCACATGGGTTAGTAGTCTTCATGTGTCGTCGTAGTAGCCATACTTGATCTCCAATGTTAAAACCAGATGGAAGCCGATGAAGATCCGCGTAAACCTTGTGTGTTTGTTGAGCTTGCTATAGATGAGTAGATAAATCTGTTTGTATCTTGCATAACCACTCCAAACGATCCTTTGCGCAAGGATTTGTAGGTAATTCTAAGGTTTCAAATACACACCACCGGGGGTGACAACCCCTATAAGCATAAAATGGCGTGACTTTAGTCGATGAGTGGACAGAGTTATTATAGGCAAATTCGGCGAGATGGAGAATATCTGCCCAATCATCTTGATGATAGCTTAGAAAGCACTGAAGATACTGTTCCAGCGTTTGATTTGTTCGTTTTGCTTGGCCGTCAGTTTATGGGTAGTAGCCGGAGGAGAGGTTACAAGTGACCTTGAGCAATTTAAAAAGGTGCTTCCGGAATTTTGAGACGAATTGGGGTCCACGGTCGCTGATGATATTATCAAGAAGGCCATGATGCCGACATACTTCACGCATGACAATTTCGGCGGTTTCTTCACTAGATATTTCCTTACTACATGGTAGGAAATGAGCCATCTTCTTATATCAATCTACTACTGTTAAAATCACATTGAATCCCTTAGAGACTGGAAGATTTGTGATGAAATCTAGAGCAATGGATTGCCACGGCTTGCTTGGAATTGGTAATGGTTCTAATAAACCATATGGATGATGCCTTGGCATTTTTGTTCTGCAACATGTATCACAAGTCCGAACAAAATCTTCGACAAATTGTCGCATAAAGGGCCACGAGAATGATCATTGTACTAAATCTCATGTCTTAGTACTACCAAAATGCCCAGCTGTATATGTATCATGACAGTTTTGGACTACTCGAAGGCGGCAAGAACCATTAGGAACATACAAGAGTTTCTTAAAGAATAGTAATCTATCATTACATTCGAATTGTCGATAGTCCGTACCTGGTTGTTGCGACTGTGAACAAGATGCTCGAGAGGGATCAATTTGTCCTAGAATGACTTGGGCGAAAGCATTTGTCTTCAAGTCCTCACGTATGGTATCGATAACGTGGGAATCTAAGGGCATGCCGAAGACCTCTGTTGATTGCTTTTGGTTATCGAAAGTTGGCTCACTGGGACGCGGTGCTAGATACGAACGCCGTGATAATGCATATGCCTTCCCTTGGTGCTTCCCCGGACGATATGTAATTTTGAAGTCAAAACGCGTGAGGAATTGGGCCCATCGAGCTTGACGTCCATTTAGCACACAAGCACTCTATAAGTAGGCAAGGTTTTTGTGATCACTGAATACGGTGACTTGATAAGAGGATCCCTCTAGAAAATGCCTCCATTGCGTAAAAGAGTCAACCATTGCTAATAACTCCTTATCATGAATTTCATAATTGATTTCGGCGGCGTCAAACTGGCAAAAGTGGAAAGCCACAAGATGTAGCTTTTCATCATTACCTTGTTGTGATAGAATGCTACTATCATGATATGGCAAGACTCGAACCCATGACCTTATACTACATGGGTCGAGCTCTTGACCATTAGACCATACATTGTAATATGTAGAATATTATTTTCATTTATATTTTATTATAGAAAATTGATGTATATTCCAGATTTCTCTAGAACATTCTAGAAACTTCAGGAGTATTCCTGAGAACACTATAAAAGGAGGCACAAGGCATTATTTCGAACCAAATTGGTTCAACGCCAGTCTTAAGCCTCCTAGCTACTATTGTATACTCACTTCACATAATATATATCTTTTATCATCATTCTCTCGCCCTTTCTTTCTCTCTATCTCTCTCTCTCTCGCTCACTCTTTCCTTCTCTCGAGAGTTCTACACCTCTCTTAGTACTAATCCTCATCTTTTAGTACTAATTCCTTCTTTGTCTTAGTACTGATCCTGACAATTTGAACCGATCTTCTGTCCTCCTTTCCTCTTCCTTTCCTCTTCTTACATATCCCCTTTTTCCGGTCTTCTTTTCGGTTTCCCTCATCTTCTTACCCCTTTCTTCCTTTCATACTAATCCTCTTATCCTCCCTAGTAAAATGGAAATTGTTAGCTCAGGAATACCAATCTGTTTTCTCGGAGCTCCAGTGCTTAAAGGAGAAATTCATAGCACCAGAACAAGAAAATCACCGTTTGTTGGGGGATCTTCAACAAATAGTGTTTGAAAAACAACAACACGGGGAGTTGACGTTGCATGTGCAACAACTCGAAGCAACCATCGTAGTGATGCAACAACAAGGACCCGGAACACAAGGGATTCATAAAGAACCCAAGATCGGCCTTCCCACAAAATTCGATGGAACGTGATCACAGTTTAGAGGGTTCCTTAATCAAGTACGACTAGTTATTCAAATGCATCCTTCCCGATATCCCACCGATGCATCACAAGTGGGTTTAGTAGGCACGTTGTTAAGTGGCTCAACGTTGGCATGGTTCGCTCCGATGTTAGAAAACAAATCTCCATTACTAAACAATTTTGAAGAATTTATAAGTGAGTTTAAAGCCTGTTTTGGAGATACTGACAACATAAGGACAACAATCAACAAAATCTGATAACTACGTCAAGGCGATCGTCCAGCCTCCGCATATGCTACAGATTTTCACCTACTTGCCTCTGATATCCCTTGGGATGATCAAGCGTTAATGGAGAAATTTCGTTATGGTCTACCTAACGATGCCAAATATTTACTCTTGACCTTTCTCGAAGAACCAAGTCATTAACAAAAGCAATCAGTCGCACAGTGAGATGCGACAATCGCCTCTTCGAACGGCGTTCGGAACGTCAGTTCCAAATGCCAAGGGCAAGATCTGAGCCTACCTACGCCTCCGTGGTAGCGAAACCTTTTCCGAGGGATTCATATAATGCGACTCCAGTAAGTACTCCAACTCCGATGGAAATTGACACCACACGTCATCGTGGACCGCTATCGGAAGAAGAAAAGCAATGACGCCAAGCAAACTAACTATGTCTTTATTGTAGTGGACCAGGGCATATCATGGTAAACTGTCCCCGTAGGCCAAGAAGGCAGGTAAACCAAATAGTTGCTAGTTCTGATTGTACTAAACTTGACTCTATTTTAGTAGGGTAGGCCAAGAAGGCAGGTAAACCAAATAGTTGCTAGTTCTAATTGTACTAAACCTGACTCTATTTTAGTAGGGATATATGATAGTCCTAATAGTACTAATAGCCCAAATCTAGGGAATAAATTTAATATCCTTAGTCAGTTAGAACAAGAGTTAAACGACTAAGTCCAGCCAAAATAGGAGCCGTTTGGTTGGACAGCCCTAGATCTGTGTAGCCCATTAGTGGTTCCATTCTCTCTAAGCAAGTTAGCAATGTGTTTGTAGCCCAAGTAACAGTTAGTACTAAAAGTACCCCTCCAGTACATGTCTTAGCACTTCTAGATTCTGTAGTAACAGTTAGTACTAATAGTACTAATAGCCCAAATCTAGGGAATAAATTTGATATCCTTAGTCAGTTAGAACAAGAGTTAAACGACTAAGTCCAGCCAAAATAGGAGCTGTTTGGTTGGACAGCCCTAGATTTGTGTAGCCCATTAGTGGTTCCATTCTCTCTAAGCAAGTTAGCAATGTGTTTGTAGCCCAAGTAACAGTTAGTACTAAAAGTACCCCTCCAGTACATGTCTTAGCACTTCTAGATTCTGTAGTAACAGTTAGTACTAATAGTACTAATAGCCCAAATCTAGGGAATAAATTTGATATCCTTAGTCAGTTAGAACAAGAGTTAAACGACTAAGTCCAACCAAAATAGGAGCCGTTTGGTTGGATAGCCCTAGATCTGTGTAGCCCATTAGTGGTTCCATTCTCTCTAAGCAAGTTAGCAATGTGTTTGTAGCCCAAGTAACAGTTAGTACTAAAAGTACCCCTCCAGTAGATGCCCAGCCTCTGTAGTAGTCATTGATGGTCGTCCCATTGCTTCCGGAAATATCATAGAAGAGTCAGAGCCCATTAATATTGTCCTAGATAATCTAGCATGTGTAGTATCATTTAATATAATTTGCATCCCAGAATACCCCATTGTTTTAGGATTACCATGGTTCGAATTACATAACCCAAACATAGATTGGAGAACAAGAGAAATCCAGTATCGAAAAGCCTGAGGGTCTACTCATGAGATTGCAACCATTTCGCTACATCAGTTGCGGGAAGAAGGACACAAGGAAGAAATGTTTCTCTTCGCAATATCAGTAAAGCCCTCAGACACCATTAAAGAGGAGTCCACCGTTCAACTTCCAAAGAAGTATCATCATTATGCCGATGTGTTCGATAAAGTACAAGCCAATATGCTTCCTCACCATCGACCGTATGATTGCCCCATCGATTTACAACCGGGGAAAGAACCACCATGGGGACTGATCTACAATTTCTCACCAGCCGAGCTAGAAGTCCTACGAGCCTATATAGAGGAGAATTTGGAAAATGGTTTCATTCGGCATTTCAAATCTCCAGCCGGCGCACCCATTTTCTTCGTCAACAAAAAGGATGGATCACTTCGTCTCATTGTAGATTACCAGGGCTTGAATAAGGTCACCATCAGAAATAGGTATGCACTTCCCCTTATCTCAAGTCTTTTAGAACGGATCAATGGTGTAAGGTTCTTCACGAAGATCGACTTACGAGGAGCATATAACCTCGTACGGATCCGACCAAGAGATGAATGGTAGACTGCGTTTCGCACCAGATATGGGCACTTCGAGTATACGATCATGTCGTTCGGCCGCACTAATGCGCCATCAGTCTTCCAACACATGGCAAATGATATATTCCAAGATCTCTTGGATGTTTGTTTGATCATCTATTTGGATGATCTACTGGTTTATTCGAAGACCCAAGAAGAGCATGATTCTCATGTACTGTTAGTACTAAAATGACTTCGAGAACATGGTCTTTATGCAATGTTGGAAAAATGTAGTTTTGGGTGCAACTAGGTGGAATTTCTAGGCTATGTCATTTCCTCGGAAGGCATCTCCATGGACCCAGCTAAGGTCAAAATTGTGGTAGAGTGGCAGACTCCACGTTCAGTGCGAGATGTGCAATGCTTTTTAGTCTTTGCCAATTTTTACCGGAAGTTCATACAAGATTACTCAAAGCTCGTTCTGCCTCTCACATAGCTTACCAGGAAGGGACAATCGTTCGTTTGGTCTAAAGAAGCGGACATGGCTTTCGAGAGTCTTAAAAAGGCATTTACATCAGCTCCAATTCTAGCTCATGTCGATCCAGAAAAACCATTCATTATCGAAGCAGACGCATCGGATTTCGCATTAGGGAGCATTCTGTCACAACGGGGTAATGATGAGAACCTACATCCCGTGGTTTTTCACTCACGCAAGTTTGATGCCGCTGAAATCAACTACGAAATTAATGATAAGGAACTATTGGCAATAGTGGACTCTTTTATGCAATGGAGGCATTTTCTAGAGGGATCCTCTCATCAAGTCACCGTATTCAATGACCACAAAAACCTTGCCTACTTTCAGGATGCTCGTGTGTTAAATCGACGTCAAGCTCATGGGCCCACTTCCTCACGCGTTTCAACTTCAAAATTACATATCGCTTGGGGAAGCACCAAGGGAAGGCAAATACATTATCATGGCGTTCGTACCTAGCACTGCGTCCCGGTGAGCCAGCATTTGATAACCAAAAGCAAGTAATCTTGGGAACGACACGACTGCAAGCAACACAACTCTTTGGCATGCCCATGGATTCCCACGTTATCGATACTATACGTGAGGACTTGAAGACCGATGCTTTCGCCCAAGACATTCTAGCACAAATTGATCCCTCTCGAGCATCTTGTTCACAGTCGCAACCACCAGGTACGGACTATCAGCAATTCAAATACCATGATGGATTACTATTCTTTAATGAACTCTTGTATGTTCCTAATGGTTCTTGCCGCTTTCGATTAGTCCAAAACTATCATGACACATATACAGTTGGGCATTTTGGTAGTACTAAAACATTAGATTTAGTACAACGATCATTTTGGTGGCCCCGTATGTGACAATTTGTCGAATATTTTGTTTGGACTTGTGATACATGCTACAGAGAGAAAATGCCAAGGCATCATCCATATGGTTTATTAGAACCATTACCAATTCCAAGCAAGCCGTGGCAATCCATTGCTCTAGATTTCATCACAGATCTACCAGTCTCTAAGGGGTTTGTAAAGAATCGGGTAGGATTCTTGTGTAGCGGAATAGGTGTGAACTCTGTGTGTATGAGAGAGAGAGAGAGAGAGAGAGAGAGAGACAAGGAGTAAGACACAGAGTATACGCAAGTTAGATTATATTAACAAAGGAGAAAGACTCAACACAATACAAGGTGGGAGGAGGGTGCTTTATATAGTCACCCTCTCTCTTCATTAACTACAAGAATCATGGAGCATGGGGAATGTGAAAGCTCATAAGTTATGTGTCATAGAATATAATTCTATGACTCATACTAAATGCTAGAATACAAAGAGGTGACATAATGGTGACTCTTGACCGTTGGAGTGTCTATTCACTCTCAAGGTGAGTTCACACACTAGACCAAGTTGAGCTTGATTCTCAACACGCCCCCTCAAGCTCAAGTCGGGCCAGTTTCAGACGGTATCCGAAATCCGCTTTGACTCGCGTTTCGGAGTCCACGTCGACTCGCAGTTATGCGGAGTTGCGGAATCCGTGCTCTAGCTTGCGTTGTGCATAGTTGCGAAGTTTGTGCTTCGGCTTGTGTCTTTCTTCGCGGCTTTGCGCAGTAGATCGGCTCTTCGCGGCTTCGTTGCGTGGTTGCGTAATCCACGCGTTCTTACGTAGTGTGCGCGGCTTGCGGAATCCACGCGTTATTTGCGTAATGTCTTCAGGACTCCCCGTCAAGCTTGGCAGGTCAGGCATCGTCAATCCGAGATCGGTCATGAATTGCCACAACTTGTCGGGTCCTAAGGCTTTAGTGAAGATGTTGGCCTTTTGAAGATTTGTGCTAATGTGTTGTAGGTCAACATCGCCAGCTATAATGCGCTCTCGGATGAAGTGATAGTGCACTTCGATGTGCTTTGTCCATGCATGGAACACCAGGTTCCGAGCCAGATAGATACTGCTCATGTTGTCACAGTAAAGGGAAGTCGGATCCTTGATGGGTACGCCCAGATCCTTCAAAATCCTCTTGAGCCACACGGCTTCACACGCAGCTATGGTTGCGCCCCTGTATTCCCCCTCCGTACTCGAAAGAGCGACGGTAGGCTGGTTCTTGCTACTCTAGGATATTGCTCCGCTGCTGAGGGAGATAAAAAATCCGGAGGTTGATCTTCTATCGGCTTTGTAGTCGGCCCAATCGGCGTCTGTGTACCCCTCGAGGCATATTGGCATCGCGGTCTTGTAGAGGATGCCGCAATCCATTGTGCCGCTCACATATCGTAGAGCTCGCTTAGCGCAATCCAAGTGAGTATCACGCGGTGTTTGCATGAATTGACTAAGGAGACCGACCGGATAACTGAGATCGGGTCGAGTGATCGTGAGGTAGATGAGACTCCCAATGAGTTGCCGATACTGAGTCGGCTCACACGCTTTGGTGCCGGAGTTCGCATCTAGTTTGAGATTACGATCGAGTGGGGTTGCTACGGATTTGCACTTAGCCATACCGAACTTGTATAACAAGTTGAGGATGTAGTGCCATTGAGAAATCATGATTCCGGCCGGAGTCTGAATTACCTCGATGCTGAGGAAGTAGTGGAGTTCCTTCATGTCCGTCATCTCGAACTTGTCGGAAAGGAGGGATTTGACCGTATTGATTTCGACGAGATGCTCACTCCAATGACTAGGTCATCCACATATAAGATGATGATGATTGGACTTGCGGAATCGCTTCGTATGTAGAGGGAGTTGTCCGATTTTGACATACGGAAGCCGATTTGATGAAGATATTGCGTTATCTTCGAATGCCAAGCACGCGGTGCTTGCTTGAGGCTGTAGAGTGACTTCTTGAGTCGGCAAACAGCTTTTGGATGGGTGCTCGAGTTGAAGCCGGGTGGTTGGATCATGTACACCTCCCCTTCTAATTCGCCTTGTAGAAAGGCGTTCTTGATGTCCATTTGATGGAGGTGCCACCCTTTCGTCGCGGCAAGCGCAATTACAGTTCATACCGTCGTCATCTTTGCCACTAGGGCAAAGGTCTCTTTGTAGCCAACACCGTGCGTATGTGTGTAGCCTTTCGCTATGAGTCGCGCTTTGTAGCGGTTGACGGAACCGTCGGCGTTGTACTTCACTTTGTAAATCCATCTGCATTCGATCGCCTTTTTGTGTGGTGAGGTGGGAACGAGATCCCACGTCTCGTTCTTCCGTAGTGCCTGCATCTCCTCATTCATTGCTTCGATCCATCGCGGGTTCTTTGCGGCTTCGGAGAATGTTTCCGGCTCGCGTACTGTTGCCACCTTCATCATTATAGCATAGTGATATGCCATGTAATCATTGTACCCGAATTGGCTGACCGAATTCTTTTCACGGGTGGAGCGACGGAGCTTTTCATTTGCAGAGATGAGGGCTTTCTTAGCTCCGATTGGTACATCGAAGCCGTCGAACTCACTGTCGAGTGAGTGAGTCGACTCGTCTTCGTCGAAGCGATCGTCTGCGTATTCCGCCATTTTCGCCTTGCCTTTGTCCATCTTCAGGCTAGGCCGTGATGTGCTTTGATCGCTCAAAGGTTCTTGTGGTCCACTCAGTCGGGTCGTGATCGGACTTTCTTCGAACATGCGCGTAAGGCAATCTTCATCCTCTATCTCTTGTTCGGCGGATTTCGGGTCAAGCGGAGTCAGAGTTGAAGTTGTATTTTTCATGCGGAGTGACCTCGTGCACGCCGGATGTTGTGCACCGGTTCATTAGGTAGACGGCCGTATTTGCAACTTCAGCCCAATACGACTTGGGCATATGCTTCTTGTTTATCATGGCCCGTGCTACTTCGAGGATGTGCCTATTTTTGCGCTCGGCTACTCCATTTTGTTGCGAACTGTGTTGGCAAGTGAATTCTCGCTGAATTCCTTCCTTTCGGAGATAACGCCGTGAAATCGTCCGAGAAGTACTCCTTGCCGCCATCCAATTGGAGACATCGTACATGTCGGCCCGTGGCTTTCTCGACTTCATTCTTGAATTTTTGGAAGTGTTCGAACACTTTGCTCTTTTGCCGCATCGGATAGATCCAAATGTGCCTCGAAAAGTCGTCGATGAAGAGCACGTAATATCGGCATCTGCTGAATGTAGTCGTCTGCGCCAGTCCCCATACGTCGGAGTAGACTACATCGAGTAGACCTTTGCTCACATTCCGCTCTTTCGGGAATGGGTGTCGGTGTTGCTTGCCGAATTGGCACGCTTCGCATACACCTTCAATCTCCTTCTCTTTGAATGTCGGGAGTTCGATGACGACTCCTTTCGATTTCATTGCTTTGAGTTTGTTGAGATTGATGTGGCCGATTCGCTTATGCCATAGCTCTATGTCGGAATCGGCTTTTGTGCTTTTCACGAACATGGCGGATTTCATCTCGTGTGAATCGAGAATGAACATCCGGCCCTCTCTTCTTCCACGTGTGATGATTTGGCCTTCTTTTTCGATGAAGCACCCTTCTTGGTCGAATCATACTTGCATCCCTTGCTCAACCATTTGGCTGACCGAGATCAAATTCTTCGTGATGGTGGGAACATGCAAGACATTTTTAATCTATGTTTGCTTATCTCTTTCACCAAACAGAACATTGCCGATGTGCCAAATCGGGTGCGTAGTGTCATCTCTGGTTTCGACATAACCGGGTCACTCCAGCTCTCGAAGTTCGAGAAACCATTCTTTATGGGAAGTCATATGGTTTGAGGCTCCGGAGTCAACAAACCATACGTCCTCCGGATTGAGGGCACTAGTTGAGGTAGAGGCCGACATAGAGTTTGCTCTATGTTTCATCATGAACATACCACCACGGTCGGAGTTGCGTGCATACATTCTGCCACGATCTTCGTAGTCAGAGTTGTTCCCGTACATTCCACTATACTCTTCGTAGTCGGAATTGTGCGCGTAATTCGTGAGTTGTCGGTTTGTGGAAGCCGATTCACGCATCTTCTTTCGGCACTCTTCTTCGTGGTGGCCGAGCTTTTCGCAATATCCGCATTCGGTTGCGTTTTGACGGCTCAGGCCGGAGTGGAAGCTCCCCCTTCTTGCAAACGTTCCTCGTTGGCTTCCATTTTGTAGCCGAAGTTGGGAGTTGTTATCGTAGCTCGGACCTTGTACGCCTTGTCCTTGGCCGAATCGGCCTCTCGACCGTCTGCGTCCTCTTCCTCCGTTCGAGTGCGTGTAGAGCATGTGGCCTTCCAACTCTTTGCTCCTTGTACGCACGTGGTTTTCTTCGACCAATAGCATTGATTGGAGCTCGAAGAAGGAGGGAGATTTCTCCCGTGCTACAACGGCGGTTTGCATCGCGCCGAACTGTGGTGCGAGGCCGCCGAGGCATATTTAAACCATCTCATCATCATCGATATTTACGCTTATTGAGCCGAGCGAATCGCAAAGCTCCTTGATCTTAGAGGTGTATGTCGTAATGGACATGTCCCTTCTGACGGAGTTGAAGCCTTCTAGCGGTTGTGTTCGCCGCGAAAATCTTTCGTAGATTTTCCCATGCCTCCTTCGGCTTCTTGGCTTCGCGAATGTAGCCGAGCATGTGATCGTGAACACATGTCGCCAAGAAATACATCATGCGGCTTGCGGCTTTCTCCCATGTCGCGTATCCGGGAGCCGCTTCGACAGGTCGGTCTTCATGCACTCCTTTGATGTAGCTCCAATAGCCTTGTCCGACAAGGTATTGGTGCATCTTGTACTCCCAAGATGCGAAGTTGTTTCAATCCAACTTCTCGGTAGGGAGAACGCTCCCCATTTGAGTATTCATTACGTCGATTCTTCTTCTTCTTCTTCTCTCTTCGAATGCAAGCTATGTAGCGAAGCTACGATGGCGATGAGCCGGTTCTTGGTCGTTGGCGTGGAGCACAACACACAATCACGATGAGACGAATGGGCTAGATCGAACTACCAAATCGCTCTGATACCATGTAAAGAATCGGGTAGGATTCTTGTGTAGCGGAATAGGTGTGAACTCTGTGTGTGGCGAGAGAGAGAGAGAGAGAGAGAGAGAGAGAGAGAGAGAGAGAGTATACGCAAGTTAGATTATATTAACAAAGGAGAAAGACTCAACACAATACGAGGTGGGAGGAGGGTGCTTTATATAGTCACCCTCTCTCTTCATTAACTACAAGACTCATGGAGCATGGGGAATGTGAAAGCTCATAAGTTATGTGGCATAGAATATGATTCTATGACTCATACTAAATGCTAGAATACAAAGAGGTGACATAATGGTGACTCTTGACCGTTGGAGTGTCTATTCACTCTCAAGGTGAGTTCACACACTAGACCAACTTGAGCTTGATTCTCAACAGGGTTCAATGTGATTCTCACAGTCGTAGATTGATATACGAAGATGGCTCATTTCTTGCCATGTACTAAGGAAATATCCAGTGAAGAAACCGTTGAAATTGTCATGCGTGAAGTATGTCGGCATCATGGCCTTCCCGATAGTATCATCAGCGACCGTGGACCCCAGTTCGTATCAAAATTCTGGAAGCACCTTATTAAAATGCTCAAAGTCACTTGTAACCTCTCCTCCAACTACCACCCACAAATGGATGGCCAAGCAGAACCACCAAATCAAACACTGGAGCAGTATCTTCAGTGCTTCCTAAGCTATCATCAGGATGACTGGGTAGATATTCTCCACTTCGCCGAATTTTCCTACAATAACTTTGTCCACGCATCGACTAAAGTTACACCGTTTTATGCTTATACGGGTTCTCACCCTCAATGGTGTGTATTTGAAACCCCAGAGATGTCCACAAATCCTTGCGCAGAGGATCGTTTAGAGTGGTTACGCAAGATACAAGCCGATTTATCTACTCATCTCCAACAAGCTCAACAAATAGACAAGGTTTACGCGGATCGTCATCGACTTCCATCCAGTTTTAACATTGGAGATTGGGTATGGCTACTACAACGACACATCAAGACTACTCGCCCATGCGAGAAGTTGGATTATTGGCGATTAGGTCCTTTCCATATTATAGGAAAGATTAATGATGTCGCTTTTCGTCTCGATCTACCTCCGCAACTTGGGATACATCCGGTGTTTCATAGTTCTCTCCTTGAACCCTATCAAGAGAACACCATCCTAGGACGTATTACACAGCCTCCACCCCCGATCGAGCTTGAAGATGGACCTGAGTACGAGGTTGCCGACTTCCTTAATTCCAAGATTGTTCGCAACAAGCTCTACTATCTAGTCGATTGGCTAGAATATAGTCCCAGCGAGCGTACTTCGGAACCGATTGTTAGGAAACAAGTCCCTCCGGATGGGAACTGGATGACGAGTACCCGGCTACGGAGGACCCGGTGAGAACTGGTTGACGAGTACGCGGCAAGAGCTAGATGGTGAAGGCCAGGTGAGAAGTGCTCACCGGATGAAAGGACATATTCATAAATATCTTTTCTGAGAGTCCATCGGGGCTATATTTGTAAATAGCCGAAAAATTATATTAGTATAAATATGACTTAGGGCAAACTTAGAGGTAGTAGTAGTTGTAATTCTTGTTGGCGCAAGATTAGAGTGCAACGGTGTACAGAGAGAGAGAGAGAGAGAGAGAGAGAGAGAGAGAGAGAGAGAGAGAAAGAGACGAAGAGTTCGTATCTCTGTTGTAACCGCCACCTGTGGCGAAGACAGTGAACAAGAGGTCGTTGCCTCTGTGTTCATCTATTGTACATTGTTACATAGTGATAGTTAGCAGTCAGTGGACTGCCGTGGTTTTTCCCGTGTTTGGGTTTTCCACGAAAACATCCTGTGTACTCTTCTCTCCATTGTGTCGTGCATTCATTCCCGTTTTCTGTGTTTTGATTCTAAGCTTGGTTCTGGCTGAGCGTTGTTCATTGGGAGCGTGTAGTTCCTGACAAACTGGTATCAGAGCGAAACGACACAGGAAAATGGACGATTTGTTGGGAGGCATGTTCAAGCTCACCGGCTCCTACTATTCGGTGTGGAAGTCGAAGATGAGGGACATGCTCGTGGTTAAAGATCTTTGGTTGCCGGTCCAGTTTAGGGACAAGAGACCAGACAAAATTGACGCCACGATATGGGACGTGATGCACATGAAGACAACGGCGTACATACGGTGCTTCATCGACATGAGTCTCTACAACAACTTCAATGAAGAGAGCAAGGCTCATGAGCTTTGGGAGAAGATCGGCATTATGTTTCAAAACAAAAATGTTGTTAATCAGGTTTCGGTATCTCGGAAGCTAGTAAGACTCCGGTACCAAGATGGCTCCAGCATGGCGGAGCACATGAATGCCTTCCTGGGGCTGATCCACCAGGCAACATCATTGGAAGTACCTCTCGCCGATAAGGTACTAGTGCTACTCATGCTCGGTTCCCTCCCAGATAGCTGGGAGACATTGGTTGTCACTTTGGGCAATGCCGGGCCGGAAGGGAAACGGTTATCCCTAGCAAGAGTGAAGTCGAGCTTGCTAGATGAGGAGGCGCGTCGGAAAGATAAGGATACGAGCTCTGACTCCAAAGCGCTCCTTACCGAATCAGAACGCGGAAGACAAAGGAACCGTAGCCCCCAGAACCGGGAAAAGTCGGGGACACGGTCAAAGTCAAGGGGGAGGACTACCTACCTCTATTGCGGCAAGTCAGGACACTTCCAGAAGAACTGTCGGCACTTCCAAAAAGACAAGGAAACCGACGGTATCGATTCGAAGCGGACACCAGACCGGAACGGTAAAGACCGGAGGGGGCCGGACCGGAAGGGAACAACGGCAATCGCGGCAAGTGAAGAAGAGTTGATGCTCATCACCGAGGAGAGTGAGCTAAACCTTGCCGGCGACGAGATGACCTGGGTGGTCAACTCTGGAGCGTCGTTCCACCTTACCCCAGAACGGAAATGCCTCTCATTCTACTCAGCCGGTGATCACGGCTGTGTCCGGATGGGGAATGAAGGTACATGCCGAATTGTCGGCATAGAAGACGTGTGGTTGACAACACCAACCGGATGCAAGTTGCTGCTGAAGGATGTTTGACACATTCCGGAGGTTCGTCTGAACCTGATATTCCTCGGTTACGGCGACGATGATTTCGGCTACCGAGTGTGGGACCTGGTCGACAAGAAGGTATTCCGGAGTCGAGATATTATTTTCATGGAGGAGAAGACCCTCGCCGACTGGGAGTCGGAGAAGAAGATAATGAACTCCGAGTCGACCGGTAAGGATCGATTCTACAATGAGCAGACCCAACCGGCAAGAGACTGGTTAGCACTCGAGGAACTAGCAGGTTACGGCGAGGATACCGAATCGGCAGAAGAAGAAGTAGAGGAAGCTGAAATCGGAACCGGCCAAGATCCCGAATCGGATTCAGATGAAGAACAAATAGAGGAGCCGGTTGCCGAAAGCCAAAGACGGAGATATCCTCTCAGAGAGAGAAGAACCCCCCAAAGATTTCTGGATGCAGAGCATGTGCTGCTGATCGATGAGGGAGAACCGGAAATCTTCGAAGAAGCGAAGGATGATACCCACAACCGAAAATGGTTAAGTGCCATTCAGGATGAGATGGATTCCCTGCATGAGAAGCATACGTACGAATTGGTGGAGTTGCCGAAAGGAAAGCGGGCACTCCGAAACAAGTGGGTGTACAAGTTGAAACCGGGAGATGCCATCAACCCCTCGAGATACTAAGCCAGGATCGTGGTGAAGGGGTTCCAGCAGAAGAAGAGCGTGAACTTCGACAAGATATTTGCCCTGGTAGTAAAGATGACCTCCATCCGGACGGTGCTGAGTATAGTGGCAAGCATGGACCTTGAGGTAAAGCAGCTAGACGTGAAGACGACATTCCTTCACACTGACCTCAAAGAGGAGATCTGCATGCAGCAACCGGAAGGATTCGTGGAGAAAGGGAAGGAGCACCTGGTTTGCCGGTTGAAGAAGAGCCTGTACGGACTGAAGCAGGTTGCTCGACAATGGTACCGGAAGTTCGACTCCTTCATGGCCGACCAAGGGTACCACAAGACGCATGCGGATCACTGCGTGTTTGTGAAGAAGTTCGAAGGAGGCGACTTCCTGATACTCCTTTTGTATATGGATGACATGTTGATTGTCGGACGGGACCAAGCCAGAATACAGATGCTGAAGAAGGCTCTCAATCGAACTTTTGCGATGAAAGACTTGGGTCCGGCAAGACAGATGTTGGGGATGCATATCAACCGGAACCGGCCAACAAAGCAAATGTGGCTTTCACAGGAAAAATACGTGACAAAGATGCTTCAGCGGTTCAACATGTTAGAAGCAAGACCGATCAGATCGACACTCCTGGAAAATTGTAGATTATCCGGTAAGCAAAGCTCGATGACGAAAGCAGAGAACGCTGATATGATGAAGGTTTCATATGCCTCTGCCATCGGGAGCTTAATGTACGCAATGGTATGTACCCGACCGGATATAGGATACACAATCGGAGTGGTGAGCCGGTTTATGAGCAATCTCGGCAAGGAGCACTGGAACGCGGTCAAATGGATACTCCGGTACTTGAAGGGCACTTCAAATATGTGTCTCCGATTCGGCTCCAGAAAACCTCAACTTGACGGTTTTACCAATTCGGACATGTCGGCTGATGTGGATACCAGCCGGTGTCGAGAAGATCCGTCACTACGCACGGATCGTGAGGCGGAACCGCCGGGGTTTTGGACCAGAAGGATTTAGAGTCGATACAAGCTTTGGCGAGAAAGTACTTAAGATAGATTGGGAAAGAGAGAAGTTGAGATTACACAATCAATTTGATAACGAATTTCTTCCTCTTAATTTTCATAAAAAAAAATCGTGTTTTTTCTCCTCCCCCTTCCCTCTTTTATAGATGCTCTCATGCATATGATGCATGTGAGGGTACAAGACATGCATAAATTGCATGTTTGCCATTTGGCGCTTATGTATTACATGTGGTGCATGATAACCATGTCACTCATTTTAGTTCTCATGTATGAGAATTTACATGTAAAAGTACAATGATAGAAATATAATTTCAACTAAATAGCATGGCTTAATTGTAAGCTATTTGACTCCTAACTTGGAGGTGCAAGGTTCGAATCCTTGCTTGCCCTCCTTGTATATGTAAATATGTATATATATTTATATATTTATTTATCTAGTCGCCGGACGCCGGTTCATCGGATGCCGTCGCCGGATACCGGTGCCGCCGCTGGATGTCGTCGGTTACCGGTGCCTCGCCGGATGTCGTCGCCGGATACCAATGCTGGATGCCATCGGATGCCGCCGAATCATCGGCTCCATTGCCGGTCCGGTTTTGGTTGGCCAAAACCCTTTACGAGTAGCTAGCCCACCTCCACTCTTAGTTCAAGTTACCTTGAACTCTCTATGCTCCACACATAGACACAAAGATAATATCTTTTGCTCCACCTTATATATGATGAGAGTTGTATTTGTCGTGCCTATGTGGGATATCTCACAATTTTCTCCTTTCCTTTTACAAACTTTATACCCTCATATCTTGACATTTAGTTGTCCGTTTCTCGTGTAATAAAGTGAATTCGAAACCTCCATCATTTTGTACTTAGATATTAAATCTATTTAAAATGTTATCTTCACAATTATTGTACTACGTGATTCATACTCGATTTCGTACGTTTTATAGGATTTTCACACTATTGCCGAAAATCTTCACGACACCGGTCTACATCCGGGTATGTAATGACATATGCAGGGGGAGCTGTTTCGTGGCAGTCGAGGCTACAGAAGACGGTTGCGTTGTCAAACACGGTGGCGGAGTACATGGTGGCTGTGGAAGCCGGCAAGGAAATATTATGGATGAAGGACATCATCGGAGAGCTCGGTATCCGGCAAGATGAATACCGGCTCTATTGCGACAGTGAAACTACCATCCACCTTGCTAAGAATGCGGCCTACCATTCCCGGACAAAGCATATCCAACGAAGGTATCACTGGATCCGGGAAAGAGTAGATGACCAGGAGTTCGCGCTGACGAAGATCCACATGGCCGAGAACGGGTCAGATATGCTGACCAAAGTACTGATACCCGACAAGCTGGATGCATGCCGGAAGTGGATCAGACTAGTAAGACATCCCATGCCAGAATGAAGGGGGAGTTTGTAAGGAAACAGGTCCCTCCGGATGGGAAGTGATCAGAACAGTACTGATGAGCAAACTGGATGACGAGTACCCGGCTACGGAGGACCCGGTGAGAACCGAATGACGAGTACCAGGCAAGAGCTGGATGGTGAAGGCTCGGTGAGAAGTGCTCACCGGATGAAAGGACATATTTGTAAATATGTTTTCTGAGACTCCATCGGGGCTATATTTGTAAATAGCCAAAAAGTCATATTGGTATAAATATGACTTAGGGAAAACTTAGAGGTAGTAGTAGTTGTCATATGGCGCAAGATTAGAGCACAACAATGTACACACAGAGAGAGAGAGAGAGAGAGAGAGAGAGAGAGAGAGAAAGAGACGAAGAGTTCGTATCTCTATTGTAACCGCCGTCTGTGGCGAAGACAGTGAACAAGAGGTCGTTGCCTCTGTGTTCATCTATTGTACATTGTTACATAGTGATAGTTAGCAGTCAGTGGACTGCCGTGGTTTTTCCCGTGTTTGGGTTTTTCATGAAAACATCCTGTCTAGTCTTCTCTCCATTGTGTCGTGCATTCATTCCCGTTTTCTGTGTTTTGATTCTAAGCTTGGTTGTGGCCGAGCATTGTTCATCGGGAGCGTGTAGTTCCTGACACCGATAGAGAATGTGATCAATGCTCGTGCTCTTCTTGAAGACTTCCATCGTCAATATCCAGACAAACAAGGTCCTCAATTCAAAACGACTCGTGACACTCGTCGTTTTAAAGGGGAGATAGTGTCATGATATGGCAAGACTCGAACCCATGACCTTATGGGTCGAGCTCTTGACCATTAGACCATACATTATAATACGTAAAATATTATTTTCATTTGGGTGAAAGCATGAGAGTGGAAACAATTAGCTATGTCCTTGACATAGCTAATTAGCTATGCAAAAAGCTACCATTGATAAATAGTCATTTTAGTAAAAAGTCATTGATAAATTACATATGTAAATGAGTGCCATAAATGTGCAACATAAACGTGCAACATAAATTGATATGTGCACCATAAATTATATATCGAATTCCTAGGTCCATTATGCATGATCCTTTGCCACATCACGTAGGCCATCTCTAGTTGAGTATTGTGGGTTAGTTGCTACCACTGTTGCTAAACCCTATCGAGTCCACCTGCCATCACTCTACACTCAGGGGCCGCTACTGTGCGTTCCAAGCATCATCAAAGAGCTGTTCAATCTGACAGGGTTCTCTTCTCTGTGCCACTCTACACTCAGGGGCTTCTATTGTGCGTTCCAAGCATCATCAAAGAGTTGTTCAATCTGACGGGGTTGTCTTCTCTGTGCCACTCTACACTTAGGGGCCGCTACTATCCAGTCCTGGATTGCTTCCACATTTCGATTTGACGGAGTTCACTCATCCAACGGCAACATTCTACACTCAGTTGTCGCCATTGGTAGGTCCTGGATCGCCTACTCAATTGTTCGATCTAACGGAGTGAGCTCCTCTACTGTTTGGTCTTGGATTGCAATAACTTTTTTGTCTATTGATTATCTTGTGTATTGTTGTGTCTAATCTTGTGTATTGTGGAATATTTTTGTGTATTGTTGTTGCCCATAGCCATCTTAAATACTTGTCTTTTTTTCTGGAAATTTAGGGTTTTAATATGTCCAGCCAAATGGAAGGGGAAGAAGGGTGTTTAGAATTACCCCTCAATCATCATAAGGATAGGGATGATGCTATCAGGACACAACAAGCCATACGAAACTATTGGGCAGAAAAAAAAAGGAAACATCGTCAATTGTTGAAGGATACGAAAGCCACACTCAGTAAAGGTAAGGATAGTTTAGTTGAGAATGTAAGTAATGCGACTACCATCATAGAGAGAAAGGTTGTAGACTATTTCAATGTTCAAACCAAGCACATCAGCAATGAAGAAAAGAAGGTAGTACTTTATGGAATATGTAATGATCCATCGATAAAGGACTTAGTTGATTGTGAGGGTCTTAATGCAAACATATCATTTGTTTTAGTAAATAATCTTCGTAATAGTTTCATATCCATGAGCAGGTCAGAAGATGATCTTGTCTTAAAAAGGTCTAGTCTAATGATGTTACTTAATAGTGATGTTGACGATATAAACATCAGTGAGCTATTTAAGGTAATTGGTGTTAGTAGAAAAACAGTGTACAATACAATGAACCGTATAATTTCCTCGGGTGAAGGAACTAATCTACTAAAACTAACTACAAGATGTAAGCCAATGACACCCATAACATTTGAAATCAAGGATGTAATCACAATGTTTTGGACTAATGAGAGTAGGGTTTCACCAATAAAAAGGATTTATGCAGGAAACGTGTTGGAAGAAATTAATACGAGGAGCATCCCATTCATCTTCTTGATGTACCTCAGGTATTTACATTTATCTCAACATTTGTTTTGACTCTACACGGAAAGTTAATTAGCTCAATTAGCAGAAAAGCTAATTAGCTTATCAGTTACATTTACCTCAGTTAGCTACTAGGATAGCTACTACATAGGTAACTGGCTACTCTCAATAGCTACTACCATGATAGCTAATTCGCTATTCTCAATAGCTAATTTAGTTACTACCAGAGAATTAGCTACCAAAATAGCTAACTAGCTACCATCATAACTAACTAGCTACCAAGACAGTTAGTTAGCTACTAGGATAACTAATTTCGTTATTACCAGCTAATTAGCTACTATGAAAGCTAATTAGCTACCATGATAGCTAATTAGCTACTAGGACAGCTAATTAGCCACCATGATAGCTAATTAGCCACCATGATAGCTAATTAGCTACCATGATAGCTAATTAGCTACTAGGACAACTAATTAGCTACTAGGATAGCTAATTAGCTACCATGACAACTAATTAGCTACTAGAATAGCTAATTAGCTACCATGATAGCTAATTAGCTACTAGGATAGCTAGTTAGCTACCATGATAGCTAATTAGCTACTAGGACAGCTAATTAGCCACCATGATAGCTAATTAGCTACTAGGACAGCTAATTAGCTACTAGGATAGCTAATAAGCTACCATGACAGCTAATTAGCTACTAGAATAGCTAATTAGCTACCATGATAGCTAATTAGCTACTAGGATAGCTAGTTAGCTACCATGATAGCTAATTAGCTACTAGGATAGCTAATTAGCTACCATGATAGGACAACTAATTAGCTACCATGATAGCTAATTAGCTACTAGAATAGCTAATAAGCTACTAGAACAGCTAATTAGCTACTAGAATAGCTAATTAGCTACTAGGATAGTTAGCTAGTTACAAGAATAACTAATTCCCCTTTATTACGCACGTCGATTTATTTATTAGGTTCAAACAAATGCATCCAAATATCAAAGTTCAACTACGAACATTCGAGTCTCTTAAGCCACACTTTGTGAGACGCTTAAAGGATCGATACACATGTTGTTGGTGGTGTCCAAATGAATTGAGTAGTGAAATATTGATCTCTGTGAAGTTATTTGAATCAGTGAACACCAATTTCGAAGGAAAGGTGTGTAAAAGAAAGGATCTAGTTCGGAAGATGCTTAAACCAAGGGATTTGGTGTCTCTGTTTGTAGTATCTCTAGGAAAGTTCATTAAACACAACTTCATTTATTCATGGCAGGCCCATCAGTTTAAGACTTGCATATCTGATTTCCCAAATGATGTAGTAGTCTCAGTAGTAGATTTCGCAGAGAATTATACTTTCAAGCAGCAGAATGAAATTCAATCTATGCATTGGTGTTTAGTTCAGGTAACCATTTTTGTGGTCATAACATATTTTCGAGTTTCAGGTGATGTTAAAAAAGTAATTCATTTCTTTATTTCTGATGATAAGAAGCATGATACCTTGTTCGTCCAACACTATTTTAAGTTACATTGGCAGTGGTTATTAGCTCCATGTTTGGAGCTTACTAAACATTGGGTCTGGTCTGACGGAGTTGCGTCACAATTCAAGGCTCGACATCCATTTTATTTTGTGGGGAGGTATCCTGCTATAACAGGTTTGGAGATGAGATGGAATTTTTTTGGGTCTGGCCATGGTAAAGGTGAACATGATGGTGCAGGGGTTGTTATAAAGTGGGCACTTACCCATGAACAACTAAAGATAGATGGTGTGCACATGAATTGTTCATCACATGTAGTTGAATTTTTAAGAACAAATATGTCAACGAGTGCAACAGGTGTTTATTCCTCGCAAGTCCGAGATATCAAACGTGAATTTTGGGAAGTGAAGATAGATGAAGTAAATAGGGAGAACACCTGGGAGTACCAAGGAATTCCCAAATTGCGATCTTTGCATGTTGTTCGCGGTTATTCCAGGTTGGATGGTCATTGTATTGCGGTTAGAGAATTGACTTGTTTTTGCTTCCATTGTGTGCAGGGAAATTGGAGATATTGTCTAAACAAAGCATACATTTAGAATTGGGAGTATCACACTCTGAATGATAAAGAAGCAGTTGATGGAGAAACAGGGCAGAATGTTGATGTCACATATGAGGGACTTGGAGATACTTTGAGTGATGTCTTGAACGTTGGGGATAACTTCGCTGTAAATGCTGAAGAAGGCAATTCAGAGGGTGCTGATTTCTATATATTGAAGTGCACGGTTAGTAAACAGTGTGCAAGGCAGAATATTGTAGATGCATGGGGAAATTTTGTATCTGCCGGGACATTCTACATCGAAGGCATTTTTTATGAAAAACTAGATGACTATGAATATGTGTACAGGCTGTTAGAAGACAAACCAGCGGCGTACATGTACTCTCATTTGGTCAGGTGCATCAACGTCCCAATGTTAAAATACAATAACTGCTCAGGTTTATACATTGTTGGTGCTAATGTGTATGAATGTATTTACAATAGTATGCCATGGAATTTGTAGCTACAAGTAGCAATTACCATGTTCTCTTGTAAAACAAACATGTATTTCGCGAAAACAGTTAAATAAATTCGTTTGAGAATCAATTTCTTGTATACAGTCTGCTTTTTGTGCTTCTTTCTCAATAAAATCATGTCTTTTTTGTTAAGTTTTAAGTTATAAGTTACAGCGAAATAGTCATCAATAGCTAATTAGCTATACAAATGCAGCTAATTAGCTGTCAATAGCTAAATAGTCATCAATAGCATGAAATCAACAATCTGCAACATATTCCTCAAATTACACAGTAGATAAGTACAGTGGGAACAAGTAATTAAATTCTTCATTGAACAATGTCATCTCTTTACATATTTATAAATTACCATTAGAAATGTCTACAAATCTCCTATAAATAGCTAAGCTCTTGCTAGTCAGTGGAACGAGTCTACATATATTATCCGCATATCGAGCTCGGTATGGAGTCCACAACCATGCACCTAGTTGGCAGCTCACTGTTTGCACCAGGTACTATTCAGGCATTTCCTCAGGTAGAATGAGACAACATCTCCGAATATTGAAGTAGTGCCGGAAATGTTCTGTATCCAAAATCAATGTGTTGTCGGCATTATATTCAGGCCAAGTAGCCCAAAAATCAGAAAGTCTCTTGAATCTTGCAGCTTCCATTTGCTCACAATTTTCTCGTGCCCATTGACCTTTAAAACGACTTCGCCATTTTGGGAAGAATCTTGCTAAACACTTCCACACATCTGATTTTTGTTTTTCACTCCAAATAAACAAATCAAAGTATTCCACAGCCCACTCTAGAAACTGATTCGCGTCCCTCCTTGGCTGCATATATCTCACACTCATCAAGACTTTATCAAGCTCCAAGATCAAGGCTCTTCTTTCGACTTCTAGTGGTTTAGGTTTCCATTCCTGAAACTGAGCCGCTGTTACACCATTTTCTGGTAGGACACGATCAATCTCAATCAGGTCAGGTTCGGCCGACACAACTGGCGTCCTTTTCCTCTTCAAACCCCTAGTCGACTGTGTTGGGCCTGGCTTCACATTCTGGTGCTCTTGTTTTGTCGACTTAGTTATCAATCCTTGGATTACCTCGGTGCATGTAGCTACTGATCTACTCGATATCAGTCCACTGGTATCACATGTTGCATCTACTTGCAACACCAAGTCATCCGTGCAACATGCTTGATCAACTTGTGTGACCAAATCACTTGTGTCAGTTGCTACATCTACTTTCAAGATGGGGCCCTTTAAACACGCCGCAACATCAACAATATCCACACTGCCATTGGCCTTACGAGCAATAGAATCAAACCCTTTAGACTCTGCAAGATCAGAAAACACCAACATATTCACACTTACAAAGTAACTAATAGTCTCACAAAACAACATCCTGAACATCAAAGAGTTTCAGTCATAGAACAACACTCTTCAAATTATCTTGGAAAAACATCATAGAGTTCCATTACATAATGTGGATCAAGCAACAACCAATCTGAGGTTTTACTTGTCCAACAGGATAGTAAAACTTCATAAAACCCTAGCAAAATCCCTAAGCTAACAATCATATCCAACTAAACAGTATTTCGCTCCACTACGTCTGGGCCCCTTGACCGAGTAACTGGTCTTGTTCCCGATCGTGGCCCCTTCTTCAACCTTTTTCTGGTCGGTTCCCCATTTAGCCTTGCTTCTTTCACCCAATGCGCAAGTGTGTCCTCCTCCAATAACCTTCCCATCGCCTCAGCAACTAATTGCACATCAGTCGTTTCTTGAACTAGATTTTCAAGTACAGAGGGATCTGTTTGGACATTTTCAGTAGTTGGGCTTGGTGGGGTGGAATCAAGGTCTTGAGATTCGAAGAAATGTTGCATCAAGTGTTCATAAACATTGTTGTTGTGAACCTCAGTTTTACATGTTGTTTCCACTATTTCATGGCATTTCACATCGTTGCCTAATTCAGTACATTGTTCCAAAAGAATAGGTTGGAGTTGATCTAAAGGAGATGTGATAGTAGGACTCTTACTTTCAGCCACGTTGGCAGTAGTATCCTCATCTGTTGCAGCGTCATCAGCACCAAACACATCATGTGTCGTCCTTAATCCACAAGATTCTACAATAACATGGCAGCTATTTAGGATAGCTAATTAGCTACTTTACTAAACTATGGTAGAAGCTAGGATAGCTAATTAGCTAGTACGATAGCTAATTAGCTACTTTACTCAACTATGGTAGTAGCTAGGATAGCTAATTAGCTACTTTACTCAACTATGGTAATAGCTACGATAGCTAATTAGCTACTTTACTAACTATGGTAGTAGCTAGGATAGCTAATTATCTACTATGGTAGCTAATTAGCTACTTTACTCAACTATGGTAGTAGCTAGGATAGCTAATTAGCTACTTTACTCAACTATGGTAGTAGCTAGGATAGCTAATTAGCTACTAGGATAGCTAATTAGCTACTTTTCTCAACCATGGTAATAGCTAGGATAACTAATTAGCTACTTTACACAACTATGGCAGTAGCTAATTAGCTAGTAGGATAGCTAATTAGCTACTTTCTCAACTATGTAGTAGCTAGGATAGGTTATTAGCTACTAGGATAGCTAATTAGCTGCCAGTAGCTAATTAGCTACTAGGATAGCTTATTAGCTACTTTACACAACTATGGTAGTAGCTAATTAGCTAGTAGGATAGCTAATTAGCTACTAGGATAGCTAATTAGTTGCCAATAGCTAATTAGCTAGTAGGATAGCTAATTATCTTTTTTACACAACTATGGCACTAGCGAATTAGCTAGTACCATAGCTAATTAGCTAGTAGTTCATTAGCTACCAGTAGCTAATTAGCTAGTAGCTCATTAGCTACCAGTAGCTAATTAGCTAGTAGGATAGCTAATTAGCTACTTTACACAACTATGGTACTAGCTAATTAGCTATGAGTAGCTAACTAGCTGCCACTTAGCTAATTAACTACTGTAGTAAACTATGGCAGTAGCTAATTAGCTAATAGGATAGCTATTAGCTACTTTAATCAACTATGGTAGTAGCTAATTAGCTACAACGATAGCAGCAAAATAGTTTCCATACTTTTTACGGCTTAGCTAATTAGAAAAGACTAAGCTTATTAGCTACAGTATGGTATACCTGTTAGTTTTCTCCACTCATTTGGTAGAGTTGTACTGCAATCTCCCAAACAGAATGCAGCAATTCGACAGGCATGTTGAAAACAAAGCAGATGGTATGTGTGGTTGCATGGTCGTAGGTGAACCAACAAAGACGCAGTTTTGTCCTCCACACCTAACCCGCAAGCGATTAATTATTCCTGTCTGAGAAAGTTACACCAACTTTGCTCAGGAATCGTGATGAACTTTCTGGTGCAGCCTCATGCAGTCATCGTACTAGTCGGCTCGTACATGCTTCAGCTTGACCTTGCCTTTGACTCTAGGCATTGTATATATTGTCATCCAGTCTACATCACTGATCAATTTATCACTTTGGACAGCAGGGTCAACACCCTCGAGTGACAGACCATAGGTGTTGTGGAAGTCCTCCTTTGTCTCGCAAAATTTCAGAAATAAAAAATAGTGCAAAATCAGAATATGTCAAAATCAGAAACCCCAATCAACAACAACAATAATAGCGCAAAATCTTTAACTTAGCAAATCAAAAACCCTAATCATAATTTGTATTTAGAAATTTGAAATCAGAAACCCTAATCAAATTCTGTAATCAGAAGTTTGTAACCAGAAACCCTATTCAGAAATTCTAATAAAAAATTTATAATCAAAAACCCTAATCAGAAATTTCAATCACAAACCCTAATCAGAAATTCTAAACAGAAATTTATAAACAAAAACCCTATTCAGAAATTCTAATCTGTAATCAAAATTTGTAACCAGAAACCCTATTCAGAAATTCTAATCAGAAATTTATAATAAAAAACCCTAATCAGAAATTTCAATCACAAACCCTAATCAGAAATTCTAATCAGAAATTCTAATCAGAAATTTATAAACAAAAACCCTAATCAGAAATTTCAATCAGAAACCCCAATCATCACTAAAGACAGGATTAAACACAAAAAAAGTAATATAAACACACCTGCTGCTACTCCTAGATCTGCGAGACATCCTTGTATGGGACTCCAAGGACTTCGCCCTATTCGATTTTGTGGAAATATGAATCGGCACCAAAGTTTAGACAGTAGTCAAAAAGAAAAAACAAATGTTTGGGGTTTCTGTAACTGAAACATACCTCAACGATGATCGAGCGGGTTTTGTGTTGTAGCTCTCAATCTACAATGTCGATTTTCTGCTGCTGCGGGAGCTACATCTGCATTCGTGCTCTGAGTACTCCATCTGCGTTCAATATCAAACTTAGGCTAAACAAGAAATTGATGACATTGAAGTCGACCTTAGATGATGGTGCTATTCCCCAAGTTCCACTACGTCTGAAACAGAAGTTCAAATATTTGAGTTTTTTCATAAATTAGTTTTTCAAATATTTGATTTTCCCACAAAAAAGACTAGCTAAACAAATAGCTAATTAGATATGGCCATTTTAGTAGCTAATTAGCTATAATAGTGTTTACACTCGCATGCTTTTACCCATTTATGTTTTATTATAGAAAATTGATGTATATTCTAGATTTCTCTAGAACATTCTAGAAACTTCAAGAGTATTCCTGAGAACACTAAAAGGAGGCACAAGGCATTATTTCGAACCAAATCGGTTCAACGCCAGTCTTAAGCCTCCTAGCTACTATTGTATACTCTCTTCACATAATATATATCTTTTATCATCATTCTCTCACCCTTTCTCTCTCTATCTCTCTCTCTCTCTCACACTCACTCTTTCCTTCTCTCAAGAGTTCTACACCTCTCTTAGTACTAATCCTCATCTTTTAGTACTAATTCCTTCTCTATCTTAGTACTAATCCTAACAGCTACCCAATGTGAAATCCGATGCGTCTACTTCCATGATGAATGGTTTTTCCGAATCAACGTGAGCTAGAATAGGAGCCGATGTAAATGCCTTCTTAAGATTCTCAAAAGCTATGTCCACTTCTTCAGACCAAAAGAACGATTGTCCCTTCTCAGTAAGTTGTGTGAGAGGCAGAACCAGCTTTGAGTAATCATGTATAAACTTGCGGTAGAAATTGGCAAAGCCTAAAAAGAATTGCAAATCTCGCAACAAACGCCGAGTTTGCCACTCTACCACCATTTTGACTTTAGCTGGATCCATGCAGATGCCTTCCGAGGAGATGACATGGCCCAGAAATTCCACTTGGTTGCACCTGAAACTAAATTTTTCCAGTTTTGCATAAAGACCATGTTCTTGAAGTTGTTTTAGTACTAACAGTACATGAGAATCATGCTCTTCTTGGGTCTTCGAATAAACCAGTAGATCATCCAAATAGATGATCAAACAAACATCCAAGAGATCTCAGAATATATCATTTGCCATGTGCTGGAAGACTGGTGGCGCATTAGTGCGGCCGAACGACATGACCGTATACTCGAAGTGCCCATATATGGTGCGAAACGCAGTCTCCCATTCATCTCCTGGTCGGATTCGTACGAGGTTATATGCTCCTTGTAAGTCGATCTTCATGAAGAACCTTACACCATTGATCCGTTCTAAAAGACTTGAGATAACGGGAAGTGCATACCTATTTCTGATGATGACCTTATTCAAGCCCTGGTAATCTACAATGAGACGAAGTGATCCATCCTTTTCCTTGACGAAGAAAATGGGTGCGCCGCTGGAGATTTCAAATGCCGAATTAAACCATTTTCCAAATTCTCCTCTATATAGGCTCGAAGGACTTCTATCTCAGTTGGTGACAAATTGTAGATTGATCCCCAAGGTGGCTCTTTTCCTAGTTGTAAATCGATGGGGCAATCATACGGTCGATGGTGAGGAAGTGTATTGGCTTGTACTTTATCAAACACATTGGTATAATGATGATACTTCTTTGGAAGTTGAATAGTGGACTCCTCGTTAGTGGTGTCAAAGGGTTTTACTGATATTGCAAAGAGAAACATTTCTTCTTTGCATTCTTCTTCCCACAACTAATGTAGCGAAATGGTTGCAATCTAATGAGTATATCCTCGGGCTTGTGTCATAGACACGATAAAATGTAGGGGGTTGAACCCATGACCTCTTGGTCTTATTGGGCAACCTTACCAATTGAGCTACATTCCATCTATGCATTACTGTATTGTATCAGTTTCAACTTATTACATTGTAAGTTAATCACTAGAACTTTCAAGAAACTTCTAGAGAATGCATAGACACCGAAGTCACTGTCCCGTTGGTATTTCAAGTTGGGTTCCACCAGGAGATATTAACATTCTACCTCATTGCAACTCCTCTTCATCCGATTTTTTTAGGGCTCTTCTGGGTGGAAACACACAATTCGATGGTGGGTTGGTGTAGCCGTTGTCGTGAAAATTTTCGGCAAGAGTGTGAAAATCGTGTGGAACGAGGGAAATCGAGAAGGTGCAATGTGCACACGTATGAAAGGAGTGATGGTTAGACACGTATGTTAACACCTTAATGTGCACGTGTGATGTGTGTTTAGGTGTTCATTACACAAATATATAAAAAAAGCCTAACGCATACAATGAGGTGCAAGTAAAGGTGTTGGGTTCCACCAGGAGATATTAACATTCTACCTCATTGCAACTCCTCTTCATCCGATTTTTTTAGGGCTCTTCTGGGTGGAAACACACAATTCGATGGTGGGTTGGTGTAGCCGTTGTCGTGAAAATTTTCGGCAAGAGTGTGAAAATCGTGTGGAACGAGGGAAATCGAGAAGGTGCAATGTGCACACGTATGAAAGGAGTGATGGTTAGACACGTATGTTAACACCTTAATGTGCACGTGTGATGTGTGTTTAGGTGTTCATTACACAAATATATAAAAAAAGCCTAACGCATACAATGAGGTGCAAGTAAAGGTTTGAACCTTACACCTCTAAGATAGGAGACAATTGCCAAACCATTAGACTAGGTTATTTCCTTTAAAATTATTTTCTTCATTGTACTTTTCACACGGACTGCTGGTACATGAGAGCTTGGATGAGGTACATGGTCATCATGCATCGCATGTGATGCATGAGCGCCAAATGGCAATCATGCATTTCATGCATTGTATGCATGTACTACACCCTCACATGCACATATGCATGCGGGCATCTATATAAGAAGGAGACGAAGGAAAGGAAATGAAGTAAGGTAAGCAATCAATAATAATTAATAAATCTTAGTTATCTCATTGGCAATGTGTCTTGTATCTCAAATCTGAAGTCAAAAGTTCAAACGGGAATTCGTCCCATCCATATCAATCTATCTTTAATACTGCTCGCATGCGCTAGTCCTTCTGCCGTTCCATTGTCTTGAACAATCCTTTCGATCCTCCATCACCACTTGCGAATAGAGGCCGATGCTTGTCTGCGCACGTGTAACCCGCACATCTCGACGTTGGCACATGCATCACATGCTTCACGACATATTTGTTGTGCGGTAAATATTTTCTCAATCTCTCTCTCTCTCTCTCTCTCTCTCTCTCTCTTAGTCAACCCACAAAAGCATCTTCGACAACAAAGGACGACTTGATGATAAACCTAAATGATTGTTTATTCCTTACAAGCACAAGTCACCCGATTCATCTTCCTTGGTCAAAGACTCCGGTGGTCCCGTTCGACCGACCCGCAAGCGCGGATTTCTGCGACATCTATTTGGTGACCCCCGTGAAGAACGGAAAGGGAGGATGGCCAGAACTTCAAGTGCTAGAGACTCTAATGAAAGTCTAGCACAAGAAATGGCGAGGATGATGGACCAAATGCTTCAGGAGAGAGACAACGTCGAAGGCCTTGACGTTGCCATTGACAGGATCGTGGATACCAACAGATGCTTTGATGGTAGAGATATGACACGATACCTTGAAACCTACAAAACAGAAATGCGAAAAAAGGGTATTTCTATAGCAAGACAAGTGGCAAGCTTCTCAAGGATTGTAACTTCGAGTCTTTACCCCCGGATCCTAGAGCTACAAGAGGCCAATCCTAAATGGTCATCTTTCGAACGAAGTTTACTTGAAGAATATGGGTTTGGTGACTCATCTCGAATGACGAAGAAATATTTAATGGATTGGGTGGAGTCTTCTAACAAAGAGTTGAGTGCGACTGCGACGTTCCACGAGTTCGAACAAAGATTTGATCGTCTTCTTGCACTTGACAAAATGATTCTCGATTCTAGCAAGGTGCTCCTATTTATCAAATCAGTAGATGAGAAAGATCGAAGAGATCTTGAACTACTACTAGAAAACGATGAAGGCCTCATTTCTGATTGGGCATCAGTGAAGAGAGCATGTGGACATTTTGATAAGCGTCGTCAATGGGGCAATTAGACAAGATCGAGTGTTGCAACTCAGATTGGTCGGCAAGATCACAACACGAGACAAGAATCACAAGCCCAAAGACCAAGGGATGATGAAGTGGCCAGAATGGATGAACTGGTAGACATGCTTCGAGAGATGAGAATTTCTCAAATTAGAAAGGAAGAAACTCAAAGTTTTCTGGGTCGTCACTTGGATTTTCCCCGTAGGTGTATTTGGTGTCACTCCTTGGAACACCAACGAAGAGATTGCTCAAAATTCCAAAATGCCCTCCGACGAGATATCATTTATCTCTTGTTAACTCTTAGGGCCGGACAATGGCCTAACACAGGGTGTCTACAGAAGACACTTCACCAAAGGGGTGTTACGGCAAGAGGATTAGGCTCAATGATTAATCCGACTTAATTAGGTCACTTAGTAAGATTGTCCTTAATAATCACACGCGTAAGATATAACAATGAATGCAGAACGGCAATTAACACAGAGAAATAAAAACACTAAGCTTCATTAATTATCTGCTCAACATTACATTGTATCCGGGCCTTTAAATAGGTTTCCGGTTTCGGTGCCATCCGCACCTGTTCGGGATCGGTTCGGATCCAGAATGGCATACCGATTCTAGTCCGTCCGTCCACACTAATAGCTCACTTATAACCATTCCTTAATAATTAAATAACTCCTTTGTTTCACACTCTGGACTCCTTTGCCGGCCGGTAACACATGGCACGCCCGTGGGACAGTACCTTGTACGTCGAATCCACCATCCGACCCTTGCTATTCTTCGTCCAAAATATCCAGAATGCTTTGTTCAAGAGTCTCCAATGGTTCATCTGGAATTGGTTGTTGTTGTTGTTGTTGTGGTTGTTGTTGTTGTTGTTGCTGCTCCGTTCATGACTGTTGCGACTGGTCCGTTGGTGGCTGTTGCGGCTGCTCCTCCGTTTGTTGCTCTGACACCGGCGTTTCCGTCGTTGCTCCCTCCGTCGTAGTGGTCTCCGGTTGACTGGTTCTGGCCTAGCCCTCGTCCGGCGACGGTTCCTCATCACTAAGGTTAACCGTTGCCGCTTCCCGTGCTTTTTCTTCCCGAACCCGGGACCGCTCGTAGCTCTCAAACTGGATTTGAGCGTCCAGCCTATCATTGTCTAGCTGAGCTACGAGTTGCCGGATCTGCACCAGCTATTCATCCGCCAGGACTTGGAAGTCTTCAGCCAGCTCGTCCCGTATGGTGGTGAAGTCCTCAGAAGTCAACGTGTAACAATCATCTCCTTCCTTCCGCCGGTTTTCCACGTCTGCCCATAGCAATTGGAGTTCCGCTGTATTTTGTGCCCACTTTGTCCACCATCTTACGGAGCTTTCGTCAACACTCCTCGGTGACACAATGCCCTCTCAATACCAACTTCGGCCGAGGAGGTATGAAGAAGTTGATGGAGGAAATGGAAGAAAATAAAGTGAATAGTGTTTACTATTCCTCATTTGCCGGAATTTGAGCTGGACACGAGATGAGAGCCCAAGAATCTCAAGCAGTAGAATTTTGGCCAATCATATTGAATCAAGTCGGAAAAGGGAAGCTCTGCATGAACGAGGCACTCAAAACAGAATGAAGAGTCCAAGCAATAACGGGATGGGAGGACCCTGTGGAGGAGATTTCTAGCTTCGTCGAGGCCATGTGTCAAAACTACGACATCCTAGTTGAAGAGAAACGAAAAAGACCAGATGACAAATCAGGTCCTTCAAAGAAACATGACACAAGAGAAGTTGTTCGAAGAAGGGAGGAATCATCACCACCCCAAATGATAACCGAAAGAGGAAAGGAAAGAATCGGACCAACCTTCAAACTACGCTCGAAGATAGACCAATCCACCGACCTTAAGCATGTGATGGAAGAAAGAATCCTGGATAGCTGAATCGAGTTCACACTACGAGAGGTCTTAGGAATTGCTAAGAAAGAATTTCATGATGTCATCATTGACTTAATAAAAAGGAAGAGACTAATGACAAGTGAAGAAGGGACTAGACCGGCAAATGTCTCCACGAGCGCTATCACAACGTAAGGTCTCGAAATTGAACAAGAATTTGCCGATAGCCATTTTGCAAGGCCACATTGGGCTAGGGCCACTACCGAGACACCGGTGTGGATGGGAGATTTGAAAGATTCGGTGGTGGCGCTCATTGATCATGGCTCGGAGATCTGGCCCATTATTACTAGGCATGGGTGGAAGATTCGAGCAGCAACTAGGGCGATGGAAGAGCTTCATGGGACCTGCCCTAACGTTAAGGTAACTATTGGTGATGTTGAGCATGATCAACACTTTTTTGTACAGGAATCGGCGTCCCATCCTGTCATCCTTGGCGAGCCTTACATAACAACATCCCGAATGGAGACAAAAGTACTTGATAATGGTTCAGCATATGCGCGGATACGAAGTCAAGATGGGACAAGCTCAGTTCAATTCCTCACCGTATGAGTGAACCATGAAAGAAATAGGCATAGCTTAGGGAAAGAAGTTAGGGAGGATTTTTAATTCGGGCTATTAGGGAGAGGGACAACAATAGTCCGGGACATCTAACTATGTCCCCAATTCAGTGTAATAAAAGTTGTCACCCCATTAATGAAAATTAAGTCTTGTTTTCTGAAAATGGGATGTGTAAATTTAACAACATAAATAGGGGAGATATTAAAATAGGAATCCTAGAGGAACAACTTAGAGAAATCGGGATTATGAGTGAGGAAGAGGCAATAAACAGGTACATGGAGATGATATCATTTGATGATACTCTTGGGGAAATGGAGAAAGTCATCAAATCGAAACTGCAAGTCAACAAAAGGATTCCAATCAACTCTGTCGCCTTGTACACCGCCATCGACGAATATGAACAAGGTGTCACGACGAATGAAGTCGAAGTTAATGCCAAATATAAGACTGTGGATAAGCAGGTAAACGTGTGGCTTCTCCCTTGCATGAAGACAGTTGGCATCGAATAAAGGAGGTAGCACGAGATCCGTGCCTTAGAGACTCGAAAGGAGTAGGGCATGTGTTCACCGACGAAACTCGACGAAAGCTCAAAGTTGGTGGGGGTGAGTTTTTCCTTCCCAAAGAAGAGTCCAAGTTCCAGGAAATGTTGGAGCAACACGGGAAAGCATTTGCCTTTTCCCCACAAGAAATTGGATGTGTTGACCCAACACTTGTGGAACCAATGGTTATCTTTACAATACCCCATGTGTCATGGAACTTGAAGCCAATTCCCGTTCCAAGAGCTGACATTCCAAGATTGTTGGAGTTGTTAAAAGAAAAGATTAGAATGGGAATCCTTGAGCCATCTAATGCGCCTTATTCAAATAGGTGGTTCACAGTGCTGAAAAAAATGGAGCACTTCCATTTATCCAAGATCTACAACCGGTAAACAAGGTCACCATTCGTAATGTTGGTATTGGACCTAGTGTTGATGAGTTTGCTGAAGCTTTTGCAGGAAGGTCAATTTACTCGATTGGAGACTTGTATTCTGGATACGATCAATTTCAATTGTCTTTGGATAGTCGAGACATCACAACGATGCGGACTCCCATCGGGCTAGTAAGGATGTATACATTACCACAATGGGTAACTAACTCAGTGGCCCACATGATGAATGCCATGAACAAAGTACTAAGAGACTGCATTCCAAATATTACGATGCCTTTCCTCGATGATATCCCTATAAAGGGTGCCCCGAATCAGAGAAGGACGAGTCTTTAGATCAAGATGGATGTCGAAGATTTGTCTCAAACCATATTAAAGACTATGGAAGAGTACTAGAAAGACTAGAAGATGCAGGGCTCACATTCTCTGGAGAAAAATTAGGATTTGGCCAACGTGAGATCCTAGTAGTGGGACATCTTTGTGGACCATACGGACGAAAACCCTCTCCCGAGAAGGTGAATGTTATTCAAGAGATGTGAGAGGAATGTGGAACGCAGAGATAGGTTCGAAGATTCTTAGGAGCATGTGCGTTCTACCACATTTGGATTCCGCACTATGCTCATGTGGCCGAACCCTTGTATAGCTTACTAAAAAAAGGGAGAAAATTCAAATGGGAACCGATACACATAGAGGCGATGAAGAGGTTAAAAGGGCTACTGGTGGCAGCACTAGCTTTAAGGAAAGCCATCTACAAAGAAGGGATGCCCATCTACGTCACAGTAGATACAAGTCCAACGGGACTTGGATGGGTCATCAACCAAGAAGGAGAAGATAGTGTACGGTACGCCATCCGGTTTGGAGCAAAGGTTCTTAGCGAACGACAACGAGGATATGCCCAAGTGGGAACTTTGGGTATCGTGTCTGTAGTAAAAGTAGACAAGGACTACCTGATCGGGTCAGAGGTGGTAATTGAAACGGATTGCCTCCCAATCCTTGGGATGATCTCTGAATGTGCGACACTAGATCTGGCTATGTTAAGGTGGATCGCTTATATCAAGTCTTTGAACCCGGCGATCCGCCATATTGCTGGGAAGAACAATCCCATGGCTGACATGCTATCAAGAGCAAGATTCAAGGATGAAAGTGACATGGTTTCAGAAGATGAAAACGTCGCCCTCGACTTCTTCAAGGCAACCCAACTGTCGGCAAAAGACAAAGGCACACCAACCCTCCACGTTGTCAATGAGAACGAGTATGAAGGGGAGTGGTTACTAATCGGCAGATTCTTAAGAACGATGATGGCAGATGCTTCATGGACGAAGGAGGAAGCTCTACAAATACGAGAGAAAACTTACCAGTACTTTCTAAAGGGAGTATTCCTCTGGCGGCATCCAAAGAGAAGGACAGGGATGCCACAATGAGTAGTGGTGAAGAAAGATGACCAAACAACGTTGATGTCTGAATTCCACGAAAGTCCATGGGCAGGTCATAGAGGAACGTGGGCAACGTTTGAAAAGCTAAAAGAGAAGTATTGGTGGCCGAGCATGTATAAAGATGTACTACATTTCGTGTCCACATGCGAAAGTTGTCAAGTACATTCGAATGTACGTCACTGTGATGGGTTGCGACCAACATACCCACTCACCATACACTTTAAATGGATGGTGGATCTGGTCTCGATCCCAATGGGAGTGGGATAGATGAAGTACTTGGTACTAGTGAGGGAAGACTTGACAAACCAGGTAGAAGGACGAACCTTAGCAAATAAGACGACGACGGCCGTATGCAAATTTCTACTCGAAGAGGTCGTCTGCCGCTACGGATGTGTGGGAAAGATAGTGGCCAACCGAGGAGAGTTGGATGCACACGAAGCAATGGAGCTCTTCGAGCGACTATAGGCGTAAACCTCTCCCTCGCAACTGCCTATAATCCGGAATCAAATGGGAAGATAGAGTGAGGGCATGTGCCGATAGTCAAAGCCATCGTACGAGCATGCGATGGTCGAGTTGGAAATTGGCTGCGATTATTGCCCTATCCATTGTGGGCCGATAGAACTACACACAGTTCCGTGACAGGCTATATGCCAGTAGAGCTCATGTATGGACAGAAACCAGTAATGCCCATCAAGAGGACAATCGCCTCATGGGTAGCAATACCATGGGAAAATGAGATGAGCCGGGAAGAATTATTGGCGGTACAAATAAGGCAACTCGAAAGAAGACCTGAAGACCTAGAGAACGCACGACGGATAATGGAGACAGCCTGAGTGAAGAATAAGAATTATTGGCGGTACAAATAAGGCAACTCGAAAGAAGACCTGAAGACCTAGAGAACGCGCGAAGGATAATGGAGACAGCCCGAGTGAAGAATAAGATTTGGTTTGATAAGACACACCGACTACGTCCCAAGAAGATCGAAGAAGGAGATTGGGTATTGGTCTATGACAACATCCTAGACAACCAACATAGGATGACAAGGAAGTTCGCAAGAAGGTGGTTCGGACCATATGTGGTGATGAGTGCCAACAACAATGCCACCTATCACCTCGCGGATCTAGACGGATCAAGGCTGGCCATACCCATTGCGGGGAAAAGAATAAAGATATTCGAGAAAAGACAAGATGAGGGTCCTAACCTAGATGACATCAACAATGAAGATAGTATGACAGGACCCACAAATGTGAGTGAGGTAGATGAGGACATGGAGGAAATTGGTCGATCACCATAGCCGAAATCTCACACTCACTTCTTGGCATGTACCGGAGGACGTGCGGTTTGGTGGGGGTGGATGTCATGAAGATTCTCAGAAACAGTGTGAAAATCGCGTGGAACGAGGGAAATCGAGAAGGTGCAATGTGCACACGTATGAAAGGAGTGATGGTTAGACGCGTATGTTAATACATTAATATGCACGTGTGATGTGTGTTTAGGTGTTCATTACACAAATATATAAAATAAGCCTAACATATACAATGAGGTGCAAGTAAAGGTTTGAACCTTACACCTCTAAGATAAGATACAATTAATATACCATTAGATTAGGTTATTTCCTTTAAGTTTATTTTCTTCATTGTACTTTTCACACGAACTGCTGGTACATGTGAGCTTGGATGAGGTACATGGTCATCATGCATCGCATGTGATGCATGGGCGCCAAATGGCAATCATGCATTTCATGCATTGTATGCATGTACTACACCCTCACATGCACATATGCATGCGGGCATCTATATGAGAAGGAGAGGAAGGGAAAGGAAATCAAGTAAGGTATGCAATCAATAATAATTAATAAATCTTAGTTATCTCATTGGCAATGTGTCTTGTATCTCAAATTTGAAGTCAAAGGTTCAAACCGGGAATTCGTCCCGTCCGTATCAATCTATCAATTTATCTTTAATACTGCTCGCATGCGCTAGTCCCTCTGTCGTTCCATTCTCTTGAACGATCCTTTCGATCCTCCATCACCACTTGCGGATAGAGGCCGGTGCTTGTCTATGACGGTACAAGCACAAGTCACCCGATTCAGCCTCCTTGGTCAAAGACCCCGGTGGTCCCGTTCAACCGACCCGCAGGCGCGGATTTCCACGACACTGCTCCATCACTTTTCCACAAACACCAACACAGGCCCTTTCCACAAACATTGTTACTTGTGTGGGGGCTGCTTTCAGCTTGGGTGCACATTCTTCTGATTTCAACTCAGTCTCCAACGTTGCCGATTCCGTTGTGGCCAATTCTGGCGTGTTCACTTCCGTGCCCATTATGTCATAGGACGTCCCTACTCCTGTCACCAATTTGCCCGCAAGATATAGCGATTTTTTGGACGTGTTCGAAAAGAGAAATGTAGACCGGTTGCCAGCACATCGCCCCTATGATTGCCCAATCAAACTCCAAGATGGTGCACAGCCACCATTTGGGCCCATCTTTGGGCTATCTGAACCCGAACTTGAGGCCCTTCGCACATATCTGGATGAAAACCTCGCCAAGGGCTTCATTCAACCCTCCAAATCACCAGTTGGAGCCCCAATCTTATTTGTCAAGAAGAAGGACGGCTAATTATGCCTATGTGTGGATTATCCGGGTCTCAACAAAATTACGATATGTAATCGTTACCCCTTGCCTTTAATTGCAACAGTTCTTGACCGACTTCGAACCGGGTGTATCTTCTCCAAAATTGACCTTCGGGGAGCCTACAATCTGGTGCGTATCAAGCCAGGAGACGAGTGGAAAACGGCCTTCCGAACACGCTATGGACATTTCGAGTACAAGGTGATGCCTTTTGGTCTCACCAACGCCCTTGCAGTCTTTCAACACATGATGAACAATATATTTCGGGAGTATCTCGATCACTTCGTGGTGATCTACCTTGACAACATTTTAGTTTTTTCTTCCAACATAGAGGAGCACACCCGACACGTCTGATTGGTCCTATCCAAACTTAAGGAACATGGACTTTACGCCAAAAGTGAGAAATGTGAATTCGATCGAACCTCTGTCGAATTCCTCGGCTACGTTATTTCACCCTCTGGGATCACAATGGATGCACGCAAGGTAGCGGCAATCACCGATTGGCCTGTCCCTACTCGGTTGAAAGAGGTACAATCATTTCTTGGTTTGGCAAATTTCTATTGACGATTCATCAATGTTTTTTCGTCTTTAATACAACCTCTAATCATCCTTACAAGAAAAGATACTCCATTTCTTTGGACCTCTGCGGCGCAACGTGCTTTTGATGCCCTCAAGGAAGCTTTTCTCACATCCCCAGTGTTGGTTCACCCCGACCCCACAAGGCCCTTCCAAGTCGAAACTGATGCCTCCAACTTTGCCATTGGAGTTGTCCTATCCCAATCAGACAACGAGGGCACACTATGTCCTATTGCCTTCTACTCTCAGAAGTTTACTACCCCGGAAATCAATTATCCAGTCTATGACAAGGAGTTGGCAGCAATCATATCTACCTTCACCAAATGGCGACACTATTTGGTTGGGGCCCAACATCGCATCCAGGTGCTGACCGACCACAAAAATCTAATTTACTTCACCACCAGTTGTACATTGAATCGGAGGCAAGCCCGATGGTCAGCTTTTCTCACTGACTACGACTTTGAGATCTTGTTTCGACCCAGAGTTCAACATGGGAAAGCTAATGCCCTCTCTCGGCGACGTGATTTTGCATTGCGCCCAGGAGATCATGTATATTCACAACAATCCCATTGTTTGTTGTGGCCCGATCAACTTCAGATGTTCGCCACCTGCATGTTGAATGATGATTCTTTGCTCAATGAGATCGCCACGGCAACCGTGTCAGGCCCATTTGCCAAAGAAATCTTCGGCCGCATTAATGACCCATCTCCAGACATGAAAAGCTCATATCTCAACCAATTTACAACCCGGGATGGGTTACTATATCGTAATCATCTCTTGTACGCTCCCAAAGAATCATGTCGTACACAGGTTCTACAAAATTGTCATGATGATCCTCTTGTTGGCCACTTTGGGGTTACGAAAACCCTGGAATTGCTATCTCGATGGTTTTGGTGGCCCCAACCTTGGAAATTTGTCAAGGAATTTATCAAGACATGTGATGTATGTGCTCGGTCTAAAACGCCTCACCATCAGCCATATGGTCTTCTCCACCCGCTCCCCATTCCACGTCGACCATGGGTCTCTCTATCCATGGATTTTATCGCCGACCTCCCTCTGGTTGGTGGACATGACACGGTGCTAGTCATTGTCAATCAGTTTTCAAAGATGGCTCATTGTGTTCCATGTTCCAAAACCATTTCCGGGAAAGAGACTGTTGATCTTTTTCTTAAAAATATTGTTCGATTACACGGCTTACCCGAGGATATCACCTCTGATCGAGGTTCTCAGTTCATTTCCCACTTTTGGCGACAACTTCTACAAACATTCGGGACTTCTGTCAACTTTTCCTCAACATACCATCCTCAAACTGATGGACAAATGGAGCGAGTCAACCAAATCCTCGAACAATACCTTCGGTGTACCGTGAGCTACCAACAGGAGGATTGGGTGGACTTTCTTGCAATTGCAGATTTTGCTTACAATAATAGTATCCATGCTTCGACTAAGGTTTCCCCCTTCTTTGCAAACTATGGATTTCACCCTCATTTCAGCATTTCCATACTTGCAACTTGGTCAATCCTTCGGTAGAGGCGCGTGCCCGCGGTTTACACGATGTTCATCGTGACCTCTCCTTGGAGTTCCGTGTTGCTAGTGACCACTATAAAGATCAAGCGGACCGACATCGCTTAGTTGCACCGACGTTTGCAATCGGGGACATGGTTTGGTTGTTACGTCATCACATCACCACCACACGTCCTTGTGCAAAATTGGACTACAAAAGACTAGGCCCCTTTCGTATCATCGAGCAAATCAACCCAGTCACCTTCCAGTTAGCACTTCCTCCAACATTCAAGATTCACGATGTTTTACACGTTTCCCTCCTCAAACTCTACCATCCTTCTCGAATTCCAGGGCAACACCCTCCTCCACCGCCACCTGTGGAATTGTCGACGGGCGAAGAATATGAGGTTGACCAAATCCTCTATTCTCGATATCGTCGTCGACAGCTCCAATATTTGGTCTTATGGAAAGGGTACCCCATTTCGGACGCCACATGGGAACCAGTTACACATTTACAAAATGCTTTGGAGGCCATTTGCGATTTTCATTAATGATACCCACATAAGCCAACCGTGAGTCTCGAGAGACGGCCTTAAAGGGAGGATAATGTCATAGACACGATGGATTGTAGGGGGTTGAACCTGTGATCTCTTGGTCTTACTAGGCAACCTTACCAATTGAGCTACATTCCATCTATGCATTATTGTATTGTATAAGTTCCAACTTCTTGCATTGTAACTTAATCACTAGAACTTTCAAGAAACTTCTAGAGAATGCATAGACATGCACACTCTAGATGTTTCCTCGCTTACATGCATACCACCACATTCTTGTATAAATACTTCGGTGCACCTTGATTACAATCAAGGTGAACAACACTAGTTACGGAAGCATAATTTAGTTCTCTCTCTTTTGTCTACCCTCTCTCTCTCTCTTGTTCTCTTGTCTGTGATCCTCTCTATCTATATATCTATCTTTCTCTCTTTCTTAATATTGAGCTCGCCTACTTGTCCTTGCCCTCGTCTACGTCCATGACAGCTTGTCAATACCGGATTTCTCTTGTTCTCCAATCTATGTCTGGGTTATGTAATTCGAACCATGGTAATCCTAAAATAATGGGATGTTCTAGGATACTAATTATATTAAATGATACTACACACACTAGATTATCTAGGACAATATTAACGGGCTCTGACTCTTCTATGATATTTCCGGATGCAATGGGACGACCATCAATTACTACTATAGAGGTTGGATACGGGAGTTTTCTAAGAGATATCTGATGAGCTTGGGCAAAATTCCTATCCATGAAGCAAGAATTAGCTCTAGAATCTAGAAGTGTGAAGACATGTACTAGAGGGGTACTTTTAGTACTAACTGTTACTTTGGCTACGAACACATTGCCAACTTGCTTAGAGGGAATGGAACCACTAATGGGCTGCACAGATCTAGGGTTGTCCAACCAAACAGCTCCTATTTTGGCTGGACTTAGTCGTTTAACTGTTCTTCTAACTGACTAAGGACATCAAATTTGTTCGTTAGATTTGGGCTATTAGTACTATTAGGACTATCAAATATTCCAATTGAAATAAACTCAGGTTTAGTACAATTAGAACTAGCAATTACTTGCTTTACCTGTCTTCTTGGCCTATAGGGACAATTTACTGCAATATGCCCTGGTCCACCGCAATAAAGACATACTCGATTTGCTCAACATCGATGCTTTTCTTCTTTCGATAATGGTCCGCGACGACGTGTAGTGTCAATCTCCATTGGAGTCGGAGTATTCAATGGAGACACATTATATGACTCCCTCGGAAAAGGTTTCGCTACCATTGAGGCGTAGGTGGGTTCTGATCTTGCCCTCGGCATCTAGAGTTGTCGTTTTGAACGTCGTTCGAAAAGGCGGTTGCCGCATCTCACTGCGTGATTGATTGCTTCTGTTAATGACTTTGGTTCTTCTAGGAAGGTCAAGAGTAAGTACTTGACATCGTTGCATAAACCATAATGAAATTGCTCCATCAATGCTTAATCATCCCAAGGGATATCGGCAGCGAGTAGGTAGAAATCTGCAGCGTATGCAGAGGTTGGACAATCACCTTGGCGTAATCGTCGGATTTTGTTGATTGTTGTCCTTATGCTGTCAGTATCTCCAAAACAAGCTTTAAACTCACTAATAAATTCTTCAAAATTGTTTAGTAATGGAGATTCCTTTTCTAACAACGAAGTGAAACATCCCAATGCTGAGCCACAAAGTTGAGTGCCTACTAGTCCCACTCGTGATGCATCGGTGGGATATCGAGAAGGATACATTTGAATCACTCAACGCACCTGATTCAGAAAACCTTTGAACTGTGATCGGGTCCCATCAAATTTTGCAGGAAGACCGATCTTGGGTTCTTTCTGAATCCCTTGAGTGCTTGATCCTTGTTGTTGTAGTGATACAATAGATGCTTCAAGTTGTTGTACACATCAGCTCCCCGTGATGTTGTTGTTTTTCCAGCGCTATTTGTTGAAGATCCCCCAACAAACGGTGATTTTCTTGTTCTAGTGCTACAAATTTCTCTTTTAAGCACTGGAGCTCCGAGAAAACATATTCGTATTCCCAAGTGCTAACAACTTCCATTTTACTAGGGAGGATAAGAGGATTAGTATGAAGGGAAAAAAAGGGTAAGAAGATGAGGGAAACCAGAAAAAAGACCGGAAAAAAGGGGATATGTAAGAAGATAAAAGGAAGAGGAGGAAAGGAGGAGACGTAAGGAGGGAAATCAGTTCAAACTGTCAGGAATCGTACTGAGACAGAGAAGAAATTAGTACTAAGAGAGGAATATTAGTACTAAGAGGAATAGAGGATGTAGAACACTCAAGAGTAGAAGAGAGAGAGAGGGTGAGTGAGTGAGTGAGAGATCGAGGGAGAGAAAATGATGATGAGAGCAATATATTATGTGAGAAGAATATACAAGGAAGGCTAGGAGGCTTAAATCTTGCGTTGAACCGATTTGGTTCGAAATAATGCCTTGTGCCTTCTTTTATAGTGTTCTCAGGAGTAATCCTGAAGCTTCTAGAATGTTCCAAAGAAATCTGGAATATACATTAATTTTCTATAGTAAAACGTAAATAAAAATAATATTCTATGTATTACAATAGATAGTGTAATGGTCAAGAGCTCGACCCATGTAACATAAGGTCACGGGTTCGAGTCTTGCCATATCATGACAGATGTTAGCAAAGGAAAGGAGCCAGAATCTGCGATTAATGAACTGATAAAGGGAATGCGGATCTACAACAAGTTCACAAAACTTGAGAAGGGTGAAAGCTCGGGTGTTCAACAAAAGCCCAATGAAAGAGGAAAGGGTGAATTCGTCCACCCATGCATATGGTGCAATAGCACGGAGCACCAAAAAAGGGATTGTTAGAGCCATACGGAAGCATTAGAAAGAAATGTTATCTTCTATCAAAATGGGGAATCCACTCCTCGGAAGCCCTAAAAACCAACTTCGGCAAAGGTGGGATGGAGGACGAAGAGTCGAAGAATGTTCAAGCAATGTACTTTTCGACTACCTCCGGATTGAAGGTCGATGATCCCCAGATTGGATTAGGATTCTGGGGAAAAGTGACAAAAAAGTCCAGCCACAAGACTTACGAAAGTCTGGTGACGAGATTAGTACCTGGTGGAATGACCTAGTAGATTCACTCACTACGATCGCCAAGATAGTAGGGGTGAATGCCCACGAGGTGATAGTCGAAGAAAAACGAAGGAGAACTGAAGAAGCGGGACCTTATAGAAAACCCGAGACCTGAGAACAAAAGAGACGAGAAACTGAACGAGTTGCTGCAAAGGCGATGAAAGAAGACAATGGTAAGCAAAGATAGCCCCGTCATTCAAACTCGCCTCCGACATCGAAACATCCACCGACCTAAAGCATGTGCTAGAATCAAGGATTCTCGATAGTAAAGTTGAGTTAACACTCCGAGAAGTACTAGGGATTGTGATCATTGATGTGATTTGGAGAAAAAGACAAATGGTTGAAGAAACGGGTGGAGTAAATACCGTCATGATACATGAGGAAGATGAAGATATGGAGACTGCATTGTTAGCCGGGGTACAGAGTGCTGACACACAATGTAGTCATGAAGAGGAACGAAGCCATTACACTCGCACACACTAGGCTCGGGCAACAACCGAGGCTCCAGTCAGAATTGGAGATCAGATGGAACCATGTGTGGAACTCATCGACCATGGCTCCAACATAAATATCATATCGTCTAATTTTTACAATCGCGGGAGATGGCCAATAGAAAGGAACCACGGTTGGAAGGTGAGAGCAGCAACTGAGGTCGTGGAGGATTTATGTGGCGCGTGCCTAAATATTAAAGTTACAATTGGGGACGTGTCAGTAGATCAAAACTTCTTTGTCCAGGAGAAGTCATTTTATTTAGTAATCCTAGGGCAACCGTACATCACAGCAGTACGAATGGAGACTAAAGTGATTGATAACAGAGCGGCATTTGCTAGGATTCGAAGCCAGGGTGGGAAGAGGTCAATACAGTTCCTTACTATTTGACCAAATCATGAAAGGAATAAGGAGAATCTACGGGATCATCCACTACGAGATGTGGGGGATTTCGCACAAGATTTCTAGAGTGGGCCCTTACAAAAAGGGGTTGTGATGGCCCGAGGGAGGTAAGAAGCCCCATTTATAGCATTGAAGATAAAGGTAAATTATATGTTGCGTCGGTAGATGGCGCAACTATAATAGAAGATTTCAAAGGAATGAAATTACGAAAAATAGAAAAAGAATTACAAGGTAGAGGTATGATAGATTTAGAAGAAAAATTAGTGAATATATTTGAAGAATATTGTTTTAAAGATACAATAGGAGAGTTGAGTTGGAGTCTTGTTGAGAGACAAGCTCAACATTGGCCGGATTGGCTGAGCATGCCGAGGACTGGATCGGTTGGGACCAATCGGTTAGGCTGGACCGGTGTGTAAAACGGATACGCAAACCAGTGCGTAACGAGAGGCCGTATCGGTGCGTAAACCAAAAGGCCATTAGAGAAATATTCTCGTAAGGAATAGTTTTAGGAGTAAGTGTCGAGGCTCATTTATGAGCAGTCAGGTACTGTCAGTACTTGTGTCAGCCCGATTGTCAGGGCTTGTATAAAAGGTGCTCATTGAGCACGATGTATGTACAGAGAGTTAGTATTTTTTAATTGAGTTTTTGTGTGTTCTCTCTCTGTCTCTCCCGTGTACTGTGTATACTCAAGCTCTCCGTTAAACCTGCGTATTTTCTGTGTGTTCGGTTTTCTATTGCTTCCGCACATAATCTTTTACATGGTATCAGAGCGTGAGGGTTGAGAACCTCTGCAGCCGACATAGCTTGAAAGAAAAACCAACCAAGAAGAACAGGCAAAACCGATGGATAGAGGCATGGCTAACTCGCTTCCGACGAAGAAGCTCGACAGAAACAACTACGCGTCTTGGTCTTATAAGTTGCACCAGTACCTGCTCGGACACGGTTACTAGAGCTATGTCGATGGAGCAAATGACACAGCACCCAATTCGACACACAAAGACTTCCCGGCATGGGAACAATCGACGAGAAGAGTGTTGCACTATTTCGCATCTTGTGTGGGCGAACAACTGTTAAGCTACGTTTGGGATGCAAAAACGCCGAAGGGTGCATGGGAAAATCTGAAGAAGAACTTCGCCGCGAGCACCACAGCCAGGAAGCTTCAGCTCCGACAAGAGTTGAGCAACCTACGACAACGCGATTTGTCGATGGCTGACTATACCTCGAAGATCAAGGACATATGCGACTCCTTACCTTCCGGAAAGAGAGATGGTCCAGGTCTGTCTCAAGGGTTTGGCGTCAAAGTTCGGAGCGTTTTGAACTGTTGTGTGTACCATGGTTGTTAGGTACGTTAGGTACGGTACTGATACCATACGTATTTAACGTATTAATACGGGTATAGTACCTCCCAATTTTAAAATACGTTAAATACGTTTTTTAGTATGTTAAATACCTATAAAATACATAAAATACGTATAGTACGTTAAATACTTCTAGAATTTGAAATTTATTTACTTTCTTAAAAAATATTTGTAATATTGTAATATTGTAACCGTGTATATGCAATGTAACGAAGCATTCCATGGCTGTAGTTGCATCTTAAAAGTACTAAAGGACAAATCGAGCAAATATGAGAATCAAAAGGATACAAATCAACAAATCAAATAGATATTTGTCAGGTAAAAAAAAACCCAAACTTGTTGGGCATTTACAACAACAGCCAAGGCCACGAAGCAAAAACTGTATATCCCTCACATGATTGAGGGAATTCACATGATGAGTCATGACAAGCTAAAATTCTACAAAAAAAATCGTACTTTTGACAAAAACAACACTTTGACAAGAAGTGCAACATACCTATTGAAGAAAAGACCACATCTTTTGATTTGGAAAAAACCTTCAGAACACATAACATCAAATATTTGAGATACACTTACATTGCATTTTGTCAAAGAAATAGAATGCATTGTAGGAACAAAATTTAGAAAAAAACCTTAACAACACAACATCAGATATTTGACTTCTAAGAACACATAACTTGAACTATGTCCAAGACTCCAATGTATCAAAATGGGCTTAGATCAAACAAAAGTAACATATGGCTATTGAGCTTAGTAATAATGTATAGAAATCAGAAATATTAGTCATTAGATCTCGTCCTCATCATAATCACCATCTTCATCATCAGATTCAGTGTTAGTTGATGACATCAACATAGGTTCTTCGTCAGTAAGATCATCATAATTTGTATGAATTGCTTCTTCTATTCCATTGACATTATCTTGATCATTTGGTGGTAAAGAAGCAAATGTACTTGATCTTGTTATTCTCCTATTACAAGAAGACCGCTCATCATCTCTTCTTGGCCTCTGCCTCCGTATTCGATCAATAGGGACTCCATCGCTTGATGTTGTCGTATGTGATCTTGTCATGCTCCTTGTCCTTCTTCTCATGCTCATTGTTTCTTGAAAATAAGTTTCATAGAATTCTCTATCCATATCATTCTCGTGGCTAATAGATGGAATATCAGGAGTCTTAGAGACATCTATCTCATTTGGATTTACCTGCAAACAAGTTTATAAAAGCTTAATGAAATTTGAGGAATGTAAATTATAAGAAGTGAATAAAACAATACCTGCATTGGAGATGCATTCACAGTCTCAAACTTGCGAACTAGCCTTAAGTTCTCTCGCACATATACCAATCGTTCAAGTTGTGCTACCTTTAGTCTGTTTCTATTTTTTGTATGTGCGAGAGTATGTGCATTCCAATTCCTTTCTGCTGCCCCAGAAGAGCAATCCTAATAGAAAACAAAATATGAAATAAAAGGTAGTACACAAAAGTGCAGTATTTTAGAACTTAACTATAAAATTGATCATTTTTTCAAAACTTGACACTTACTTGGGATAATATGCAGACAGCTAATGCTTGGAGCTTTGGAGTTCTTCCACCAAAATTTTCCCACCATGTGACTGGCGTCATCATAGATATCTCTTCATGTGCTAATGCATAGCTAAATGTCCCTGTACCATTTCGATATTCATGCAATTCACGAAATAAGATATCACATTCAAGTGTCTAGTACAATTTTTCTGTATAGCTCATCCATGCATCCATTAACTCGGGGTTAATAAATGTAGCCTCCTCTCTCCACATCGGATGCAGCAAATGAGCTACAAGGTGGATCGGCCTCTTGAACCATTTCCATCGTATGTCAAATAACTTCAAAACATCTTCGTACCTAAAAGGGTATTAGTAATTACAAAATGATCTGATCTTAAAACATGAGAAAACATTTGGAGGTTTAATGCTAGGAAACCATAAAAAATTAAAATAAATATGAAATTTACTTGGATGTCCAACCGAGATGTGGTATTATGGACAACATTGATTGCATGATATGCTGAGCATGGACCCGTTGAGGATGCACTGAAAAGCTTTGAAAAGATACAAGATGAGGGGATACTTATTACTACCAAACACTTTCACCTTTTCTTGTGTCTTAAAGGAATGCTCTCATTGGAGGGTTTGTTGAGTATAGAACTACTGAGAAAGCATTAGATTTTTTCAATAAAATGCAAGTTGATGGAATCTCTCCGGATGCATATACATTGCCCATGTCCTAAAAGTGTGCGGTTTATTAGGGCCTACAGATAAAGGACAATCCATGTATATGGAGACTGTATTGAAAGGGTTCTAGCAAGTGCACATTTATTCATACCCATCACATTCAAAAGCAGACAACCAAAACCATGATATTCCAAAAAATGAGTAGTTGTTAACAAAAATAAATATGCATTGCAAATGATAAAAAATGGGACATCATTAAAAAAGGACCAAGCACTTTTCCCATGACACGAAATTGAGATCTTCAATGTTTCTGGAAACCAATGTCATTTATAGTAACATGGAAAGTAAATTAGAATGATCAATTTCTGAAATGAATTCAAATGGGATACAACCACTAAAATCAATAAGCAAAGGATTAGCTAATGCTACAAATTGTGAAAGATTTTGAACACATTGTCTACATGTATACATACATGTTTGAGTTTCAACACATGGTTCCTATAATATTTGATCTCAACACTTGCAAAGAGGAGAGTTTTATTGCATGACGTCAATTACAATTGTCTACCAATTTGTTACTTGTATAGATGCATTATTGTGGAATAGATAGATTGCTGGACACAATCATACGTAAACTAGATCAACTAAAAATTAAATCTCCCTTGTCATTTGGTATTATCATACAACTTGACATTGGAATACAACAAAATGGGAGGTATACTTAATCATAAAAAATAAAAGAAAGAAACATATTCACTAACCTGATTTTATTTTCTTCTTCTTCTTCTTCTTCTTCTTCTTCTTCTTCTTCTTCTTCTTCTTCTTCTTCTTGTTGTTCTTCTTCTTCTTGTGCTTCTTCTTCTTCTTCTTCTTCTTCTTCTTCTTCTTCTTCTTCTTCTTCTTTTGCTTTTTCTGCTTCTTCTTCTTCTGCTGTTGCTTTTCTTCTTCTTCTTCTTCTTCTTCTTCTTCTTCTTCTTCTTCTTCTAAGTCTATTCTGTCCATCTTTCTTCCTTCCTTCTATTTTACTAAAGCTGTTCTTTTCTTTTGCTTTCTTTAGGGTTTTACTCACATTTTCTATAAATACGTACTATACATATTTTTTTAAAGGTACGTTAAATACCGTATTAGACGAATGTATATGACATTTGAATGAACAACTTTGACGTATGGTACGTACTATACAAATAAGAAGGTATTATACGTATTGATACGTTAAATACGCGTACGTAAACAACGCTGGTGTGTACACGGGAGAATACGCCGTCGTTTTTCGACTTACAGTCGATGCTCCTTATAGAGGAGAACCACACGGGTGCGTCAACAAGCACGCATGCCGACAACAAGATGTTGTACACGGAGGGAGATAGGCTCCGTAGTCGTGGCGGACGAGTCGAGTCGGTACGCAATGGAGGTGGCCGACGGGATCAAGGAAGAAGGCATCGAAGTGATGCCGACAGGAATTCTGGACCCTCCGGAAACAGGGGGAGTCGAGGCGACGAGAACCGGCAAGGGAAATCCACCGCGAAATGTTGGTACTGTGGCAAGAAAGGCCACAGGGAGAGCAAGTGCTGGAAAAAGCGCGCCAATTCGGAGAGAACCGGGTCCGGAATAGGTTCCGAACAGAGACCGACAAAGGAAATCGGCAACGATCGCACTACGCCGAAGGATCCAGAGAAGCCGGAAAAGGGTCAGTCTTCATCACAAGACACAAAGCAAACTCGATGAAGAAGATCACCCAGAAGTCAGAGGAGGTGTGGTACATCGACTCCGGCGCGTCAAATCACATGACGAGCCATAAGGAGTGGTTCTCGTACCTAGAAAAACCGATGCAACCAGGAGTAATTGCAACCGGAGACGACACTCCGCATCCGATCGCGAATGTCGGAGAAGTTCCCTTGAGCCATGTCAGGCAGAAAGGGAAACTCATGAATGTGCTACACGTTCCGACAATCACAAAGAACTTGGTGTCAGTCGGACAGATCGTCAACCAAGGGATGGAGGTCTGGTTTACACACCTCGGGTGCTTCATTGAGGAAGAAGGTTGTGTTATTGCGCAAGGGCGCAGAGATGGGAGGATGTTCATCCTCGACTCTACTCACAGTGGCACCGCAATGTTCGCAAAGGGACAAAAAGTCGAGTCAGACATCGACTTATAGCACAAGCAGATAGGCCACGTCAACTACCAGCGGCTTCAGGACCTGCATTCGAAACAGGTGGTGTTCGGATTGCCCAAATTTAGTGGCCGGAAGGCACAAATTTGTGAAGCCTGCCAGCTTGGGAAGCAACACCGACTTCCCTTCCCCAACGAGCGTAACCAGAGTCGGAACAAGCTCGACTTGATACATTTCGATGTGTGCGGGCCGGCACAAAACATTAGTCTTGGCGGGAGCCGATATTTCGTCTCCTTCATCGACGACTACACGCGGCACACGTGGATCTACCTCATTGAGTGGAAGAGCGAAGTCTTCGACTGTTTCCGGGACCTCAAAGGGTTCGTGGAAACAGAAACAGGAAGAAAGATCAAATGCGTATGGTCGGATGGCGGAAAAGAATACTTTTCCGGTCAATTCAACGGTTATCTACAACAGATGGGAATTCAGCATGAATTTAGTTGTAGATACACGCCGGAGAAAAACGGCGTGGTCGAGAGGAAAAATTGGTCGGTTGTGGAAGCGGCACGGGCAATGCTAGAGGAGAAGAGTTTGCCCAAGTTCTACTGGGCCGAGGCGGTAAGGACCGCAGTATACATCCAGAACCGGATCGAAGACAAAGCGTCGGCACATGAGCTATATTTCAGAACGAAGCCGAACTTGCGACACTTACGAGTTTTCGATAGCATTGCGTATGTGCATGTGCCGAAGGAGAAACGGAGAAAGTTGGACGCAAAGGCCGAGAAATGTATCTTGGTCAGTTACTCGGACGACTCAGTCAACCAACACAAGGCCCGGTTAGTGGCAAAAGGCTACGCACAAAAACACAGCATCAACTATGATGAGACGTTTGCGCCGGTCGTGAAGATGACGACCGTCCGTGATTTGCTCGCGGTACATGCGGCAAAGGGGTGGCACCTACATCAGATGGATGTAAAGAATGTGTTCCTACAAGGTGAGCTTGAGGAACAGGTGTACATGGTACAACCCCCCGGATTTCACTCTAGAATGAACACGTCGGCAGTGTGTCGATTGAAGAAGTTCCTTTATGGACTGAAGCAAGCCCCGCGTGCCTGGAACGCGAAGATCACGCAGCAACTGCGTTGGATGGGCTTTGCAGTGTCAAAATTGGACCCTTCCCTGTTCATCCGGAAAGGTCGACTCGGTCTAGTCAGTAGTTTACTATATGTTGATGACTTGATCATCACCGGCGCCGACGTAGGTGAAATCGACTGCATGAAGCTCCAGCTTGTGGCATCATTCGACATGAAGGATCTGGGGGATCTTCATTACTTCCTCGGGATCGAAGTGATCCGTACCCCCGAAGGCATATTGATCAACCAAAGCCATTATGTGTTGAGTATGCTCTTCAAATTCCGGATGGCCGACTGTAAGTCCGTCTCGACTCCTCTAGATAGAACCGTCAAGCTTCGCACCCATTCCGGAAAGGTATGTGACCCGACGAGGTTCCGACAAATTGTCGGAAGCCTTATCTACTTGAAAATCACCCGACCCGATCTCAATTATCCGGTCGGGGTGATCAGTCAGTTTATGGCACGACCTACCGAGGAGCACCTTCAGTGTGCGCAACGCATACTGCGGTACGTAAGCGCCACTAAGGATCGGGGACTGCAATATCAGACCGGTACAGCCTCACAGTTGGTCGGCTACACCGATACTGATTGGGCTGGCAACGCCGCCGATCGTTGATCCACGTCCAGATACGAGTTCTCTCTTGGGAGTGCCGCGATAGCGTGGAGCAGTAAAAAGCAGCCGACAGTTGCAATGTCCAGCACCGAAGTTGAGTACCGAGGAACGGCTATCGCGACATGCGAAGCCATATGGTTGAAGCGGCTGCTTAAGGACCTGCACGAGGAGGTGTCCGATCCGACGACGATCTACTGCAACAACCTCATCAGCATCCAGCTCGGGAAGAACCCCGTTTTTCACGCACGGACCAAGCACATTGAGGTGCACTACCATTTTGTTCATGAGCGTGTCCTTTCTGGTGAAGTCAAACTTCAGTATGTTCCGACAAATCGGCAAACTACCGACATCTTCACCAAGCCTCTTGGTCTGGACAAGTTGCGTCAATTCTCGGGTACGCTTGGGTTGCGTCACCTCGATGTGCCAAACTTGAGGGGGAGAGACGTCCCAAATGACCACGGAAGAGGGAGAGAAGTTCCGGAAGACGAAGACCACGACACCGAGTCGGATGACGAATTCGACTTCGGATCGGCTGAAGAAGCCAAGGGCGGATCCGCCAAAGAGTCCAAACGCGGACATAAGGGGAGCAGCCGAAAGAAAGAGCCGAAGCAAACCAAGCATGGGGGAGATGACATCGTCAAGGGCAAGAAGACCGAAGACGAGTTGGAGACAGCCAACTCGGACGAGAACGAAAACCGATCGGAGGTAGCCGAGTCAGTTCGGATGTTTGATTCGTATACATTGAATGTTGGGAAACAGGTCCCTCCGGATGGGAAGGAAGAAGAACAGTACCGATGAACAAACTCGAGTTCGCACTGACGAAGAGTAGATGACCAGGAGTTCACACTGACGAAGATCCACACGACCGAGAACGGGTCAGATATGCTGACCAAAGTGTTGACACCCGACAAGCTGAACGCATGCCGGAAGAAGATCGGGCTGGTAAGACACCCCATGCCGGAGTGAAGGGGGAGTTTGTTGGGAAACAGGTCCCTCCGGATGGGAAGGAAGAAGAACAGTGCCGAGGCCGAAACCGGATGAGGAGTACCCGGCTACGGAGAGCCGGATGGTGCAGGCCCGGTATGAACCGGATGAGGAGTACCCGGCTACGGAGAGCCAGATGGTGTAGGCCCGGTATGAACCGGATGAGGAGTACCAGGCTACGGAGAGCCGGATGGTGCAGGCCCGGTATGAACCGTATGAGGAGTACCCGGCTACGGAGAGCCGGATGGTACAGACCCGGTGAGAACCGGATGAAGAGACATATTCGTAAATATGTTTCTGAGAGCCCATCGTGGCTACATTTGTAAATAGCCGAAAAGTCATATTAGTATAAATATGACTTAGGGCAAACTTTTAGGAGTTGTTGTTGTTGTTATTTTCTTGTTGGTGCAAGAAGAAGAGAGAGCGTGTAACTGTACAGAGAGAGAGAGAGAGAGAGACGAGGTCGTTGCCTCTGTTGTAGCCGCCGCCTGTGGCGAAGATCGTGAGTCCGAGGTCGTTGCCTCCGTGTACTCACTGTTATGTACATTCATACATAGTGACAGTTTGCAGCCTGTGGGCTGCCGTGGTTTTTTCCCCTAGTTTGGGGTTTTCCACGTTAACCTCCTGTGTACCATTTCTCTTCTTTGTGTCGTGTTCTATTTCCCATTTTCTGTGTATGAAAAGAATCTCGGTTGTGGCCGAGCATTGGACATAAGGAGCCTTGAGTTCCCGTCAAGTGGTATCAGAGCGAAATCAACACAGAAAATGGACGAATCATTTGGCGGCATGTTCAAGCTCACCGGCTCCAAGTACTCAGTATGGAAGTCGAAGATGAGGGACATACTCGTTGTTAAAGACCTCTGGCTTCCGGTTCAGTTCGGGGACAAGAGACCGGACAAAATCGACGCCGCGATATGGGAGGTGATGCACATGAAGACAACGGCGTACATACGGTGCTTCATCGACATGAGCCTGTCCAACAACTTCAATGAAGAGAGCAAGGCTCATGAGCTCTGGGAGAAGATCGGCATAATGTTTCAGAACAAAAATGTTGTCAATCAGGTGTCGGTATTCCGGAGCTAGTAAGACTTTAGTACCAAGATGGCTCCAGCATGGCGGAGCACATGAATGCCTTCCAGGGGCTGATACACCAGGCAACTTCATTGGAAGTACCTCTCGCGGATGAGGTACTTGCGCTACTCATGCTCGGTTCCCTCCCGGATAGCTGGGAGACGTTGGTTGTCACTTTGGGCAACGCCGGGCCGGAAGGAAAACGGTTATCCCTAGCAAGAGTAAAGTCGAGCTTGCTAAATGAGGAGGCGCGTCGGAAAGACAAAGATACGAGCTCCGACTCCAAAGCGCTTCTTACCGAATCGGAACGTGGAAGACATAGAAACTGTAGTCCCCAGAACCGGGAGAAGTCGGGGACACGGTCAAAGTCAAGGGGGAGGCCTACTTGCTTCTATTGTGGCAAGCCGGGACACTTCCAAAAGAACTGTCGGCATTTCCGTAAAGCCAAGGAAACCGACGGTACCGATTCGAAGCAAACCTCAGACCGAAACGGTAAAGACCGGAACGGTAAAGACCGGAGGGGGCCGGACCGGAAGGGAACGACGGCAATCGCGGCAAGTGAAGAAGAGTTGATGCTCATCACCGAGGAGTGTGAGATAAACCTTGCCGGCGACGAGATGACCTTGGTGGTAGACTCCGGAGTGTCGTTTTACCTCACCCCAGACCGGAAATGCTTCTCATCCTATTCAGCCGGTGATCACGGCTGTGTCCGGATCGGGAATTAAGGAACATGCCGAATTATCGGCATAGCAGACGTGTGGCTGACAACACCAACCGGATGCAAGATGCTGCTGAAGGATGTCCGACACGTTCCGGAAGTTCGTTTGAACCTGATATCAGCCGGTAGGCTAGATGATGAAGTTCAGCAAAGGGAGTCTGATTGTGGCTCGGGCCCGGAAGGAAAACACGTTGTACCAGATGAATGCCCGGTTATGTCCGGAAGAAGTGAACGTGGCTTCCGACACTGCCGGTGAGCTGTGGCACAAGAGGCTGTGTCATATGAGCGAGAAGGGGATGAAGAGGCTTGCAGACGACAACCTCATTCCAGTGAAGAACGTGCACTTAGAGAAGTGCAATGATTGTCTGGCCGGTAAGCAGAACCGGACCTCCTTCCGACCAAGGCCACCGATGAGACGTAATGCACCACTGGAGTTGGTGCATACGGATGTGTGTCAAGTAGACACAAAGTCACATGCCGGAGCGTAGTACTTTGTGATGTTCATAGATGACCACAGCCGGAAGTTGTGGGCCACACCGCTGAAGACGAAGGATCAGGTGTTATCCGTCTTCAAAGAGCTCCACGCGAGAGTGGAAAGAGAAACCGGCCGGAAGCTGAAGGCGGTTCGAGCAGATAACGGAGGAGAGTACCGGGGGCAGTTCGAGGAGTACTGCCGCTCGAAGGGAATCCGGCTCGAATTTACCGTGCCGAAGACGCCGGAATTAAACGGACTGGCCGAGAGGATGAACCGTACCATAATGGAGAGGGTCCGGAGTATGCTAGCGCATGCAAAACTACCCAAGAAGTTTTGGGCTGAGGCACTATCGACGGCGACATATGTGATAAACAAATCACCCTCAGTACCCTTGGACGGAGACATGCCACAGAGAGTATGGACCGCTAAGGAGGTGTCCTACCGGCATCTGAGGGTGTTCAGGTGTCTCGCGTACATGCATGTAGCAAAGGACCGGAGAGGAAAGCTAGATCCAAAGACCCGGCCATGCATATTCCTCGGTTACGGTGACGATGAGTTCGGCTACCGAGTGTGGGACCCGGTCGACAAGAAGGTATTCCGGAGTCGAGATATTATCTTCATGGAGGACAAGACGCTCGCCGACTGGGATTCGGAGAAGAAGATAATGAACTCCGAGTCGACCGGTAAGGATAGACTCTACGATGAGCAGACCCAACCGGCAAGAGACCGGTTAGCACTCGAGGAACCAGCCGGTTACGGTGAGGATACCGAACCGGCAGAAGAAGAAGTCGAGGAAGCTGAGACCGGAACCGGCCAAGACCCCGAATCGGATTCGGATGAAGAGCAAATCGAGGAGTTGGTTACCGAAGCCCGAAGACGTAGATATCCTCTCAAAGAGAGAAGGGGCCCCCGGAGATTTCCGGATGCAGAGCATGTTCTGCTGACCGATGAGTGGGAGCCGGAAAGCTTCGAAGAAGTGAAGGAAGACACCCACAACCGAAAATGGTTAAGTGCCATGCAGGACGAGATGGATTCCCTGCATGAGAACCATACATACGAATTGTTGGAGTTGCCGAAAGGAAAGCGGGCACTCCGAAACAAGTGGGTGTACAAGTTGAAACCGGGAGATGCCGGCAACCCCCCGAGATACAAAGCCAGGATCGTGGTGAAGGGGTTCCAGCAGAAGAAGGGTGTGGACTTCGACGAGATATTTTCCCCGGTAGGAAAGATGACCTCCATCCGGACGGTGCTGAGTATAGCAGCAAGCATGGACCTCGAGGTAGAGCAGCTGGACGTGAAGACGGCATTCCTTCACGGCGACCTCGAAGAGGAGATCTACATGCAGCAACCGGAAGGATTTGTGGAGAAAGGGAAGGAGCACCTAGTATGCCGGTTGAAGAAGAGCCTGTACGGACTGAAGCAGGCTCCCCGGCAATGGTACCGGAAGTTCGACTCCTTCATGACCGATCAAGGGTACCACAAGACACAGGCCGATCACTGTGTGTTTGTGAAGAAGTTCGAAGGAGGTGACTTCTTAATACTCCTCCTATACGTGGATGACATGTTGATCGTCGGACGTGACCAAGTCAAAATACGAATGCTGAAGAAGGCTCTAAACCGGACCTTCTCAATGAAAGACTTGGGTCCGGCAAGACAGATGTTGGGGATGCACATCATTCGGGACCGGTTAAAGAAGCAACTATGGTTGTTACACGAGAAGTATGTGACAAAGGTGCTTCACCGGTTCAACATGTCAGAAGCGAAACCGGTCGGATCGACACTTCCGGCAAACTGCAGGCTATCCGGTAAGCAAAGCCCGAAGACGAAAGCAGAGAACGCAAATATGATGAAGATCCCATATGCCTCTACCGTCGGGATCTTGATGTACGCAATGGTTTGTACCCGACCGGACATTGGATACGCAGTCGGAGTGGTGAGCCGGTTTATGAGCAATCCCGGCAAGGAGCACTGGAACGCGGTCAAGTGGATACTCCGGTATTTGAAGGGCACTTCAAATATGTGTCTCCGATTTGGCTCCGGAAAACCTCAACTGGACGGTTTCACCGATTCGGGCATGTCGGCTGATGTGTATACCAGCCGGTCTACATTCGGGTATGTAATGACATATGCATTGGGAGCTGTTTCGTGGCAGTCGAGGCTGCAGAAGACGGTTGCATTGACAACCACGGAGGCGGAGTACATGGCAGCTGTGGAATCCGGCAAGGAAATTTTATGGATGAAGGACTTCATCGGAGAGCTCGGTATATGGCAAGAAGAATACCGACTCTATTGCGACAGTCAAAGTGCCATCCACCTTGCTAAGAATGTGGCCTACCATTCCCGGACGAAGCATATCCAGCGGAGGTATCACTAGATCCGGGAAAGAGTAGATGACCAGGAGTTCGCACTGACGAAGATCCGCACGACCGAGAACGGGTCAGATATGCTGACCAAAGTGTTGACACCCGACAAGTTGAACGCATGCCGGAAGAAGATCGGGCTGGTAAGACACCCCATGCCGGAGTGAAGGGGGAGTTTGTTGGGAAACAGGTCCCTCCGGATGGGAAGGAAGAAGAACAGTGCCGAGGCCGAAACCGGATGAGGAGTACCCGGCTACGGAGAGCCGGATGGTGCAGGCCCGGTATGAACCGGATGAGGAGTACCCGGCTACGGAGAGCCGGATGGTGCAAGCCCGGTATGAACCGGATGAGGAGTACCCGGCTACGGAGAGCCGGATGGTGCAGGCCCGATATGAACCGGATGAGGAGTACCCGACTACGGAGAGCCGGATGGTACAGACCCGGTGAGAACCGGATGAAGAGACATATTCGTAAATATGTTTCTGAGAGCCCATCGTGGCTACATTTGTAAATAGCCGAAAAGTCATATTAGTATAAATATGACTTAGGGCAAACTTTTAGGAGTTGTTGTTGTTATTTTCTTGTTGGTGCAAGAAGAAGAGAGAGCGCGTAACTGTACAGAGAGAGAGAGAGAGAGAGAGACGAGGTCGTTGCCTCTGTTGTAACCGCCGCCTGTGGCGAAGATCGTGAGTCCGAGGTCGTTGCCTCTGTGTACTCATTGTTATGTACATTCATACATAGTGACAGTTTGCAGCCTGTGGGCTGCCGTGGTTTTTTCCCCTAGTTTGGGGTTTTCCACCTTAACCTCCTGTGTACCATTTCTCTTCTTTGTGTCGTGTTCTATTTCCCGTTTTCTGTGTATGAAAAGAATCTCGGTTGTGGCCGAGCGTTGGACATAAGGAGCCTTGAGTTCCCGTCATTGAATCAACCGAGCGCCAAGCAGAAAAGAAGGCAGCAGGACAAGTGCCAACACCGCGACAACAAGGGAGCTGTGAAGGGCCGTGGGAACAGACAAGCCGACCGGTTTAGGGTTTAGGGTTTAGGGCGTGGAGTCAAACAGGCCGAGGAGCGTGAGCGAGGCGTGGGGTCAGGAGGAACCGGAGCGGTGATCCGGAAGATCCCAAAGAGCCTCAAGTTGAGCTTGAGGGGGAGTGTTGAGAGACAAGCTCAACCTCGGCCGGATCGGCTGAGCAAGCCGAGGACAGGATCGGTTGGGACCGATCGGTTAGGCTGGACCGGTGCGTAAAATGGATACGCAAACCGGTGCGTAACGAGAGGCCGTATCGGTGCGTAAACCGAAAGGCCGTTAGAGAGATATTCCTCGTAAGGAATAGTTTTGGGAGTAAGTGTCGAGGCTCATTTATGATCAATCAAGTATTGTCATTACTTGTGTCCGCCCGATTGTCAAGGCTTGTATAAAAGGTGCTCACTGAGCACGGTGTATGTACAGAGAGTTACTATTTTTGAATTGAGTTTTTGTGTGTTCTCTCTCTATCTCTCCCGCGTACTGTGTATACTCAAGCTCTCCATTAAACCTGCGTATTTTTTGTGTGTTTGGTTTTCTATTGCTTCCGCACATAATCTTTTACAAGTCTCTAATGAAGAAACATCATGAAGTTGAAGTTGTGGTAAATTCCATCGAGCTATTCAAAACCATCAAGGAGTATGTTCAAAATGAAGATGCTCGAATAAACACAAAGTACAAAGCGGTGGAGAAGAAGGTCCAACCAGCAACAACACCACTTCCAGAAGATAGTGAAAAGATAATGAAGGAGGTGTCGATTGAGCCAATTCTTCGGGATCAAAAGAGAATTGGGCACAAATTCATGGAAGAAACAATTAAAGAACTAATAATTGGAGGGGGGGGCTTCCTAACGCCTAAGGAAGAAGCAGAATTTAGAAAAATGCTAGGGCGGCACGGGAAAGCATTCTCCTTCAACCCTGAAGAAATTGGATGTGTGGATCCGAAAATAGTTGAACCAATGGTCATCTTCACGATCGCACACATTCCATGGAATCTGAAGCCAATCCCAGTGCCAAGAGCAAGGGTACCGCAATTAATCGAGCTTCTAAAAGAGAATGTTTAGATGGGTATCTTGGAACCATAAAATGCTCCATCCTTGAGTAGATGGTTTACAGTGCAAAAGAAGGATGGGCGGCTTCGATTCATTCAAGACATGAAACCTATGAATCAAGTTACTATCCAGAATTCAGGAGTAGGGCCAATAGTAGATGAGTTTGCAGAGATGTTCGCTGGAAGGGCGATCTACTCCATGGGTGATCTCTACTCCAGCTACGACCAATTCCAGCTTGCGGTCAGTAGTCGAGATATCACCTCCATTAGGACTCCTATTGGATTACTTCGGATGTGTACCCTAACTCAAGGTGTGACCAACTTTGTCGCTCACATGATGAATGGTATGCACAAAGTTCTTCGAGATTTTATTCCTCACATAACCATGCCTTTCGTGGATGATATACCCATTAAAGGATGTGAGGAAAGAATAAAGAATGAAGAATTAGATAGTGTTGGATGTCGGAAGTTCGTCAGAGATCACATAGAAGATTGTGATAAAGTGCTTTCAAGACTAGAGGAGGTACACCTAACACTTTCAGGTCCAAAATCAATATTTGTTACCTATACGGAACATTGCCTATCTTCAGTCCTTCAAGATAGACCTCAAGGGGATTTTGTAGCAAGGTATGCCATTACACGAGGCATGAGCCGTACTCCGTTGGTTGCATAATAATGCATATCTATGGGTGAAGGTTCACGGCTACGACCGAGAACTTGAGTGCGCTTCTACGTTGACTCTTACCCTACGCTTTTAGAGATGCACTTACGAATAGTACAGAGTTTACACAAGACAACAGGGTTGCACAGACACAGAAAATCAGAGAAGATAAGATTCTATTAGAAAAGAAAACCTCACACTTAAAAATTACACGCTACCTCTTTCAGAGGATTTCTGCCCTTTATATACACATGGCGTTCAGCCGTTCACGCTTCCTGCGTGAACTGTAACATTTATTTTCTTAACGCTTCTAATCTATTTACGCATTCTGCCCGGCGGTTACAATTCCGGCGGACAACACGTGGCACGCCTGTGGGACAATTCCATGGCACGTCGGACCCATCCCTCTATTCATCCTCCAAGATGTCCAGGATGTTCGGCTCCGCTCGCACGTTCTAGTCCGGAGATGGCGTAATGTCCGTCGGTGCTTCGTTGCTCTGTTGCGCGTCCTGTCCCTGCTCGGCCGTCGTGGGGGTTTCTATGTTGTCCATTTCTCCCTCCATGGTCGGACCCGGCTTTGCTGGCTTGCTCTTGTCTATTGCGGCTGGCACTTCCGTCTGTGGGCAAGCGGTTGACTGAGGCTCTATCAGGTCTGTATCGTTCTCCATGTTGCTTGGCATAATTGTTATTTCTGGTGAGTTGGGCTGAGGTTCCCCGTGCTCAGTGGAATCGATATCTGGTACTGTAGTAGGCTCCATATGTTGCTGCTCGCTCCTAATCTCCATTAGTCGGCTGAAAATATCCTCATGACTTTCCCCGAAGTCGTCTAACAGTTATGCGAGTTCCTCGGGGAGTTGGTCTGCTAGCGTGCGATAATCCTTTGTTACTGCCGCAATGCCTTCCTCATTGAGTTTGTAGAAACCTAGGCCTTCTTTCCTTCGGTTCTCCCAGTCCGCCTAGTAGGTATGCAACTCCGCCGCTTGTGTTGCCCACGCCATCCAACCTTTGTCTAGCACCGTTTTTAATTGCGCCGTAAACCTCTCCCGATTTGTTTGAAGAAGTATGCGTACGTTATTTGTTATCACTTGGGAGCAGTTTTGCGCTTCTTCCAGGGTTTTTTTGAGGTTTTCAATTTCTCGCTTATTAACCGCAGTCGCTTCCTCATAATGGTTTTTCATCTCTGCCCATATCTGGGATTCTTTCAAGTGTAATTCCTCTAGCCGGCCCATTTCATTGTTCAGGCAGACTTCTACCTGATGCATCACATCCCGTTCCCATACGAGATGCTCATCCTACCACGCTTTCTTCTTTTCCAATAACTCCCGGAGTTCTGAGATCGCCGCTTCCGACTTTTGGGCTTCCTCCCGTAGCTTGTTGTTTTCTTCTTTCGTGATGGTGTGTGTTGTTGCCTCCGCTTCGAGTTTCTCTTCGAGTGCCTTCACTGCCCTTCGGCCTTTGGCCCGGATGTCCGTTTTTGTCGGAGGATTGGCAGAGTTCGGCGCGGAGGCGGTCAATCTCGGACTCTGCAAGCTGCGTAGCCCTTTTTGCTTTAGCAGCAATGGCCTTTTGTGCTGCATTCTCCTCTTGTAGGGTTATCGATGTATCTTCACCTGATGCTAGTTCGGGCTTTTGCGGTGCGATAGTGATGTTGTGTTCTAGCTCCGTAATACGCTCTTGGGCCTTCTATAATTGGGCTTGACCCAATTTGACTGCTTTCCAAACATTTTTATTCTTGATAGCCATATCCTTGGCACCCACACTAACTCTAGCCAATTCCCGATGTGCCTCGACAAGGGCCGCATTCAATGGGGGTAGTTCAATGCCCATACACCGAATCCCCGCGTTCCGCTGCCTGCCTACCTTGGCTAGAGGTGCCTCATCCTCGCTTTCCATTGTTTGCATTAGCACGTGCTCCACCATCTACTACTCGGCGTGTTCTTCGGCCATTCGTTGCGACACCTTGATCTGCTGAGTCACTAGAAATTCCATGAGCTCATATGTGGTACCATACTGCAATAACACATTGAACTCATGTGTCGTGCCCGGAATGTTCAGATATGTCAGGACTTCACTTTCCGTCGTAAGCACTTCTTTGCCCCGCTGAGATTGTGCCATAATGATGGGTCGCGGTTCGTGGAATATTTCCAATGTCATAATGGGGTCTGCAGGGGCGGTCATTTCGGTGGTGACGGTCGTATCTTTTACCAATCCGCGGCCATCCTTTCAGTCTAATCATCACCGTTTGGGTCTAGGACTATCACCGGCAGGCTCTTGCTCCACTATTGTCATGGAGGGTTGCGTCTCCGCGTCTTTAGCCGGTGGCTCCTTTTGTGTTGTCCATTGGGTGGTAGGAGAAGGTTGTGCTTTTTCCTCCCATTCGGTGGTAGCTAACTCTGTTAGCCGTCATTTCACGGATCGTAGCGGAGGCTTCGGTTCGCTTGGTGTGGGGGCAGGGAGTCCGCGAGGGGGAAATAGTACGGTAAGGTATTGTTGAATGATCGACCGGAGTTTTTTTCCAGCTTGATACACGTAGAGTCCTTCCCTAAGTGTTGGCCTCGTGATTACACCCTAGTCTACGGCACGTCCTTCGAAGGTTTCAATGATGACGCCTACTTTTTGTTTAGGTATCCCATATGCATTGACATGTACGCACCCAACCTCCAGGAGGAACTTAGCGACTTCCCGAAAAAATGGATTTGGAATATCCTTCGTTCTGTATGCCTTAGCCGACGTTGAATATTCTCCAAAGTATTTCCTGACTGTTTTTGTAAGAGAAATGTTGAAGTGTTATTCCCCTATCGCTGATAACCCGAGTTTCTTCCGAACGGTTGCGTTCGTCACTGTGTCTATATTCAACTTCTTGGCTATGTCAAGAGCCTCAGGGTGCGGTGGTGCTTCGGCGACCCTGATATAGCCCTCAAACCCCTTTTCTAGGAGCCATCTGGGTAGAGCTGCAGAGATAGTGATCGGCATCGGGGGTGGATGTGGCTCATGAAGGCTACTCGAAGATTGCAGGTTATTGTGAGCGCGAGCTCTGTTGTATGGTGGAGAGCGAGGCGAGCGAGAAGAGCGGAGAGAGCAAGGAGAGGTTTGTTGTCTGTAATGCGCAGAAAAGCTTCTGCTTTCCCCTTTTTGTGGTCTAGGGGGCATTGGTCTGTGTGACATTGTAGTGCCGCGTGTTCTTGCCCTAGAAGTTTGTGCATGCATAAAGTCCCTATTAATAGTCGTCACTACCTTCTCAACTTCATGCATAAAGTCCCTTTTAATAGTCGTTTTTTTTCTTTTTTTTCTTTTTTTTCTTTTTTTTCTTTTTTTTCTCTTTTCTTTCTTTTTTTTTTCTTTTCTTCCTTTTTTTCCTTTTCTTTCTTTTTTTTCTTTTTTTCTTTTTTTCTTTTTTTCTTTTTTTTTTCTTTTTTTCTTTTTTTCTTTTTTTCTTTTTTTCTTTTTCTCTTTTTTTCTTTTTTTCTTTTTTTCTTTTTTTCTTTTTTTTTTCTTTTTTTCTTTTTTTCTTTTTTTCTTTTTTTCTTTTTCTCTTTTTTTCTTTTTTTCTTTTTTTCTTTTTGCTTTTTTCTTTTTTTCTTTTTTTCTTTTTTTCTTTTTTCTTTTTTATTTTTTTATTTTCTTCTTTTTTTCTGTTTTCTTTTTTTCTTTTTTTTTTTCTTTTTTTCTTTTTTTTTTTTCTTTTTTTCTTTTTTTTCTTTTTTTCCTTTTTTTCTTTTTTTTAAAAGTTAAATACATGATTACTGTTACAATATTTTACAAGTGGCCCCCAACTTCTTAATTATTGTATGGGCCCCTCTACTGTGGCAGTCACGGCGTGGAACGGGTTTGGAGGCGTAGGTCCCAGATAGGGTTTCAATCAGAACCCATTTACTTTTTGTCGAAGTACCTCTCCAGCCAAGGTGCCTAATTGAAAAGTGTCGTTTTCCGCTCCAACTATTTAGTATGGCCTCGTCCAGCGGAATCTTAATTTTCCAGGCATTTGACCCATGCGTGTTTGAAAGACCAATATGGTCTTTCTGACTGCGAAGTCCTTCCCCCGTGTGACTCGATGTCGATCGATGAATGCTTTACACCATATCTGTTCCTGCTCCAGTATGGCCATGCTATGTACCCGAGCCTCTCCTAATTCAAGGAGTTGTTGTAACCGTAGCTGCTCGGACTGGCCTTCCACTAGGCGGTCTCGCACTTGAATCCGTAGACTTGGCACCTGGAATTCGACGGGCATTATGGTTTCTAACCCATATGCCAGCCGGAATGGTGTAGATTGTATGCTAGTCTTACAACTGGTCTGATACACCCACAAAGCGTTGTGCAATTTAATGTCCCCATCCGTTCTATTTTCATTCACGATCTTCTTCAATATTGTCTGCAAGATTTTGTTCGTGAACTCCACTAGTCCATTCGCCTATGGATAGTATAGCGTGCTTTTCTTATGGACGACGACGTAATGGTGCGTGAGCTCGTGGATGACTGAATTCAGAAAGTCTGGCGTAATAGACCGGTCTATACGAATTCGGTTCCCTGAGCTGCATCAACGCGCTACCTATTGTTATATCTGAAGCATCCACAAAACCATGGAATGGTTTCACCCAATCCGGTGCTTATACGATCGGTGCTTGCGTTAACATTATTTTAAGTGCGTTGTACACTTTTTCTTCGACTGTTGTCCATTTGAAAGGTGTACAGTGTACGGCGGCGTGTAGTGACGTAGCGAAATCTGCCAAATACCGTAACATACGACTATGCCAATGTATTTGTCCCAAAAAACAGTTAAGTGCTTTGGCAGTCGTTGGTGTTTTTGATTGAATGATCGTGGAAATTTATTCGGGTCCATCGTTATCCCTTCCTTGATTACGATTTGGACGAGAAGGGCTCCATTAGTGACGTCGAATGCGCATTTAGCCGGATTCAGGCTTAAGCGTGAAGTACGGCAGCACTCTAGACAAAGTTGTAAATGAATTAGATTTTCGGTTGTTGTCCCATAGACCGCGAAATCGTCCAGAAAGACTTGCAGAAAGGTGGGTATGTATTCCCCAAAAATTTCCGTAATTGTCCGCTGGAATGTGGCAGGCGTTGTCTTTAACCCAAACATCATGACTATCGCGACATAAACCCCCCAATCAGTGATAAACATCGTCTTCTCTTGGTCGTCAGGATGCATGCGCACTTGATTATATCCGTTGAAGCCGTCCAGAAAACTGTACATGTCATGCCTTGCGACTACGTCTAGTACGTTGTCGTAGTGTATTTCGTACACTACGTGAAAAAGTAAAAAATAATATAACCGATTTAATTACATATAAATAAATAAAATAAGAATATTAAGATATTTATCACCAATAAATAAAATAAGAATATCAAGATATTTATCACGTGCATAGGGCAGGATTCAAACCATGTACCTCCACGTAGCCAAACTTCAACTTTACCATTATGCTACCTTATCTTTAGTGTTCTATAAATAGATTTAATAACTATAAGTGCTTTATTTGCGCCTACCTTTATTAAAAGGTAAATCATGTATTTTTAGAGTGCGTGAATATTTTATAGAAAAACGCAAGCAACTAAAAAGTGACTCATGCACATCTAGCGTGCATGAGCACTATATTTAGCAAATAAAAGCAAGGATTAGAAAAGCATCACATGCACATTTAGTGTGCATGAACATATTAGAAAAAGCATGTAGCTATGCTTAGTCTCTCCCATCACTATATAAGGATGGGGAGCACATTGTAGTTTTTGTTGATTATTTTTCTATAATGATCAATCAATCTAAAATATTCGTGGGATTCATGAATTTGCTAAAATAATTCTCTCTTACTACCTAAATATTGACTAAATATACTAAACTCGTGGGATTCACGAGATTCTTATCTTATAACTCTTTATACCTATTCTTTACTAGCCTTATTTGTATTTTTCTTTCTCCTAGTCCAAAACCTCGGCGGTTCCCACCCGACTCACGCAACGATCCGGAGCCGAAAGGCACGACAACGTTGTCGGTGAAAGGTAAGGGGAACGCATCTATAATTGTTACGGCGTTCAATTTCCAATAGTCTACGCAAACGCGGATTTTGCCATTTTTCTTCGGTACTACGACTATTGGGATTAGCCACGTATCTTGCTTAATTGGTCGAATAATAAACCCTGCCTTGAGAAGTTTGTCAATTTCCTCTTTTACGCGAGCCGCGTAATTCGGATTCATCGACACTGTTGTACTGGTTTCGCATCGGTAGCTAACTTGATCTTATGCTGGTAAATCTTCGGGTCCAACCCCTTCATGTCTTCGTGGGACCAAGCGAACACATCTTTATATTCCTTGAGCAGCGCTATCATTGCTTCCTTCTGACTTGGGGGTAAATCCTTTGCAATCGAGAGTACTCGTGGATCCGTTGTTGTTCTGACGTTGACGTCTTCTAATGTTGAGGCTGAGACTCGCCATGAGATTTCCATTTCCTAGTCAAACGCTACTCGTGCCATGCTTAGCTCTAGCAATGATTCTGGAACCGGCTCGTACGCCTCTTCTAGAAGCGTATTACTGGGCGCGTTGTCGTGTCTTTCGGCTCCGGATCGTTGCATGAGTCGGGTGGGAACCACTGAGGTTTTGGACTAGGAGAAAGAAGAATATGAGATGAGGCTAGTAATGAATAGATTATTAGAAAGAGAGATAGAAATTTCGTGAATCCCACGAGTGTATTGTATTCGATTAATCAATATTTAGATAAGAATATGTATTTAGATTGAAAGAAAGATATAAGAAACTTGTGAATCCCACAAGTATAGATTATATTATTTTCATGAATCCCACGATTCTATTAATCGGTTGGTATTTTCGGAAATATATCCAATTTCCAAATATTTCACACACCTATTACATTGTGCTCCACATCCTTATGTAGTGATGGGAGAGACTAAGCATAGCTACATGCTTTTTTTCTAATATGTTCATGCACACTAAATGTGCATGTAATGCTTTTCTAATCCTTGCTTTTATTTGCTAAATATAGTGCTCATGCACGCTAGATGTGCATGAGTCACTTTTTAGTTGCTTGCGTTTTTCTATAAAATATTCACGCACTCTAAAAATGCATGATTTACCTTTTAATAAAGGTAGGCGCAAATAAAGGACTTATAGTTATTTGTAGAACACTAAAGATAAGGTAGCATAATGGTAAAGTTGAGGTTTGGCTATGTGGAGGTACAGGGTTTGAATCTTGCCCTATGCACATGATAAATATTTTGATATTCTTATTTCATTTATTTATATGTAATTAAATCGGTTATATTATTTTTACTTTTTCACGTAGTGTATGAAATACACTACGACAGCGTAGTCCGCAGCGGTTTCCATAATATTAATTTCAAATAATGGGACGATCCGCAGGTGATCATCAAGGTATGCTTCCAGCTCTGCATCATCTACCCCTTCTAGCATATTTATGTCTTCTGCATATAATGGTGTTATGACCCTTAGGTTGTGCAGCCATTTCTTAAGTGGGTACGTAGATTTTGTTGCGTCCTCGTCGGAAACTGATACAGTTATGCTGCCAATCATGTTTGATGTTAGTCGCCCGAAGCCATGGCCTACCGAGCAATATTGGGTACGCTCCTAGCGCGTCAAGTGCCAATACCACTACCGAAATGTCAAAACGATGACCGCCAACGATAATGCCTAATTTCCGGATCAACCCTAAGGGTCGGACAGATCTAGTGTTTGTCATGCGAAGCCAAAAAGGGCAAACTTCCCAATTCGAAATTCCTAATCGTTCGCATGTAGTCTTACTAATGACATTGATGCTAGAACCCCCATCGACTATACATCCGTCGACTTCTTGACCCTGTATCACCAATTTAATGGCTGGGTTGTGATGGTCTACTACCGTTGGACCGGAACTAGTTTCTACAAAATTTATCGAGACATCTACCCTAGATGTGCCCATAATGCGATTCTCCATTGCTTGTCGGAATCATGGAACCAGTTGGAGGAGCTTCTCCATGGTCATCGTTATCTCGCAGCCTGCCAGTGCTTGCCATATGGAATGCGGTGATGCCGTATCTTCACCCCTTGGTAAGTTGTTTGTGGATTCCTCCCTCATACGTTCCGTATTTTCCACATTACCTTTTTCTACCCAGTCTTGGGCCGCTTTGCGTATCTCCTCTTGCACGGTCCAGTCCGCGTTCTTGGTTTGCTATCGTGTTGTCACTTGTTGAACTTCCGCGGTAATCGTATTTACGGCAGGTCTGCCTTTGCGAAGTGGACACTGAGTCGCGTAATGTCCTGGTTGTTAGCATACGAAACAATGGACACTGGACTCTCCTGTCTCTCTCTCTGGCGGTGTAGCCGTTTCCGTGGCTATTGCTTGTTCATCCCGGTTTTGTTGAAACCTCTTGTTATTCCGTGGTGGGTGCCAAGCTTCGCGATGTGTCTCTTGGCGCCGTTCATCTTCTGAACTTTCGTCATACCGACGTTGGTCCTTATACTGCCTATTATTTCTCTGTGGGCGTGATCCATTGAATCCCCCACTATTGGTTGCAAAACGTCGATTGTTATAACAACGCCCCCTTTTATTATATCGGTTGTTGCCCCAATATTCTTCGTCCTCCAATTCCTCTTCATCGGAATATAAGTTGTTGTTCCGGTGATTACGGTAATGACGGTCTTCGCACGGATTTCGTTATGTATATCGGGGTCATTCCTCTTGTCGCCCTTGATCATTTCGGCGAAGTGGCCTCTGTGGTTTTACGCGTCGTACTGTGGGTGTAGGTCTGTTAAGCATATTGTATTCACGTTGCTCGACCATGTGTGCCTTTGAGTGACAAATTGGGCAATGAATTCGCATATTGCATTCCACCACGGAATGCCCGGAGTTGAGACAGATCGTGCACTGAATAGCTTGGTGGAAGCGGTGTTCCTCGTCCTGAGGTAACGCCTGGCGTAACGACTACATGGAAAATCCGTCATCTTCTTCTTCCAATTCGAGTTGTAATGCTCGCTCTATAACCATATCGGCTATTTCCCATTTCACACTAGGCGTGTTCAGCGTCATTCTGATTGGTCGTCGGAGGGCTGCCAAAAATGTCTCCTTAGCTTCCTCATCTGTTGGGGCCCGTGTAAGCTGCCGTTGTAGACATTGGAATCGGCGACTAGAATCGGCGACGAATTCTGTGGGCAATTGCTTGATGGTGTAAAATTGCCCAATAATCTCTCGTTGCGGTACCCTTCTATGAAAAAATCACAAAAATGTTGATTGCAACTGATCGAAGGTCGTGATTGCTATCAGGTCCATCTGAGAGCGCCAGCACGCCACTCTCCCATCTAGAGTTAATCCGAACTCTGCAATCTTTGATTCGTGCGCTTCCACTACTGGAAGCCGTTGCGCCATGTGATTAGCATTCCAAACATTCAGGAACAGCCAAGTGTGGCTTGCGGCGTTTGTTTCGCCGTTGAAGTGTGGATAGGAGAAGGTCATTCCGGACGTTATGGTGGGCAAGGAAAGACCATGGTTCTCATGTGGTAATAGGGCTTCCTGCTTGACGTCGCGGTGTTCTGTGAGCGTGCAGTCGACTTTGTATTCCTGAAGGGAATAGCTAAAGCGAGGTTTTTGCTTTGCACGCTCCTCTGTCTGGCGTGTAATGGACCTCATGAGTGGTCGGTCTTGCCGGGTCGGTTCTCTGGGTCGTCTACGGCTAGACATCCATCCCTTGTTGTTCATCTATGAGAAATCACAGATCACCAGGCGTGCCAAACGTGTTATCGATACGGAACACTATCTATCTTCAGTCCTTCGAGATAGACCTTAAGGGGATTGTGTGGCAAGCTATGCCATTACACGAGGCATGAGTCGTACTCCGTTGGTTGCATAATAATGTGTATCTATGGGTGAAGGTTCACAGCTATGACCGAGAACCTAAGTACGCTACTACGCTAACTCTTACCCTACGCTTTCAAAGACGAACTTACGAATAGTACAGAGATTACACAAGACAGCACGGGTTGCATAGACACAGAAAATCGGAGAAGATAAGATTCTATTAGAAAAGAAAACCTCACGCTTAAAAATTATACGCTACCTCTTACAGAGGATTTCTGCCCTTTATATACATAGGGCATTCAGCCATTTACGCTTCTCACGTGAACCGTTACATTTCTTTTCTTAACGCTTCTAATCTATTTACGCATTCTGCCCGGCAGTTACAATTCTAGTGGACAACAAAATTCGGGGTTCAAGAAGTACTAGTAGTAGGACATATGTGTGGGCCATACGGAAGAAACCCAGCACCAACTAAGATCAACGCAATACAGAATATGAAAGAAGAATGCAACTATGTATCTGAAGTTCAGATATTCTTGGGTGCATGTGTCTTCTATTGCAGGTGGATTCCACATTATGCCCACATATCAGATCCATTGTATCAGCTATTAAGAAAAGGGGAAGCATTTGAGTGGACAAAAGAACACTCAAATGCAATTAAAAGACTAAAGCAGAATCTGACTAAAGCTCCTGCTTTGAAACAACCTGACTACACCCAATCGATAATCCTCACAGTTGACTCAAGTCCGATTGGAATCGGGTGGGTACTAAGACAACAAGATGAGGAAGGAGAAAGACATCTGATTCGATTTGGTGCGAAGGTACTTAGCGGATGTCAACAAAAGTACGTGCAAGTGAAGAGAGAGCACTGGGGGATAGTCATCGCTATCAAGACAGATAGGGACTATCTGGTTGGTGTTGAGGTGATTGTGGAGACAGATTGCTTGCCAGTTCTTGGGATTATTGCAAATTGCAATATTGCAGACCAAGCAATGCTTAGGTGGTGTGACTACATCAAAACCATCAACCCAGATGTTCGACATATATCTGGTGAGAAGAATGCAATGGCTGATATGTTATCCAGAGCAAAATATGAAAAAGAGGAAGTAGCAGAATCAGATAGCAACGAAGAAGAACCAGCTTTAGTCATAAATGCAATTAGAGGGGGTGAGCCACATGAAGAATATGAGTTTAAAGAAGAAGAGTATAACGAAGAGTTCAAGGAAATCGGGAAGTATCTACAAGCACCATGGAAGGAAGGAACTTGGAGTGGGAGAAACTTCTCAAATTTCCGAAAGAAGCTACACCGAGTTTTTTTGCATCAAGATTACCTTTGGAAGCACCCAAAGTATAAAATGGGAAATCCACAACGGGTTATCTGTGACCAAGTGCAGCGGGAGCATATATTAAAGGAATTACATGACATGGAGTGGGCTGGACACTATGGAGTCTAGGCAACATTTAGTAAAATAAAGGAAAGATATTGGTGGCCAAGATTCTACAATGAAATCAAGAGTTATGTCGAGACATGCCCAACCTATCAAATCTACTCCAAGATTAAGCATAGAGATGAGTTGCACCCGACCTATTCACCGACTATACATTACAAGTGGAAGGTTGATATAGTGGCAATGCCAATCGGGGCAGGTCAAAAGAAGTTTTTGGTACTCGCTAGATAAAACCTTACAAATCAAGTTGAAGGAAGAGCACTAAGATCGAAGACCACATCGGCAGTATGTCAAGTCATATTAGAGGATATAGTATGTAGATATGGGTGTATAAGAAAGATAGTGGTTGATAGAGGTGAGCTCAATTCTGATGAAGCAAGAGAGTTCTTTGATAGAATTGGAATTCGGTTATCATTGACAACATATAATCTTGAGGAAAATGGAAAGATAGAAAGAGGTCATAGCCCGATAGTTAAAGCACTTGCAAAGGCATGTAAAGCTAAAGTAGGTAATTGGCCAAAGGTCTTGCCATATGCATTGTGGGCTGATAGGACCCCACATAGTTCGGTGACAGGATATATGTCGATAGAGCTCATGATAGGACAAAGGCCGATGATGCTGATTGAAGAGAAGATTGCTACATGGGCAATGTTACCATGGGAGTCAGAGATAAGTAGAGAAGACTTGCTAGTTGTTCGTATACGACAACTACAATGTCAAGCAGAAAAGGCTGAGCTAAAAAATTGAAGGAAGCTCGAATAAACTACAAAGCAAGATTTAACAAAGTAAACATATTAAGACCAAGAAATATTCAAGAAGGAGACTGGGTGTTGGTAATAGATAGTAGCCTCGAGAACCAATACAGTACAATGGTTTGGGCCTTACGCATACAGAAGGTGACTGATAAGGCTACCTACTACCTGCACAAGTTGGATGGGATTGAGATCCAAACGCCGATTGCGGGAAAAAGAATAAAGATTTTTAAAAGAAGAGAAGATACCGAACTTAATTTCATAGAAAATGAGGATGAAGAATTTTTCGAAGAGGATCAAAATGAAGTGGTGTGAACTTGCCCACAGGTGTGCAAGTTCAGAGGGGGTGGTCGTGAAGTTATTGCTTCACAATGTCAAAACAATGTCAAAAATCTATAGCATGAAAATTTCCTATATGGAGCTTGTGATGAGGAGCATGTGCAAATTTTCGGTTCGTGAATTGGAGTTCAGGAGCCCAAGATACAAGCTTCGGAAGGATTAATGTTACTCGGGACACAAATGTATTTATGTCAAAAGGGGGATTCAAAATTAAATGAGGGTTATTTCTATAATTTCTCAAATGTACAACTACAAAATCGAATTTGTAGAATCAATAAATAAAATAATAATAATAATAATAATAAATAAATACCAACCGCCTCAAGAGGGTGGTAGGGCGGTTGACCACCCTATATAAGCCACGCTCATGGTGGCTAAAGAGGGGGGAAGAAGAAGAGGAAGGAAAAGCGAGTGAAGAAGCTCGCGTGGGTGTGGGATGCAGAGCTCGCCAAAGCAGATGGTGGCCTGCATAAATCAAGGCAAGAGTTAAAGAAAAGAAGGGAAATACAAGAAAAGGAAGAAGTTGAAGTTAGTGAAAGTTTAGACAAATAAATAGAAACCAAAGAGATTGAAGTGGTCTATCTCAAATGCTTATACTCAAATAGACTTTGTGAGTTCAAGTCTTGCCAAGAAACTTTTAGCAAATAAGTATTGTAAGTGGTTGTTTTACAAATAAAGTTCTTTTCGCAAGTAGACTTCTCGGCTTCTTATCATCGCACCATCTGCGATTATGCTTTATCACCCCGATCATCCCCGAGTCACAGAACCCCGGCGGTTGCAACACACAAACACAATCTTCTCGACAATGCGACAAGTCTGAGAGATCCCCGATCGGCGGCTTGGCATCAGACCGTTGTTGTGACCTAATCTACCTCAGATTGGCTCGAAGCCGGAGTTGTATCTTGATCTTGTAATTATATATATGATGGGTTGTGCATTTCTTTGTCCCTTTGGGTATCGGGTGTGTTTTTCTCTTTCCGGTTTCTATACATAAGAAAGCTTCTGCATGTCTGTGTCTGTGTCGGTGTCGGTGTCGATAGTATCTTGTATCCCACGGGTGCACGTATTGTGATGTATGTGCGTGTGTGAGGGTGCATGCAACCACGGTGAACCGGTCCGTAGTCCGCATACTTATTATTATGCGTATAAATATTTATACGCAAATATCTATCGGGCCTTCTATACATACAGCGTGCGAAGGGCCAGCGGGTGTGTGTATCGTGTATGCGTGTGCTCTTCCTCTACGTGTTCCGGTCGTATTCCGGGATGCGCCCGAATCAGTTATCCCTAGGTAGCATTCAGAACCGTTCCGGACGTAATCTCGATGGCATATCCAGCTCTGGAGAACTCAACCTTCCAGAAACCCATCTCTCCCCGGTTCAAGACCCCGGTGGTCCCGCCCGAATCCGACACGTACGCGCGGATTTCCGCAACATCTTTGGTGAACCCGAGGTGAAAGAGCCGCTAGGGAGGATGGAGTTGGAAGACGAAGACTTCGTGGAGATGGTGGCCGAAGTGGTGATGGAGTTCGGACAAGTAACAATGAGACGAGAAGCGAGTGGTCGAAAGAGTTGGTCGTTTCAACGGGGACAAAGTCCCATTCTACTTGGAAGCCTAGAACACGGAAATGGAAGTGTGAGGCATAGACAAGGAATTGAGGTTGGAGTTCTTCTGTCGGGTCTTCACCGTCCGTATGCACGCGTAAGTAAAGGAGCCCCGAGAAGTTCATAGTTCGTGGGAGGCCTTCGAAGAGGCACTTCTTCCGGCATATGGAGGACAGCCGAAGAGCCGTGGACGACCAGTGGGTTGCATCGGCGAAGACCCACCGGGGTGTAATGCTTTACTCGGCTCCCAGAGCAGGAACAAAGACTGGTGGGGGTGGACAAAGTCCTATTGTTCGTTAGGTTGATTGACAGAGCTGAAAGGGAGGCCATCGGAATTGAGCTCGAAAATGACGACGGAGTGAATGGCCTTTCCAAGGACTGGTCGGAAGTCGAACGAGTATGCCGACAGTTGGATGACGAGCGGTCCGCGAAAGGTAAAGGGAAGATAGTGCGCGACGGCGCGTCTTCACAGCAGGAAGTGGTCACTCAACAAGAAGGATCGGTGAAGCTCGATGTCAAGGCCCTAGTCCGGGAAGCGTACGAGGCTCTGAAGGCAATGGTCAAGGAAGAGGAGATAACCAGCGCGCGGTCAAATTCCGAGGATCCGAAGATAGTAGGCCTTCCGAACGAGGCGGACGTGGCCCATGTGGAGGCTGAAGGACGGTATCACGATACCACAGAAAAGGGTGCAGAGCGCGATACGCTCTCAACTTGCGGAGAAAGACCGATCAAGAATAAGGTCGGATTCGCGGAGATAGCAATCACGGGTTCGGAAAGAGACCGGTGGTTTTGGGCACCATTGCCCGAAACTCCGGACATTGGAGAAGCAAGCCTAGGCGGGGCTTGTGCAATCAAAAATGGATGCGGAGAAGAGCCCTCCACACTGATTCCGGAGACTTCGGCAGTCGAGTCCGAGTGCCGATGTGAGACCAGAGACACGCTCTCAACTTGCGGAGAAAGACCGATCAAGAATAAGGTCGGATTCGCGGAGATAGCAATCGCGGGTTCGGAAAGAGACCGGTGGTTTTGGGCACCGTTGCCCGAAACTCCAAACATTGGAGAAGCAAGCCTAGGCGGGGCTTGTGCAATCAAAAATGGATGCGGAGAAGAGCCCTCCACATTGATTCCAGAGACTTCGGCAGTCAAGTCCGAGTGCCGATGTGAGACCAGAGAGATGGAAGGCGGCAACGAGGAGTCCTGGCACAATGCCAGCGAAGATGGATTGGAGATGGCCATGAAGGAGGCCAAGGACGGAGTTGCAGTGGAGCGAAATATAGAAATGAGAGGCGGCGCCGAAGGGAGTGGAGTCAAAAGTCGGCCCGACCGGGAGCCGATCCGGTCGGCATTCCGATTCGGATGGGGCACGATCCGGACATGGATCGTTCGTCCAAAACCGGGCTGAAATGCGGTGAACATTACTGAAGGATGAGGAGGACACCAAATCGGAGGGGACCGACTCGGGTGTCAGGGAAAATGTGTGTTGACCCGGAGAAGTACTCAATGAAGAGTGGAACGAGAAGCGTGCAATATGGCCGTGTAAGGGCCGAGTAATGAGCATAGAGGGGATCGACGGTGACAGGAAGAAATGGTAGAGGTGGTTGACTGAAGTATGGATCCTCCACACTCGTTCCGAAGTCTTAGGTGGTTGCGTTCGAGAACCAACGGAAGACCTAAGAGACAGAAAGTGACGGCGAGGACGCGGAGGTCACGGCCAATGCAAGTGACGAAAGCAAAGGACGAAGCGTGGCACAAAACGGTGGTCCTATGGGTCACCTCACACCGGGCTAGAGACTTCGGCGGTTGGAATCGGGAGCCGACATAAGACCAAGATACTAACGGTGGCACATGAGAACGGGATCCGGTAATGCAGAGAGAAATTGGACGAGCCTGGATGAGAACTAGGGGAGCGGACTTCCGGATAACTGATCCGGAAGGAAGGAGGAAACAGGCCTACAAAGAGGCCGGGAGCACGGTACGGCGGAACCACGGAAGAGGGTGTGGAGCGAGTCACCCTCTCGACATTCAGAGAAGGATGACCCGTGGCAAGGTCGGGAGAGACGGGAGGCCCACGGAGGATCTTCCACACCAGACTAGAGACTTCAGAAGTCGGCATCGGAAGATGACGTCAGACCAAGAGACTAAAGGTGGGAACAATTTCAAAGGTCAAAGAAACTATGCTAATTCCTCAACCAATTTAGGAAATGAGCATTTGTTATCTATGAAGCATGGTAGTGAAGGTCAACCACATGATGAGTGTGGTATATTGATAGTGGTTGTAGTAACCACATGTCAAGTAAAGCGGGGTACTCCAGCAATCTTCAAGAGTTACCCAAGAAAAGAGGTTTGTGGAGGAGACAACAACGAACATGAGATAAAATAAACGTGAGATGTGAACCTTGATGACAACCACAAAACGTAGAGTTTATGCGAGGTATTGCATGTTCCTACTATTACGAAGAACTTAATCTCTATTGGACAGATGGTTGAAAGGAGATATCTAAGTGAAGTTCAGCCATAAAGGAGATATCTCAGTGAAGTTCTAAAGGAACATGAGATGCATGTTGAGATTGAAAGAAAGGGATTGTTTGGATGAAACATTATTCTTGGATGTCGAATATGAATAAGATTGGCTAGAAAAAATATATATATTTATCTTTATCTAGAAAGATTGGCTACGGTCAGTTAAGATGGCTACACAATATTCATTGTACTTTTGGATTATCTTGTATCTTGCCTTTGGCCACTTTAATTTTAATACTAATGGAGGATAGTTTTTTTTTTTTTAAAGTTCAGCCATAAAGGATGCTTTATTGAGGATCTAAGGAATGGCTATGAGTTGATAGCCAAAGGAAAGAAGGACGGATGTTCACTCTTGACATCGGCAAAGGGCAAAGCAACAAGGCAATGTTCATCAGTTGTGGGGACAAAAGGATTGAAAACTTGGATTTGTGGCACAAAATGTCTAGCCACATTAATATTCAAAGATTGAAAGACATGGAGAAGAGAAAATTGGTAATAGTTCTACCACCTTTTTTATTACAAATGTTGCATGAGATTTGTGAAGATTGCCAACTAGGAAAGTCTACAAGGAAGCCTTTCAAGAAGTCTAGTGGATATGTGGCAAATGGTGTGTTCGACCTTGTGCATACAGATGTGTGGGGGCCAACCAAAGAGCCCTCACTTGTAGGTAATAGGTATTTTGTAACCTTCATTGATGACTACTCAAGGAAAGTCTAGTTGTATTATATAATGGATGTGTTCGATGTGTTCAAAAAGCTCAAGATACATGTTGACAAGAAAACGAGTTGCTACATCAAAGCACTAAGGTTAGATGGAGCAGGAGACTACTTCTCCAATTCTTTTTGTGATTTATTATATGACCAAGGGATAAAGAGGCAAATCACTTGGTGTTATACTCCCCAACAAAATGGGGTGGTTGAGAGGAAGACTAGGTATATTGTCGAAATTGCTAAGAGTATGTTAAATGAAATGAATGTCCCATTAACATATTGGGCAAATGTTGTATCTACTACAATATACTCGATGAATAGTTGTCCCACATCAGGAGTGCATGGCATGACATTTGAGGAGGCAAGGAGTGGAAGGAAACCAAATCTTTCACACAATAGAATATTTGGGTGTGTATGCTACACACATGTGCCACAAGAATTAAGAGGTAAAATGGATGCAAGGGCTAAAAGATGTATGTTTATTGGTTATGTTATGGGGCAAAAAGGCTATAGATGTTACAATCCTAATACAAAAGAGTTAAAAGTATCAAGAAATGTAGTATTTGATGAACTCAAACCATGGTATGTCTCTAAAGTTACCTTTCAAGATGAAGATATTGAAGAGGCTGAGAGGAGGTATTCATCTAGGGTTCAAGGTAGCTTGGAAATTAGTGATCCAAGCATACAAGGAAGCTCAAGCATGGATGCAGTTCATCATATAGTAAATAAAGAAAAGTCAAGGTTGGTAAAAATTCATAAAAAATGGACCGTGGTGAATTTGAAGATCTCGATGAACCTATCTTAGAAGAGGGAGCAACATCAAATACCGAAGAATTCAAAACACCAAGACAAAGAAGTTTATTTCATTGTGAGGAGATGAAAGAAGGTCAACGAGGGTAAGACATCCAATCTCAAGGCTTCTCTATGATAGTTATATTGGTAGGCATTATGCTTTCTTGTCTATGGTTATAAAAGCTATGGAAGAAGAGTACAAAGACAAAGTCATCCAAGACAACACTTGGAATGTAGTTCCCAGACAAGAAGGGATGAAGGTAATCGGTAACAAGTGGGTGACAAAAGCATTGAATTAGCAACAACTACACGTCCTACTAGGGATAACTTTTCCTTATTCCTGTATATTAGCTTATTCCTTAATCTTAACAACAAGGGGGCAATCATATCTTCTACATTTAATCCTAACCCCACTCTACATCGTAAATACTTAATGGAGTGCCCTTTAGCAATCCACATGAATCCATTTGGTATATAGCGTCTACATGGTTGTTTTCTAGGTCAATAATGCTTAAAGTTCAACGGCTAGTGCGGAATTTTATTTGGGGGAATGCTATTGTAGACATACTACAGCAAAGGTAGCTTGGTCGGTTCTTATACAGCCAAAACAAAAAGGAGGTTTAGGTTTGATTGATCCCTTTCTGCAAAGTAAAGCATTACTTGCTAAACATGTTGTTAGGAGTTTATTGCCAGGAGAGGAGTTATGGAAAAAGTTCTGGATTTGTCATTTATATAAATTTAAGTCATCGGTTGGTGGTCAATGGCGTGATAGTCTTAGATGGTTCTTTAACTCAAATTTACCGTTGCCTAAGTCGATTATTGGGTCTTTACGTTTTTTTAATGGAATTCTACAGGCATGGGAAAGTATTCGTCAAGAACTTGTTTTCTTGCCACCAAAAACATATCATCAATTCATGTGTCAACCATTGTTATGGAATCCTTTATTTACTAATAAAGCTACATGTGTTTTGGGTTTACGGCCTAGCTTATCTTGGGCTGCAATGATAGTGGCCCAGCTCGTACGGTTGCGGATTGGGTAAATTTTCTGCAGACTTCGGTGCAAGACCAAAGGAATAGGGTGTCTAATTTCAGAGGGGCAAATATTATGCTCTCTCAAGTGTCAACGGTGTATCAAGTAACACTGCCAACTTTGCAATTTGATTATTTTCAGAATTGGTATGGTATGTTTTCGACATTTAATATACTTATAGGAGCTCGATTATATCATCAAAATGCCAGCCTTTATTTTTATGAAGTTCTGGATAATGGTAGGTTGTTTTTAGTGGAGGAGGAGTCTTCAATTATGTCTTCTACCAAGCAACTACCAGTGCGAGTAATTGCTAGATTAGATAAAAAGATATTTATAGATCCTAATCCATTAATTGCTAATTACTCATCTCAAATGTGGGTTTTACACTCTAGGCCAATTGCTGAACTGCAATGGGATCCATCGGATTATGGTTGGAAGTTGTCCAGTTTTGACACTTCGCAAACGAAAGTTCTTCCATTCTTCACATATTCTGTGGCGTTGGGTAGAAACTTTTTGTTAAATGAGATAGAGTCGATACCTGCGGGGAAAAAATATTGGGGGGAAGGTAATGTGTCACCTTCATATATGTTGATGTTCTGGAAATAGTTTTGGTCACTTAAATGTATGAACAATGTATTGCATTTTCGATGGTTAATGATTTAATATGCATTGCTAGTAGGAGCTTTACTGAGGAGAACAATACTTGATCGATCATGTGGTATGTGTGGTTTTGCATTTGAGACATTGCATCATGTTTTTTGGGAATGTGTTGCAGCCAAATGTTTTTGGTCTCGTATTCTTAGGCTTTTAGGTCATAAGTATAGGTCGGCTATATTCACGTGGGGTATGGTCTTTTGGGGAACGTTGGCTCAACAAACGGTTTTTCATCATCATCATAATTGATGGGAACAGGTCCCTCTAGATGGGAAGAAAAGAGCCGAGTTGATGAGTAACTCGGCCGAAACCGAAATCATGGATACAGCCAACTTGGGAGACTACATTTGTAAATAGTCGAAATGTGCCCCTTGAGGGCTATGTATGTAAATAGCCATAAAGTTGTATAAGTATATATATAACTAGGGAAAACCTTAGAAAAGTGACGTATCATTACTGTGAGATAGAGTTAGCGCAGGCTGTTGCATGTGTAACTAAGAGAAAGCAAGAGAGTATGAGCGTCAGTGAGTGTGTCTCTGCAGTTGTCTGTTGACAAGGAAGAACTTGAGGTTGTTGCCTCCGAGCTTCTTGTTGTACTCCTCTCATCATCATAGTGATTCTGTTTTGGAGTTTGTGGATTCCACGTAGTTTTCCCAATTCGGGTTTCCACGTTAAACATTCGATGTCTCACTGTACTTGTTTTTCTTGTCTTCACATTTTTCTGTCTGTCTTGTTTTCTGCACCCGAATACAAACGTGTGACCAATTGTGGCTGGTCGATTCCTAACAATAATTCATCATTGAGTTTACATGTAAAAAGTTTTCGGGTGTACATTACATCAAGCTCCTTGCAGGGAGTCAAGTTCTTCTCTCGGTGTTATGTTTGGAACATTATCTCCTCTTTAGCCTTATGGATTATTTGGAAAGCGAGGTGTTCTAAAATATATAATGATGAACAAACTAATGTTGTGGATCAAGTTAAGTCTTTCTGGCAATTATTGGTAAATACGGTTAAAGGTGAATATGATAGTTATAAGGGTTTTGGAAATGTAGTTAACCGGAAAAGAAGGAGAATTCGAAGAGTCTGGCCAGCTATTCCTATTATGTTGGATGTAGGTGATGATGTTAGGTAGAACTATTTTCCACCTCGTTGGTTGTTTCCACCACCTGTGCCATTCATATTGCATACAACATGACTTAATAGGAAGCCCACATTAATTTTTCATTAGGAGAGTAGCCTCATTATGTTTTTTGTAGGTACAAGACTTTGGTGGTATATAACGAGATGGTGATGTGGTCATTGAAGCATTTCTATTTGGTAAGGATGAGTGTTGGTGTTGTCGAGGGCTGAAGCAGATTTTTATGAGGGGATGAGGACAACACATTCACTCTAATTTTGTTTGTATAGGATTTGTGTGGTAAACGAACAGACGGTTGATGTGGAAAACGAAGCACATTTTTATTGTTGTAAAGGATGAGTGACGATGGTGTAGGGGGATGAAGCATAACTTCATGAGGGGATTAGAAGAGTAGTCTCATTCTGTTTTTGTAGGTATAGGTCCTTGGTGGTATACAGTGAGATGGTCGATGGGGTCATTGAAGCAAATTTGGATATTTAATTTTTTAAGGATGAGTGAATCATGGACTTTGGCGGTAAACAAACAAACAGTTGATGTGGAAAACGAAGAACATTGTTTATTTTGGTAAAGGATGAGTGACGATGTTGTCGAGGGAAGAAGTGGAATTGAGATGGTTGATGTGGTCATTGAAGCAAATTGTCTATTTTTTAAGGATGCGTGAATCATGGTGGTGTTGGGGGGTTGAAGTAGTTTTTTTATGAGGGGATGAGGATAGCACATTCACTCTATTTTTGTTTGTACAAGACTTTAGTGGCAAACAAACTGATGGTTTATGTGGAAAACAAAGAACATAATCTATTTTGGTAAAGGATGAGTGACGATGGTGTCGGGGGATGAAGCAGAATTTCATGAGGGAATTAAGAGAGTAGTGTCGTTATGGTTTTTTGGTATGTACAAGATTTTTCTATGTTATGGCGAGATGGTTGATGTGGACGTTGATAGTAATCGGCGACATGTTGGTTGGGGAAAAGGAAGTATATTTTCTTTGTTTGATAAGGATGAGTGATGACGTTGTTGGGGGTTGAAGCATACTTTCATGAGGGGACGAGGACAATAGAATCATTTTCTTTTGTAGGTGATTGTTGTATTCGGCGAAATATATTCCGAATTAATATATCCCGAATTCTGCGGTTCAGAACTTCAACGCAATGCAAGTACACACATGTTGAAGAAAATAGTTGCATGGGCAGCATGGAAAGTTTGGTGTTTACAAATGCAGCAACCAATGATTCCATTGTTTCTATGCTTCTGAAAGCTTGTGCTAAGCTAGGAGATGTGGAAAATCACCAACAAATACATGCACATATTGATGGAAGTAGGGCATTAGAAAGTAATGCTTTTGTTGGGACTTCTTTTATGGACATGTATTCAAAATGTGGTATGATAGATCAAGTCAGATATGTATTCGATACGATCTCAATTCGTGATGTGGTATCACGGAATGCATTAATAACATGATATGGTCTTCATGATCGATATCAGGAAGCATTGGAATGTTTCGAGCATATGCAATGTCCAAGGGATCATCCCATATGAAGTGAGTTTTGCTTGTAGTTTGAAAGCTTGCAGTAGTATTGGTGTTGTAGCCATAGCCAAATGTCAAAATTTGCATGCAGAAATTGAAATGAATTTGATGTTGAAAACGAGCCAAAATGTTGGCAATGTAGTAGTTGACATGTTGGCTCACATGAAAAAGCAAAACAGGGATTTGATCGTCTTCCGGTAAGAGACATAGTATCTTGAAATGCATTAATTTGTGGATGGTTATGGTACAACATGAGCAATGTGAGGAGGTGCTCATCAAGTCAAAAAGATGCAACTTCAACGAATTTCTGGAGATGAAGTCACATATTCATGCATTTTGAAAGCTTGTGGGTGCATTAGATCCGCAAACAAGGGCAAGGAGATAAATTTCGATGCTGAGAGGAAAGGGTTTTTAAGAAAAAGCCAACTTGTTCGAAAAGCACTAGTAGATATGTATTCGAAATGTGGAATGCTAACAAAAGCAAAGGCAGTGTTTGACAAACTTCCCATATGTGATACATTGACATGGAAGACATTGTTCACATGTTATGTGCACTATGAGCATGACGAGGAGGCCCTTAATGCTTTTGAGCAAATGCAAAAGAAGACAATCTCTCCTAATTCTCTCACATTTGCATGTACTCTAAAAGCTTGTGCTAGCATTGGAGCAATAGAAAAGGGCAAAGAAATGCATATAAAGATTGTTGGGAAACAGGTCCTTCCAGATGGGAAGAGAGAAGAGTCGAGTTGATGAGGAACCTCGGTCGAAACTGAAATCATGTAGATAGCCAACTCGGGAGACTATATCTGTAAATAGTCGAAATAAGCCTCTGTGGGCTATACTTGTAAATAGTCCAAAAGTTGTACTAGTATATAAACATCTAGGGCAAGCATTATACGTGTATCATTATGGTGAGATAGTCAGAACGGTGTAGTTGGCTCCGTAACTGAGAGAACGTGTGAGAGAGGGAGAGTGTGAGTAAGTGCAACTTCATAGCCGTCTGTTGACGAAGAAGAACTCGAGGTCGGTTCCTCTGAGTTTCTTGTTGTACCCCCCTCATCATCATAGTGATCTGTTTTAGAGCAAGTGGACTCCACGTGATTTTTCCCAGTTCAGGTTTCCATGGTAAAATTTGTGTGTTCTCTGTTTTTAGTTATTTTGTTCTTCCGTTTTCTGTCTTAGCGTTACTTCTTGCACACGAATATACGAACGGTAACCAATTGCGGCCGGTCACGAGCACAACAAGTAGTATCAGAACGATGGAAGACTTGTTCGGCGACATGTTTAAGCTAACCGGTTCCAACTACTCAATGTGGAAGTCGAAGATGAAAGACATGCACGTGTGCAAAGATCTCTGGTTGTCGGTGTAGTTCCGAGATAAAAGACCAGACAAGATTGATTCATCGACTTGGGAAGTGTTGCATCTAAAGGAGGCCACATATATAAGGTGTTTTATATACATGAGTCTATACAACCATTTTGTTGAAGAAACAGAAGCTGACGTCCTCTGGAAGAATATTGGCGTGATGTTCGAAAACAAGAACGTCGTGAACAGAGTCTCAGTATTTCAAAAAATCGTGAGACTTCGGTATCAGGATGGCTCCAGCATGGCGGAGCACATCAATGCCTTTCAAGGACTAATGAATCAAACCACCTCTCTAGAAGTACCTCTAGCCAATGAGGTATTAGCATTGTTGTTGTTGGGGTCCCTTCCAGACAGTTGGGAAACGATGGTTGTCACATTGGGCAACACGGGACCGGAAGGGAAACACCTATCCCTAAAGCAGGGGAAGTCGAGCTTGCTGAATGAAGAAGCTTGCCGGAAGGACCGAGAGTCCAATACCGACCAAAAGGCCTTAGTCGCGGAAGGTGACACAATTTAGGGAAGAGGCCGAAATCGAAGTCCCCAAAACCGAGATAAGTCGAGGACCAGGTCGAAGTCGAGAGGGAGGCCCACGTGCTTCTATTGTGGGAAGCCAGGGCACTTCCAGAAGAACTATTGACATTTCCAAAAGGAAAAAGGGGGAGCCGAAGGTGTGCAGCCGAAAAGGATTTCAGAAAGCAAGAACACCTCGGCGATCGCGACAAGTGAAGAGGAATCGACATGGGTGGTCGATTCGGGTGCATCATTACACCTAACTCCCGACCGGAAATGTTTCTCATCTTACAGAGCCGGAGATCTCGGATCTGTAAAGATGGGAAATGAAGGAGCATGTTGAATCGTCAGCATTGGAGACGTGTGTTTGGTGACATCAACTGGCTACAGACTTCTGTTGAGAGATGTTCGACACATTCCTGAGGTTTGATTGAAACTGATATCAGTCGGTCGGCTAGATGATGAAGGCTACATGGGTAGCATCCGAAACAGTATCATGAAGTTCTGCAAGGGGATCCTGATTGTGGCTCGGGCACGGAAAACCAACACACTCTATGTGATGCATGCTCAATTATGTCAAGGGGAAGCAAATGTGGAACCGACACTGTCGGAGAACTGTGGCACAAGACATTGTGCCATTGAGCCAAAAGGGGATGCGGAATCTTGCCAAGGACAACCTCATTCCGGAGGTGAAAGATGTGCATCTTGAGAAGTGCACCAATTGCTTGGCCGGCAAGCAAAACCAAACCTCTTTCCAGACAAGACCACTGTCGAAACGGAATGCACCGTTGGAACTTGTGCATAGTGATGTATGCCAAGTGGACACGAAGTGACATGCCAGATCGCAGTACTTCCTGACGTTCATAGACGACCACAATCCGAAACTGTGGGTCTCACCGCTGAAGACGAAGGATCAAGTATTGTCCATCTTCAAGGACTTCCATGCAAGAGTGGAAAGGGAAACCGGTCGGAAGCTGAAGGCTATATAGCTCCCTCTCAATTTTTGGGTATTTTGTTGGCTCTCATTGAGAGTGTATCATCTAGGTTTAAACACCCATTAAGCTTAATATAGCTTATCTTGGTTCTATTCATGTAAGTCTTCTCTTGAGCATAATCTGAGTTTAATGTTCATTCTTATTGAGTATACTAATCTTGAAAGCCCTCTTGTCTAGTTTTTTGTATAATGATAACTAATGTGTTTGAAACACAAGCTATAGATGTGAATTGCTTGTTTGGACAGTTTTTAGTTTGTTTTGTGAAAGGCATTTGATACCCATACACTTCACAATTTAGTCTATTACAGCAATGAAGTCTACTTTTAGGGTACAAAGTCTCAAGGGTTCAATCCCCTATTCCAGATAGCTATTGGGTTTTTAGTTGAGTGTGGTTGTTGTTTTTTCTGTTATGAGAAAGGGTCCATCATACTTGTGTCGTAACTAGGAGGTAATATACTTCCCTTAGTGTTCACACACAATGTGAGTTGTTTAGAGTAGTATCTCATTGAAACGGATGATTGCATTAGACTCAAGTGAGGGTTGAAAGATAAAATCGAAAGTCCATATTGTATCTTTATGGGTTGGCATGAGGTAATGAGCCAACAAAAATTTATATACAAGTGCAAGTCAACTAGCTAAAGTTGGAAATTAAGGAGATACCAAGGGAAATGAGAGTGGGGGAAGATTGGCCTAAGGTGGGGATAGAAAGACATGGGACATGATTAGACTTCGTCACACACAATACTCTAACAATCGAAAAACACTGACAAGAAGTGGCTGAAGTAGGACTTATCCATATACTTACTTTCAACATGATGACCAAGGGATATAGGTTACAAGTTGAGAATGGACTACAAATCTAATCCATGCAATACAATGAATGAGACCCATTGTTTTAAATAAAAAATGTATTTTGAAGAGTCAATGCAAGAACTTGCATGATTGACCATATGAACAATTATTACTCATGTAGACTTAAGTGTGAGCAAAGGAACTCATGCAAATTTGTCTGTTTCATTGAATTGTCCCATAGGCATTCCAAGAGTTGTTGGTTCGACATTACTACACTAACTAGTGTTTAGTATGTGTTTGGCACCTAACTATAGTGGCAATAGTATATTTAACTATAGTCACTACTATGGTAAGCAAGATTATTCTATCATGTAATCAATGGTTATTTACATTCTAGGGAGATTGGTATCCCTCTCATTGTCATGATGATTGATTGGCATAAATAATAATAATAATATGTATATATAAAGCTACCCTCAATGCTCACCATCCTAGTACCAACCTTTTTGGAATGTAAGTCTATTATTTGGAATCATTTGGTGTATTATTGTCTCATTTACTCACGTTATTATTCATCTCCATATCCATATGGAATGAAGGAAGCTTAATTGTCGTAATCAACTGATTATACAATAATGGCTATCAATGAAAGTGTATTTTATGTGAAATATAAGTTTTCTATGGAGTTCTGTTCTAAGAGCCTGAAATTTTGTTTTCTGCAGCAGATCACTGGAATCAATGTTGTGTTTTATGGCTGTTTTTTTTTCCCAACAGTTTTTACAAATGCTAGAATCAGTTCAGATATACTGGTGGAGATGAAACAATATTATGTACTATTTGTATACTGCCTCCGAGCTTTTTATTAATACCAATGGAGCATATGTTTTATGGTAAAAAAAAATGAAAGTGTATTTTATGTTAATTAATTTAATTCAATCATTTAGCTATGAATTTAATCTGCTAAGTAAGCAATCAATCTTGTACAATTCTACGCATTGACAATCCGACAACAAGTTTTATAGATCTTGGCTTTATTTATGGGAACATGCTTGGCTTGTACACATTTTTAACATACCCAAGAGTGTTCTTCAAAAGAGGCATATAGATATTGTGTAGAAAAAGGTTAAAAGATAAGGGGTATTGTAAATTTTCCAAGTTGATCACACACATTACATAAGTGCCTTGACAACATTCATTCTCATCCTACTTGGTCTTCTCACATTGAGCTTTTTATTGTGAGGATCTCATGTAGCATGGCCTCTTGATGATGGAGTTAATGCTTTTGCCTACAAGAGTGACAATGTACCACTAAATACTAAAGCATGTAAAGTATAAACAAAAACATTATAAAGCCCTTAATATGCATCAATATTTAAATAAGATCTACACACAGGTATCAATAGTTGAAAGAATATTATGTCCCTCAATTAAAAGAGCCCACAGTACGTTGCATACGAAAATTTCATAGAAAATCGGGATGGTTAGGTGTAGGTTGACAATGAAAGAAATGTTTGATTAGAAGAAGAATAATATACATGTAGTTCTATCCACAAAAATTGTTTTCGCAATTTTTATGACACAAATTTGCATAGATACATGCATATGTTTATAATGTTAATTAGATCCTTTCGTAGTCTGTTAAGAATATTATGTCCCTCAATTAAAAGACCACACAATACATCACATACGAAAATGTCATAGAAAATCGGGATGGTTAGGTGTAGGCTGACAATGAAAGAAATGTTTGATTAGAAGAATAATAATATGTAGTTCTATCCACAAAAATTATTTTAGCAATTTTTATGACATTAATTTACATAGATTCATGCTCAAAACATAATAATGTTTATAACGTTAATCAAATCCCTTTATAGTTTGTTTATGACATCTTAATACATGGAACTCTGAGGATAAAAAAACTATATTTAGGCATCAATAATGACTCCTTGCATGTATGATGATCATCGTGTATCTTTTTATCAATGATTTTGGGGGATTTGAACACCTTTTGTCACATCAGAACTGTTAGAATTGTGCATACAATACGTGAACATCTTGTTATCTCAACTTAATGACACAAATCCTCAAGAAATTTAAGGAGACAATGAAATAAGACAAAAGAGTCAACAAGGTGGGGATGTTTCTAAGGGATACTTAATGCATTAAGAAGAAATTTTGAGATGTAAAATACATCCTTACATGTGTAGACGACTAGTCTTCAACGCAGGGGGAGTTTTCTAACGTAGAGCATTTTGTGTAGAAAATGAAAAAAGATAGCTTATATCCTTGAAACTTGTCATGTTGAAAAAGAAAGGGATCCCACCATTGACTAGAATGCCCTATATTTTCGCTTTTCTTCTTCCTTTCAATTTTAGTTTAAGCATTACATCATGGGGATTAAATTAGAAATAATGGAATATATGCCTGAACAAATGCGATAATGTTATCATATGAAAAGGCAAACGGATCGTGTCGGTCGTTTACGTGGAGGGAACGAATTTAATCGAAAAAGTAAATAAGCATGCTAATAATTGATGAATTACAAACATGGGTACGATGTGGACACACCCGTGATACTTTAAAAAGAACATAAAAAGTTCGACGGGGGTCCTCGTCGAATGACATGACATCGCTGTGCTGGTGGCACGGAGCACTCGCGCGACCCACTAGAAATATTCCTTTAAATACCACAGCACGGGCCATGTTTTTTTGAGTAAGAGTCAATCAAAGTACCTACTTCAAGCTACATAACATATTTACGTGGTACTTCATGAATACTCACAACTATGTGTGTGTGTGTGTGTGTGTGTGTGTGTGTGTGTGTGTGCGTGCGTGCGTGTGTGTAGATAAGGAATGTACAACAGGCTAAAAACAGATATACGGGGGAAAAAGGTTTCCTCTTTGGGAAACCTTTTTCTTTGTAATATCGTTGCTTCTTACTTGATTTCGTTTTTAAAAAAAGGTTCTGTTGATTGTTGGTTGGGTTTAGGCAGTAAAATAAAGCAAGGCATGAAGATGATGTCCGTCACCTGCTTTACTGTGGTGTTGCTGCTGCTGCTACTGCTGTGGTGCCATGAGGAGGCGTACGGCAGGCGCAGCCTTGTGGGCACAGAAGAAGAAACAGACGGCGGCGCCGTGAACATGACGATGATCGACGCCACCATGTCCGACTATGAGGCATGGCTGGCTTACGTCGCCTCCCGCTCCACCTCCTCCTCCTCCTCCTCCTCCGGCAGCGCCGCCGTCTCCGCCGCCGCCGCCGCATCCGACGGCGGCGGCGCCGCCGTCATTACGGTGTCCAAATCAGGCGGCGCCGATTTCTCGAGCGTTCAGGACGCCGTCGACTCCATACCCAATGATAACAACCAGCGCGTCACCATCCAAATCGCTGCTGGTACATATAAGTAAGTATACTGTATACATATACATTCATATACATATATATATATATATTATATAGATATATGTGTATTTTTACAAAATTATTCCCTTTCCTTCATATGTAAATATTGTCTCTTTTTTCTTTTTCTATTGATTTGTTCCCTCAATTAGTTATAATTGTTAGTGAACTCCAAATTAGCATTAGCTACCTAACTAGCTTGTTACGTAATGAACCCGACATCACTCGCCGCCTCCGCACCTGCACTACACCAAGCCAAGCCAAGGCTTCTTTTTTTTTCTTTTATTTTCCTTTCATTTATATGTAAGTATATTTTTATTTCATTTCTTTTACATTGTTTTATTGATTCGTTTTTCATTTTTTATTTTTGCTAATGCTAGTTATTGTTAGTGTTGAACTTGTTGAGAATTAGCATTAGCATTCGCAAAATTAGCCAAATATAAAGACATGTAAGGTATGCAAGGAAGGGCTAGTGGAGGATGAATGTATCGCTTGCTTTTTACATGCTCTGCATATAGTGCAATTTGTGAAAGCTATGATCATGATATATTAAGAGGGCGTGATGACTTGAGTATCACACTAAAGAAAACACCTAGAAGGTTGAGCTCATGTGTGTATGCCTTATTCACACATCGAGACTTGGTGCTTCAAAGTATGAATGTCCCTTCTTAAGAATGAGACACGCATCAAGATAACTTTTGTACTCATGTCCTATGGATCGTATTGGCCTTTCTATCTATCTCTACGTAGGGTTGAACACATGACCTTTTGGTTTCCACCGAACATACGTGTTTCTCTTGCTTCATAAAGAGTAATTTCTATGGAATATGATGCATTAATTTCATCAAAGTTAAGGTTTCATTTCTTTTACATTGTTTTATTGATTCGTTTTTCATTTTTTATTTTTGCTAATGCTAGTTATTGTTAGTGTTGAACTTGTTGAGAATTAGCATTAGCATTCGCAAAATTAGCCAAATATAAAGACATGTAAGGTATGCAAGGAAGGGCTAGTGGAGGATGAATGTATCGCTTGCTTTTTACATGCTCTGCATATAGTGCAATTTGTGAAAGCTATGATCATGATATATTAAGAGGGCGTGATGACTTGAGTATCACACTAAAGAAAACACCTAGAAGGTTGAGCTCATGTGTGTATGCCTTATTCACACATCGAGACTTGGTGCTTCAAAGTATGAATGTCCCTTCTTAAGAATGAGACACGCATCAAGATAACTTTTGTACTCATGTCCTATGGATCGTATTGGCCTTTCTATCTATCTCTACGTAGGGTTGAACACATGACCTTTTGGTTTCCACCGAACATACGTGTTTCTCTTGCTTCATAAAGAGTAATTTCTATGGAATATGATGCATTAATTTCATCAAAGTTAAGGTTTCATTTCTTTTACATTGTTTTATTGATTCGTTTTTCATTTTTTATTTTTGCTAATGCTAGTTATTGTTAGTGTTGAACTTGTTGAGAATTAGCATTAGCATTCGCAAAATTAGCCAAATATAAAGACATGTAAGGTATGCAAGGAAGGGCTAGTGGAGGATGAATGTATCGCTTGCTTTTTACATGCTCTGCATATAGTGCAATTTGTGAAAGCTATGATCATGATATATTAAGAGGGCGTGATGACTTGAGTATCACACTAAAGAAAACACCTAGAAGGTTGAGCTCATGTGTGTATGCCTTATTCACACATCGAGACTTGGTGCTTCAAAGTATGAATGTCCCTTCTTAAGAATGAGACACGCATCAAGATAACTTTTGTACTCATGTCCTATGGATCGTATTGGCCTTTCTATCTATCTCTACGTAGGGTTGAACACATGACCTTTTGGTTTCCACCGAACATACGTGTTTCTCTTGCTTCATAAAGAGTAATTTCTATGGAATATGATGCATTAATTTCATCAAAGTTAAGGTTTCATTTCTTTTACATTGTTTTATTGATTCGTTTTTCATTTTTTATTTTTGCTAATGCTAGTTATTGTTAGTGTTGAACTTGTTGAGAATTAGCATTAGCATTCGCAAAATTAGCCAAATATAAAGACATGTAAGGTATGCAAGGAAGGGCTAGTGGAGGATGAATGTATCGCTTGCTTTTTACATGCTCTGCATATAGTGCAATTTGTGAAAGCTATGATCATGATATATTAAGAGGGCGTGATGACTTGAGTATCACACTAAAGAAAACACCTAGAAGGTTGAGCTCATGTGTGTATGCCTTATTCACACATCGAGACTTGGTGCTTCAAAGTATGAATGTCCCTTCTTAAGAATGAGACACGCATCAAGATAACTTTTGTACTCATGTCCTATGGATCGTATTGGCCTTTCTATCTATCTCTACGTAGGGTTGAACACATGACCTTTTGGTTTCCACCGAACATACGTGTTTCTCTTGCTTCATAAAGAGTAATTTCTATGGAATATGATGCATTAATTTCATCAAAGTTAAGGTTACCAATATACATGTTAGACCCACCCCCCCCCCCCCCCCCCCCCATTGGTTTTGGAAAAGAAACGTTATTGGCTTTAATAGTAAAACCTTTGTAAATTTTTCTAATAATATAAAAATAGCTTAGAAATTGTTCTTCTAACGAGATTATGCAATATTTCAAGTCGTGACATGGATCTTTTGCCTCTCTAATTCAAATTAGCTTACCCTAATGCAAAGTTATCACATACATACCTTTCTATTAGACCACATACTTTTCTTAATTTACTAGATGATGTTATGGCATGTAGGGGTTGGACACATGACCTTGTAGATTCTATTGAACAACCTTACCGATTGAGCTATGTGTGTATGTGTCTTTCTCTTTGTTTTAAGAGAAAGAGTAATCATGAAGGATTATTACTATAGTCAAATTACAATAATGGAATATGATATCCATTATTGTAAAAGCACACAATTATATTAATTGTATGTAAAATCCACTTCATATTTCAATTTCGTGCTCTCTCCTCTCACAATGGTAGGGAGAGGGAAGTTCCATAAAGCCACTAGAAAACCTGAATATCCAGTCAAGCAAATGATTCGCACATGCTCCAAAATCCAAAAACCCTACATGAGAATGCCTTCTGACTTCTTCACATAGGCTTTTACCTCATGTTTACTATCAAAGATGAGACTATTACTCATATTCTAATTGTGTTGCAGTTGCCAATATCGTAAAAATTAGAACAATGGCTTTAGCTCAACTTGACGAGTCTCAATTCCATTAAGAGAGGACAATCCATTGTAAACAAATGATAATTGTTTGGTTTCCTGCAAACATTAAAGAAATCTATTTGTCTTGGTATCAAATTCATGATTCCACAATCTTCAAAAATTGATACAAACATTTCGCCTATAGCCCTAGACCCTTTATTCTCCCTATCCCTATCCCTTCCCCCTCCTTGTCTCTTTCTAGTGTTAATAACTTCCATAATCAAATCATTGCTCTAGCTTCCAGACCCAATGGCAACACATTTTTTTCTCTCTTAAATATATGTGTTTGATATGAATTATGAATTGATTCAATGAACTTGTAATGTTTGGATCCCATGTCATGTTTCACACAATTCTTGACTTTTTTAGGCCATGTTATGGTTGACTCAACATGTAGCTAGTAATGGTTACGTTGAAACCCAACTCTTTCCATGAGTCAATATTACACATAAACTATTGCTGCACAAGTGTTCTTCATATCCAACCTTAGTCCTACTTGACATGTCTATCTCCCCTCCCCGTAGTAGTAGATTTTTTCTTGACACATAAACTATAGTTGGACAAATGATGATTTATTTTTTAGTAGAAGACCCTCATGCCAAATCCTTCGTTTTTTATCTTGTTAAAAATAAATTCATACTATGTCCCTAGTATCCAAGATTGAGAAAAGTTGTGTAGGGTCAATTTCCAACTTGAAAGCATTGGAGTAGATATATGGACTCGGAGGGGAAGTAAAGCTAATGAGGGACCAAAGATTCTAACTTTTTTGCTTTATAAATTATTATAATATATGCTTTTGGTTGGAATGGTCAATCAATGTAGTCGTAGTTTTGCCATACTTCTTAATATTAACAACATCCATCAGTTATTGCCATAATGCATTACATATTGCTAATGTGTGTGTTTTTCTAGCATAGTATATATTTAGTTAGTAGTAACTCCACTATTCTCTACATCATTGACTTTAGATTACTACCTTTAGTACCTAATAGGTTCTAGTAAGTAACTCAACTAGGCATGTGACCATACCACTAACCACACGCGAATTATGATATTTGATTGCTTGATTATTTTCCAGGGAGAAGGTAACGATCCCAAGCAGTAAGCCATATATAACATTTCAAGGAGAAGGGAGTGGCAGCACAACCATCACATGGGATGACACTGCATCTAGCAGTGGCTCAACCTTCAAGAGCGCTAGTGTCGCCATCAATTCCAAGTATTTCATTGCTCGTGACATCGCCTTTAAGGTGCCTGGCCCAAAATATGTTCCATAAGCTATGTTCATAATAGTTATAAATTTATTAACATACCCACGGTATTCCAAGTTGAAACTTGAGACCATTGCCAAGTGGGGCCATATCATCATATTATCATAATTTTCGAAAAAACACTTTCATTACTTTATTATAAGCGTGCGGAGTTTTCAATCTTTCATTACTTTATTTCTTACTTTTAATGGCAAAAGTGGGGAAATCCATATACTTTGAATGAACGATGTATCATATGGACAACCATGATATGTTCTTGATGTCAATGTCGATGTACATGTAGTTGTTAGATGTATTGATACCTCGTTCACTCATCCAAAGATAAAGACCCTCTCCATCTACCCATTGACGGTGTGACTCACTTTTCCATCGTGAATTGGTTGGGTTGGAACTTTGAAGAGAACATCCTAAATTCTAATGTGCATGCCTTGCATAAATGTATCCACAACATTGAACACGTTCCATTGTAAACTAACCAACAAAAACTATTTTTTAAATAAGGTATAAATATGCTAATTATGAAAATTGAATGAGCCGACCATCTAGCTTATTGATTTATAATCAAAACATATAGGGCTATATTTTATACAAAAGCTTGTTATTTAAGTTGGTTTGAATTGGTACCAACATCTCACACTCGTATTGGAATTCAATTTATGACTCCACTAGAGGGAATAGTGTTTATAGACTTCAAATTTACAAAGAAAATTGTTTATTTAAATTTCTCTTATTATGTGTAATACATTCATTTACATCGAGTGTTTCATTTTGAATCTAGAATTCAGCCCCTGCACCACCTCCAGGTGCCGTCGGTAGACAAGCCGTTGCTTTACGAATTTCTGGAGACCAAGCGGCATTTTATAACTGCAAGTTTTATGGGGCTCAAGATACACTATATGACCAAAAGGGCAGACATTACTTTAAAGATTGCTTCATTCAAGGATCAATTGATTTCATTTTTGGTGATGGGCAATCGTATTACACGGTAAAATAAATTACATACGGCAAAACACCTTTGAAGATGAAAAGAACTATATATGTGAAAATCATTTACGAGAGAACTATTTCTCTCACTAACAATATTTTGCACTAACTTTATAACCTATAATAATGTCTAGGGTTGTGAGTTGAACTCAATTGCCACTAGCTCTGGTTCCCTAACGGCACAAAAACGTGAAAAGCCAAGTGAGGACACAGGATTTTCCTTCGTCAATTGTAAAGTGTCAGGATCGGGAACGATTTACCTAGGAAGAGCTTGGGGTGCATATTCACGTGTAGTGTTCTTGTACACATACATTGACAATATCATTAAACCCGGTGGTTGGGATGACTTTGGTGATTCAAGTCATCAAGGGTATGTGATTATGCCCTATTAAAATGTTTGAAGTGTATGTTATAATCATTTCTTCTTCTTTGACAGTACTGAGTTATTGCAATTCTTCACTTGCAGAACTTCATTTTATGGCGAATACCAATGTTCAGGACCTGGAGCAAATGCCAAGAACCGTGTCACTTGGTCTTACCAATTAACAGCCTCCCAAGCAGCACCATTTGAATCAATAAGTTACATCGATGGAGAATCATGGATTTCATCCTAATAATCTTCATATGTCTAATGGGACTATTATAAAAATATGAAGTGTAAATTCTATGTTGTATTTATATTATTGTAAATCCTACATGTACCATGTTGGAAGTAATAATAAAATGTGATATTCCATGAAGTCTAGTGCAATGGAAAACCATGATATGGGCGAGTTAATATATAGAGTAGACAAAGAAGTGTATTGTGAGATGCCTCACCTTTATTACACTAAAATGCTTAGAGGAGTCTCCAATCATGTCTCTAGTGTTCCTCGATGAGAGCTCGTATCTATTGAATTGGAGTGGGTGCCTCGTCCTTTTATACAAATTTGTTTCACTTATTTTTTGGAGAAAAAAAAAATTGTTTCACTTAGCTCTTCAAAGTGATCCCCTAATGGAAATTAGTTGCCACTCACACAATTCTTTCGGACTAGTTTATATATAATGAAGAGTCATCCCAAACACTTTAGGCTCTCCATTTGTATGCCATGATGGGGCGATCCTATCCCCACTCAAAACATGCCACTAGTATCTAGTTTCTTTGATATTGTTGTATACAATACATCGTATCTTTAACATTCCTTTAACTTTATTCCTCCTACATAGATTCCTTTAACTTGGGATAACCCATCTATTGGAGCATTGCCTCTAAGTGGATCTATTGTGAAGAGGTGCCTTGATGCCTTGAATTCATCTGATGATAGCATGTGTTTGTCTTGCTTACCATTCCCTTCCCTTCTAAGTTGGGCCTCAACCGTAAAATTGTCCTTCCATTTCCAAACATTTTACACAGATTGAGGTTCATAAAAGCACAATTAAGTAGGCATATCCCCATTTGCTTTTTCTAAATTTTTAGGATCGAAACCACCCCCTTCAAGTTTTTTGTTTCCTCAAGTAGCAAAGCTATTTCTTGTGGTGTTGATGTCATATGACATACATGTTGTCCACATGTGCATGTACACACGCACATGCTAGCATCAATAATAAATGCATAGTAAGGAGTAGCCAAGAGACAAGATTATCGACCCATCAACTAAAAATCCCAAAACTAATTGTTCCATGGGTCATCTAGATACTCATAACATCAAGGTCAAGAGTTTGAATCTTGTCGCAAACATTCACAATTATTAAATTTCATGTCTTGAACTCCCAATAAAAAATATTGTATATGACATACATGTTGTCCACATGTGCATGTACACACGCACATGCTAACATCAATAATAAATGCATAGTAAGGAGTAGCCAAGAGACAAGATTATCAACCCATCAACTAAAAATCCCACAACTAAATTGTTCCATGGGTCATCTAGATACTCATAACATCAAGGTCAAGAGTTTGAATCTTGTCGCAAACATTCACAATTATTAAATTTCATGTCTTGAACTCCCAATAAAAAATATTGCATATGACATACATGTTGTCCACATGTACATGTACACACGCACATGCTAACATCAATAATAAATGCATAGTAAGGAGTATGCCAAGAGACGAGATTATCGACCCATCAACTAAAAATCCCACAACTAAATTGTTCCAAGGGTCATCTAGATACTCATAACATCAAGGTCAAGAGTTTGAATCTTGTCGCAAACATTCACAATTATTAAATTTCATGTCTTGAACTCCCAATAAAAAATATTGCACAAATTGCACATTCTAATTGTCATGTATGTGTTCAGTAGCAAGATCAGACATTTGAAATTGCATACTCTAAATACGAGAGTAATGTTGGGATATGAATTCGGAAACATGTGAAACCTCTTTCCAGGGTTGATTGACTGACCCCCATATCTCTTCACCATACAACGCAGACAGCGCGCAGAAGTTTGTAAGGATATACATATAAATGACATGTAATTACTAGAAAGAATTATTGGATTATTTTCGTGCGTCCTCTTAACTCACTTTATCTAGCACAACTGAAAACCAGTGGCTAGTAATAATATAAGTTTACTTGAATCATATGCATACTTGACCCAGAAGTTTGTAAGGATATACATATAAATGACATGTAATTACTAGAAAGAATTCTTGGATTATTTTCATGCGTCCTCTTAACTCACTTTATCTAGCACCACTGAAAGCCAGTGGCTAGTAATAATATAAGTTTACTTGAACCATATACATACTTGACCGAGTATAGACAGTATAAGTTTGTGATGTTTATTAAAGAATTCATCATTAACTACCAAAGGGTAATTGGAAGTGATGCCAAAAGTTGATCACCGAGTAAAGAAATAAAATGAAGCTCGCTCTTGGTCCATCAAGGCAAAGATAATATGTATATTATTATAACAAGAACATCATTGGTATAACAGCCTTTAAGCTTCTAGTCTATGCAGCCTAGGGAACAAAAATATATATAGCAAATGAAACCAATTAAAGATTGCTCTGCATAGACTATATGTGTATATATACATGTGCTCCATCGGACATTATTAGAAGCCGAAATACAAAGGCACGAAGACAGTTACATAGATGTAAATGGTACACAAGCACACAATAAGACCTCTATATCAACAGGAGGAGCAAAACAATATATGTACAAGCCTCAAAACTCAATCCCGCTAACCAGTTGAATTGAAAAGGAGGCTCGAGTTAGATTGCTTATTGGAGCCTCAACCTGGAGCTGTAAACCAGAGTTCCCAGAATGGTTTTCGTTTTGTTTCGAACGACCCACCTGAAATTCCAAATGTTGCTAACGGCATTTGAGCTATTTACTATATAACATAAACAAAGGTACTTTTTAAGGTATGATGAACAGTGCAATCTTAAGGAGTATGTAAAACAGGGTACAGGGGTATGGTATGAACGAAACAGGTCATATTTAAGAGATACGGTAAGAAATAAACAGGTATTCTGAAGGGGAATCATAAATAAGTTGCTTTGAAGGGGTATCATAAAGAGTTTTTTTTTAACGGGTTATATCATAACATACTTTTTATGGGGTATGATAAATGAAGGTATTTTTTAAGGTGTATGATAAAGGCATTTTTTAAGGGGCTATATTGTAAACTATGGTATTCTTTAAAGGTTTATAATAGATAAACAAGGATAATTTTAAGTTGTTATACGGTAATCACGATACTTTTAAAGAGGTAATGTGATAGACTAACCATAAGCGATGCAAAAACAGTCGGCTGAATTGTTGAAGCAAAACCACATGCCAACCCGATCTTTTCTCGGGGTAAATGCATTAGCTCAGCTCTCCAGCCCGCATTTCTTCCGCCTACTGTTGGCATGATGCTGAATAAGAAAGGAAAATCCTAATCAATTTTTCATCTACTTTCTGTTCATCAGTGTGGTCCTTTAACTCTCCCTTACCTTGCAACTAACACTTCTGGTTTGTTTCTTGTGAATGCACTTCTATAAATTATATTATGCTCAATAAAAAATGTAATTGAGATTAAAGATAAAAAAAGAGAGGGGAGGAGAGAAAATCAATCACCAAGAATAACAAACAAAACCTATGTCTGAAATCTTCCCCTCTTGAAATTCTTAACTCAAGAAACGCAACATAAACTTCATTATGCATAGTCTCAACAGAAACAATCATCCCCACTCATATTAAGAACAAGCAAGGCTCATAAAATGCATAACAAACTGCATTTCTATTACATGATGCAAACAGGACAAAAAGAGAAGATTAAGTAAACACAAAACAAACCCACCCAAAAATAGAGAATACATTGGTGTCTTTAATATTGATATTCCAACTTTAAATGTCAAACATAACCTACTATATACTAAATTACAACTTCAAACGTCAATCATAAAATACCTGAGCTCAACCATAGGCCTAACGATTGCACCAGATCTTTGCCAAGCTAATTGTTGCACAACATCGAGGGACACAGATTTTTCTGGTAAGTGCAGAACGGGGGTGATTCGTGTTCCACAACCAACCTAACAAATAGAAACATATAAAAAACATAAAGGAATGTTTCCATGCGGTTAGGGTTCACATGCTGATAAATAGAAACTTGTAATGTACTCAAAGTTGCTTTATCACAAAAAACATATTAGATTTCTCCTAGAAGAAACCCTAAGTACCCTAATTGAGAACGGTTAAAGATGATAGGCAAACTGTCATCGCCAATCAGCTGGGAGTTCTGAAGAAAGCCAAAAAAACCAATCCACCAAAACATGCTCTATAAATTTTATGGGGAGTCTAATAAAGTGTAGGCATTCAAAGCATCATGCAACGAAAAGAAGGTTTCGAGAAAATTAGGTCACCTTTTTTGAGAAGCTCAGTTTCATATCACCGGGACACCTTCCTTGTGCTTGAAAGATACCCCCACACAATGGAAAGTAACCACCAATTGACAAGCCCTCACCAGCGATATATGTCAATTGGCCATTGGGAGATTGGAAGTCCAAGAATGACTGCAGAATTGTAAAATCAAGGGTCACAAAGAATTTCAAGTTAACAAACTCAGAGAAAATATAAAGTACCAGTTCTTCATTAATGTGGTCAACTACTCTTTTCTCAGTGTAGTCTGGTGAGAGAAATTAGAAGTTTGTAGACCAATGATTCCGATATATCATTCAAAAATCGCAAGCAGAAGAAAAAGTCCAGAGCGTTCAAATGTGCCTTCCATTTGAAAACACCTCTTGCATGATAGCCACCAGTCCTCATAACTTCAAGTAGAATACATGTTTCCACTTCACATCCAATACACTACTATATTACCCTACACCACAATTTTCTCCTCCACAATGCTCTCTGATTCGAACCCAAACATAGCTTCAACCTCTCTTAATCTCCCATGTGTTTGTCTCTTTAATTCTCTCCCAACCAGTACGCATTGCTGCACTATAATCTAGGAGAGGCAGTGTGATGTTCTCCCCTCATCAACATGCAAGTCATCATAATAGCGTAATATACAAACATAAATGCTATAGAAACTCTAGAACTAACAGAGATAAATGAGAAAGGTAATAGACGGTTGATGGGGATGTAGATTGTAGCACCAATAGTTAAATTCCTTCTTTTTTTAGAGGTGCCAGATATCCTTTTGGGGAAGATTTGAGACTGGACAGAGCCCAAAACATGTAGTGAGAAAACTTATAAAAAAATAAGGTATGTTCAAGATCAGAGTATCACCAATCCCCTTACCCACTACCTTTTCCCATTGATAAGAGCAGAAATCATCCAAAAACATACAATTCCATCATCTATTCTGGCTGTTTAAATTATTATTTTCAAGTCTTTGATAAAGATGTCACAAAATATCTTTTTGCTTGCTTCCCATGCGATTCCATAAAGTTGATGTGAGGAACTCTTTTGAACCTTAAGCATGTATACGACAACCCTTTCCATGGCCATGATCTCAATGGGAAATGATCCCATCGCAAGAAGGGTGTTTGGATCCATATCACATGGGAAGAAAGCAAAATTTTGTGTTTTAGTTGGATGCAAGATATAAAAAATTGGTTTGGAAGATGGGATGCAACAGACTTGCTTCATGATACATCAAGATGGATACATTTGTGAAAGAGGCCTTTTTGCAACACCAATGCTTAATAACATGGGAAAAATGTGAAGGCTCACACTCCACACATTATACTTCATTTGTTGCATCTCAAAACAAGATCTTTGCCAAATGGGGAAACTGCTCACATCAATACATGTTAGAGCCTATCCCATTTCTGCCCATCAAACCATTGCCTCCATGCGACTTAGCTCACAATCACTACAAGTGATGAGAGAGGTTGACTATGCCCACTCTTTCCTAAACAAGTTGGGGAGTCTGAGTGAGTTTCACACTTTGATACAACGCTCTACCTTTGATCGCATTCATCTCTACTTTCTACACATATTCAACAAAACCAAATCCTTGCACAAATTTCTCACAATCACAATGTGCACTCTCAATTGCGATATTCATTTGTAAAGTTCTTGAACAACAAGAGTTGCTACCCATTTTCACATGTATTACATGAAAATGTTATATTTTTGGTCTAATCGTCATATTTGACATCCAAAAACGATAATAGAATCTATCTATCTATCTCCCGCAAAAAGAAGAAGATGATACTCGAAAACAGAGGTGTACCTCAAAGGTACACATGTGAAGACCAGACTCTCTCACAACACAATGCCCATTGTAAAGCATACTACGGAAAATGAAAAAAAAAGGTTATGGATGTGCCCAAAGATAGAAATATAGGCAAATGGCGACATGTGACAAATGGGACTAATTCACATCTTCTACGACTATGTTTTCAAATGCAATGGATATTTGAATATGGGATTTGGGATAAAGGAGTTGACCAATGAATCAAATATCATACTTCATGATACCCAAAAAGATTCAAGGTTTGGGCAACTACAACTTAGACTCGTTGATATGGGTGAAAAATCCAAGACAACGAAGAGTACAAGGTGGAGTGGCATGTTTGATTAAGAGAGAATTGGAGAAATATATGTCGATCATAAAAAATGATGAACATAAATGCTACATATGGCTTAAAATAGGAACACCAAATGGCGTGCCCACTTGGGATCTAGAATTCTTCTTGAAAGAGAAAAAGGTGGCATACACATAATCCTTCACATACCTAAGAGTGACATTCACAATGCCCCTGTTATCCTTACAAAGGCTGCCTGTGATAGACCTCATTGATATGCAGCTCTTGGTACTCTTGACAATGTGCACATATATAGTTCCTAGGGCCACAAACTAAATTGTAGCAGCTATTTGATACACCTTGTCACACCAAGTCTTCTCCATGCAGTAGAAACCTAGGGACCGAGTCTTCACAAGGCAAATAATTGGAAAGATCTAGAAAGACATTTAGCCTCAATGATTACCCCTACGATAAGGTGCAAAGCATTAATGTCTGATGATATTATCTAGGCAGAGATATGAGTAGACCCAATAATCACCAATGCATCATTCCCCATCAATGACCAATATCCAACACTTTGGGAGCTCCCTAAATGAAGGTACTCAAGATTGGCACTTATGTCATCAAAACAACTTGCACAATAAATGGTTCGAGTTGCATGGCATAAGCATAAATGCATTACCCCCTTCCAATATAACTCGGATCATCCATATCTAAATATTATCAAAGTTGAAACAAATAGACTTATCCAAATGTATATTATCAAACTGGAGTACAGAAGAACATTTGTATTCCAGTTTGATAATATACATTGGTAGGAAGATGGCCCACAATAAGGCACACTTTCATGCACATCGTAGGACGGATTCATCATCGGCCCTCTTATATGAACATACATCTATCCTGTGCAATGCAAAGTGTGATATGGCAGCTACAAACCTCTTCACATCAGTTAGAGATTGAGGTAGGAAAATATGCACACATACCTCTAGAAGAAAGAATTTGCCAATTGTGTCATCAGGAAGTAGGATCTGAAGAGCACTATGTCTGTCAATGTACTATATTTTTATGAAATAAGAGAGAGAGATATACCATTGCCTCTTAAACCAAGGATTTGGATCACTACACAAGGTAATGGAATTAAGAACAAATAGTCCCCAGGATTATTCTTGCTAGAAATCATAGGCAAAAGTTGTTCAAGGACAACAATACAACCAAACAAGCTCATCAACAAATAACAATCCCAACTTTCTTTAGCCCCATCAGTCCTATACTCATGTTACAAGTCAAATAAGGGCTACACAAGTGGACTCCTGATCCAAACATTGCAAAGGGGTTACAATAAATCAGGCCATATCAATTTGTTGCACATTAGTGACTTTTTAAAGATCTACTCCCAAAATCCTAACCACATTAATTCATGTGCAACCTATGTGCACATTAGTTTTAAACATTCCCATATATAGTATGTATGTAAAGCAAATAGCAAGGAAAATTGGATAATAATGAGCTTGAATCAATTCAGAACATATAGACTTACACATGTAAAGGGATTGATGCAGATCATGGACATCAGCAACCACTGTCTATGTTTGGACCAAACTGCTGGGCAGAGAGAATGAACAGCATTCTGAATAGCCACCAGGAATAGTACAAGTTACAAGTGATTCTCTATATGGAACTTCCAATTATATAGATTTTGATATTAAATAAATTTGAATTTAAGATACCTTTCTATCAAACCCATACCACAGCAAGTGCTGCTTAGAAATATGAATTGGTAAGAGAAGAGTAGTGTCTCGAACCAGTAGAATCGGCCCTATTTGAAGCAAAAAAGGAGGCCTAGAAGTAGTGTTGCTCCCATGAGAAACTTCCACACGCCATAAATCTCCCCTTGCGACAAAAGAACTCTCAGTTTCTTGTGTTTGGCTATCAAATGTCGCCGTCACATTGATGCTTCGTTGCTGAGTGAGAACACATTTTCATATCAAATTTTCTCATCCCAACACCCCTTGCTTAATCAGATACTCTAAAAAAATCTATTTTAATCTGTATAGTTCATCTATGCCATGATTAGATTGAAGCAAAAATTATCAAACAAACCTGTCTTCGAATATTTGAATGTTTATTGAGAGCAGTCAGAAGCTCCTGGTTAGCATTGCTATCATCTTCAAAATCTTCCTCATCGAGGTTGCTTATATATTCCAATCCTTCACTAACTGTCATTATTGCATCAGAAGCATTTGAATCCTTATCCAAATGAGTTCTTCCTTTCTTTAGAGACCCATCCACAGAGGAACCTAAGCCACTATGATATTCCATAGGTTGTGGTTGAATCAGATCAGCGTTTGCAGTATCTGCCTCTCTATGAAATGTCCAAGGAAAATGACTCACTGTTTGGTGTATAAAACCACCTACAAAAGACCCAACTGAAGCACCAACTTGACCTAATCTATCACTTAGTTCTTGAATACCTCCTCTTCTATCATAATCATCATCGCATACATGTTCCTCCCTTCTTCTCTTCATACTGTTGTCTCTACCAAAACTGGCCTTATAGATACCATTGAATTGCACACGGTTAACGGAAAATTTCCTCCTTTTGTTTGTATTCAAGTGTGCCAACGGCCAAGAGGTAGTGAGAAAGCTAAAAGCTTCATCAGTCCATGGTATATCAAACGCAATCAGTTCAGAAGGGTAGAATGACGGTATAGAAGGCATGTTAGAAAGCTTTATATGGCTTTGTAATATACATCCTATGCCTTGTGTGATGGTTGCGACCCTGTCTACCATATCTTGTCCATGTCTTTGTACCTCTTCCCATCCTTCCATAGCTCTTATCACTGAAATAATCTAGGGTTTAGATAGAGGTATAGTTGTATTCCTAGTTATCTTTTATTCCCTCGTGATATATCCCCTATATGTTTATTTGCTATTTATTTATTTATTTATTTGTCGTGAACAGAGAAACAGAGCAAGAAGAAAATCATTCCTTCCGTCCTCACACCATAGTATGAGTGTTGTGCGTGTGTAGATAGATAGATAGATATCAATTCTTTATTGTCTAATAGAGAAACATAGGAAGAATCAAAACAATCTAACCTTTAGACTGATGACTTGATCTGATGATAAGGTAGATCTACTCCAGCTGCAGAGTTTGATGGCAAATGAGGAATGACGAAGATGATGGATGATGGATGATGGATGATGGATGATGGATGATGGATACAAGACAAAGCCCTAATCCGTCCCAGAAGAAACTCTACTGCAGCATAGGTACATATTTTTCCAGCTTCAGAAAATAAAATCCAGGTCAGAGTGTCTAGTTTTGTAATTATTGTAAACATTGTACGAAAATAATGCATGCTTCAAACTCATATACGTATAGTATGTATCAATATGTATGTTACATGTCTGTGTGTATGTATGTATGTATGTATATGATGAAATTGGGGTTGCGATTCGTAGTTGTTTGCTTGAAGAACATGAATGGGCGCCCTGCAAGAAACAATTGTTAGAGAAAATGATACATACCAATGTTATTACTTTTCCTGAGTGTTCGCAATGAAGAAGTCTAATTGAATCCACGCCTAACCAACCATTCTGGTAGACATGTCGTGCACTTGGCATGTTTTTTGGCCAACACTGGATGCCCACGTCAATGTTTTCAAGCAAACAAATTGCTTTCATTGTCAGGAACTACACGCTCCCGATGAACAACGCTCGGCCCCAACCAAGCTTAGAATCAAACATAGAAAAACGGGAATGAATGCATGACACAATGGAAAGAAGAGTACACAGGATGTTTACATGGAAAACCCAAACACGGGAAAAACCACGGCAGTCCACTAACTGCTAACTATCACTATGTAACAATATACAATAGATGAACACAAAGGCAACGACCTCTTGTTCACTGTCTTTGCCACAGGCGACGGTTACAACAAAGATACGAACTCTTCGTCTCTTTCTCTCTCTCTCTCTCTCTCTCTCTCTCTCTCTCTCTCTCTCTCTCTCTCTCTCTCTCTCTCTCTCTCTCTCTCTCTCTCTCTCTCTCTCTCTCTCTCTCTAGGTACACTGTTGCGCTCTAATCTTGCACCAACAAGAATGACACACAACAACTTTTTCTAAGTTTGCCCTGAGTCATATTTATACTAATATGAATTTTCGGGTATTTACAAATATAGCCCAGATGGACTCTCAGAAAACATATTTACGAATATGTCCCTTCATCCGGTGAGCACTCCTCACCGGGCCTTCACCATCCAACTCTTGTCGGGTACTCGTCATCCGGTTCTCACTTCCCATCCGGAGGGATCTATTTCCTAACAAACTCCCCCTTCACTCCGGCATGGGATGTTTTACTAGTCTGATCCGCTTCCGGCATGCATCCAGCTTGTCGGGTATCAGTACTTTGGTCAGCATATCTGACCCGTTCTTGACCGTGTGGATCTTTGTCAGCGCGAATTCCTGGTCATCTACTCTTTCCCGGATCCAGTGATACCTTCGTTGGATATGCTTCGTCCGGGAATGGTAGGCCACATTCTTAGCAAGGTGGATGACACTTTGACTGTCGCAATAGATCTGGTATTCATCTTGCCGGATACCGAGCTCTTCGATGAGGTCCTTCATCCATAATATTTCCTTGCCGGCTTCCACAGCCGCCATGTACTCCGCCTCCGTGGTTGACAACGCAACCATCTTCTGCAGCCTCGACTGCCACGAAACAGCTCCCCCTGCATATGTCATTACATACCCGGATGTAGACCGGCTAGTATCCACATCAGCCAACATGTCCGAATCGGTAAAACCGTCAAGTTGATGTTTTCCGGAGCCGAATCAGAGACACATATTTAAGTGCCCTTCAAGTACCAGACTATCCATTTGACTGCGTTCCAGTGCTCCTTGTCGGGATTGCTCATAAACCGGCTCACCACTCCGACTGCGTATCCTATATCCGGTCGGGTACACACCATTGCGTACATTAAGCTCCCGACGGCAGAGGCATATGGAACCTTCATCATATCAGCCTTCTCTGCTTTCGTCTTCGGGCTTTGCTTACCAGATAATCTGCAGTTTGTCGGGAGTGTTAATCCGACCGGTTTCGCTTCTAACATGTTGAACCGCTGAAGCACCTTTGTCACGTATTTCTCCTGTTATAGCCACAGTTGCTTCGTTGGCCGGTTCCGGATGATATGCATCCCCAGCATTTGTCTAGTCGGACCCAAGTCTTTCATCGCGAAAGTTCGGTTGAGAGCCTTCTTCAGCATCCGTATTCTGGCTTGGTTCCGTCCGACGATCAACATGTCGTCCACGTACAGAAGGAGTATCAGGAAGTTGCCTCCTTCGAACTTCTTCACAAACACGCAGTGATCGGCCTGCGTCTTGTGGTACCCTTGATCGGCCATGAAGGAGTCGAACTTCTGGTACCATTGTCGGGGAGCCTGCTTCAGTCCGTACAGGCTCTTCTTCAACCGGCAAACCAGGTGCTCCTTCCCTTTCTCCACGAATCCTTCCGGTTGTTGCATGTAGATCTCCTCTTCGAGGTCACCGTGAAGGAATGTCGTCTTCACATCCAACTGCTCTACCTCGAGGTCCATGCTTACTGTTATACTCAGCACCGTTCGGATGGAGGTCATCTTTACTACCGGGGCAAATATCTCGTCGAAGTCCACGCCCTTCTTCTGCTGGAACCCCTTCACCACGATCCTAGCTTTGTATCTCGAGGGGTTGCCGGCATCTCCCGGTTTCAACTTGTACACCCACTTGTTTCGGAGTGCCCGCTTTCCTTTCGGCAACTCCACCAATTCATACGTATGGTTCTCGTGCATGGAATCCATCTCATCTTGCATGGCACTTAACCATTTGCGGTTGTGGGTGTCATCCTTCGCTTCTTCGAAGCTTTCTGGCTCCGCCTCATCGGTTAGCAGCACATGCTCTGCATCCGAAAATCTCCGGGGGGGCCTTCTCTCTCTGAGAGGATATCTCCGTCTTTGGGCTTCGGTAACCAGCTCCTCCATTTGCTCTTCATCTGAATCCGATTCGGGGTCTTGGCTGGTTCCAGTTTCAGCTTCCTCTACTTCTTCTTCTGCCGGTTCGGTATCCTCACCGTAACTGGTTGGTTCCTCGAGTGCTAACCGGTCTCTTGCCGGTTGGGTCTGCTCATCGTAGAATCAATCCTTACCGGTCAACTCGGAGTTCATTATCTTCTTCTCCGACTCCCAGTCAGCGAGTGTCTTGTCCTCCATGAAGATAATATCTCGACTCTGAAATACCTTCTTGTCGACCAGGTCCCACACCCGGTAGCCGAACTCGTCGTCATCGTAACTAAGGAATATGCATGGCCGGGTCTTCGGATCTAGTTTTCCTCTCCGGTCCTTAGCTACATGCACATACGCAAGACACCCGAATACCTTCAAATGCCAGTAGGACACTTCCTTACCGGTCCAAACTCTCTGTGGCGTGTCTCCGTCCAAGGGTACTGAGGGTGATCTGTTTATCACATATGTCGTCGTCGATAGTGCCTCAGCCCAAAACTTCTTGGGTAGTTTTGCATGCGCCAGCATACTCCGGACCCTCTCCATTATGGTCCAGTTCATCCTCTTAGCCAACCCATTTAGTTCTGGCGTCTTCGGCACGGTAAATTCGAGCCGGATTCCCTTCGAGCGACAATACTCCTCGAACTGCCCCCGGTACTCACCTCTGTTATCTGCTTGAACCGCCTTCAGCTTCTGGCCGGTTTCTCTTTCCACTCTCGCGTGGAGCTCTTTGAAGACGGATAACACCTGATCCTTCGTCTTCAACGGTGTGGCCCACAGCTTTCGGTTGTGGTAATCTATGAACGTCACGAAGTACTGTGATCCGGCATGTGACTTCGTGTCCACTTGACATACATCAGTATGCACCAACTCCAGTGGTGCATTACGTCTCATCGGTGGCCTCGATCGGAAGGAGGTCCGGTTTTGTTTACCGGCCAGACAATCAGTGCACTTCTCCAAGTGCACGTTCTTCACTGGAATGAGGTTGTCGTCTGCAAGCCTCTTCATCCCCTTCTCGCTCACGTGACACAGCCTCTTGTGCCACAGCTCACCGGCAGTGTCGGATGCCATGTTCACTTCTCTCGGGCATAACCGGGCATTCATCTAGTACAACGTGTTGACCTTCCGGGCCCAAGCCACAATTAGGCTCCCTTTGTTGAACTTCATAACATTGTTCCGGATGCTACCTGTGTAGCCTTCATCATCTAGCCGACTGGCTGATATCAGGTTCAGACGAACCTCCGGAACGTGTCGGACATCCTTCAGCAGTAGCTTGCATCCGGTTGGCATTGTCAACCACACGTCTCCTATGCCGACAATTCGGCATGTACCTTCATTCCCCATCCGGACACAGCCGTGATCACCGACTGAGTAGGATGAGAAGTATTTCCGGTCCGGGGTAAGGTGGAACAACGCTCCGGAGTCGACCACCCAGGTCATCTCGTCGTCGACAAGGTTTAGCTCACTCTCCTCAGTGATGAGCATCAACTCTTCTTCACTTGCTGCGATTGTCGTCGTTCCCTTCCGGTCTGGCCCCCTCCGGTCTTTACCGTTTCGGTCCGGTGTCCGCTTCGAATCGGTGCCGTTGGTTTCCTTGTCCTTTCGAAAGTGCCGACAGTTTTTCTGGAAGTGTCCCGGCTTGCCGCAATAGAATTAGGTAGGCCTCCCCCTTGACTTTGACCGTGTCCCCGACTTCTCCTGGTTCTGGGGACTACGGTTCCTTTGTCTTCCGCGTTCCGATTCGGTAAGGAGCGCTTTGGAGTCGGAGCTCATATCCTTATCTTTCCGATGCGCCTCCTCATCTAGCAAGCTCAACTTCACTCTTGCTAGGGATAACCGTTTCCCTTCCGGCCCGGCGTTGCCCAAAGTGACAACCAACGTCTCCCAGCTATCTGGGAGGGAACCGAGCATGAGTAGTGCTAGTACCTCATCGGCAAGAGGTACTTCCAATGATGTTGCCTAGTGGATCAGCCCCTAGAAGGCATTCATGTGCTCTGCCATGCTGGAGCCATCTTGGTACCGGAGTCTTACTAGCTTCCGAAATATTGAAACCTGATTAACAACATTTTTGTTTAGAAACATAATGTCGATCTTCTCCCAGAGCTCATGAGCCTTGCTCTCTTCATTGAAGTTGTTGTATAGACTCATGTCGATGAAGCACCGTATGTACGTCGTTGTCTTCATGTGCATCACCTCCCATATCGTAGCGTCAATTTTGTCTGGTCTCTTGTCCCCGAACTGAATCGGCAACCAAAGATCTTTAACCACGAGCATGTCCCTCATCTTCGACTTCCACACCGAATAGTTGGAGCCGGTGAGCTTGAACATGCCTCCCAACGATTTGTCCATTTTCTGTGTCGTTTCACTCTGATACCACTTTGTTAGGAACGACACGCTCCCAATGAACAACGCTCGGCCCCAACCAAGCTTAGAATCAAACACAAAAAAACGAGAATGAATGCATGACACAATGGAGAGAAGAGTACACAGGATGTTTACGTGGAAAACCCAAACACGGGAAAAACCACGGCAGTCCACTGACTGCTAACTATCACTATGTAACAATATACAATAAATGAACACTGAGGCAACGACCTCTTGTTCACTGTCTTCGCCACAGGCGGCGGTTACAACAGAGATACGAACTCTTCCTCTCTCTCTCTCTCTCTCTCTCTCTCTCTCTCTAATCTTGCGCCAACAACAATGACAACAACAATTTTTTCTAAGTTTGCCCTAAGTCATATTTATACTAATATGACTTTTCGGCTATTTACAAATATAGCCCGATGGACTCTCAAAAAACATATTTACGAATATGTCCCTTCATCCAGTGAGCACTCCTCACCAGGCCTTCACCATCCAGCTCTTGCCGGGTACTCGTCATCCAGTTCTCACCGGGTCTTCCGTAGCCGGGTACTCGTCATCCGGTTCTCACCGGGTCTTCCGTAGCAGGGTACTCGTCATCCGGTTCTCACCGGGTCTTCCGTAGCAGGGTACTCGTCATCCGGTTCTCACCGGGTCTTCCGTAGCAGGGTACTCGTCATCCGGTTCTCATCGAGTCTTCCGTAGCCGGGTACTCGTCATCCGGTTCTCACTTCCCATCCGGAGGAACCTGTTTCCTAACATTCATGATGTGTCCGGTTGCACCTTAGACGACCGTTCTAGACAATGTGACATGTGCTTACAACTTTGCTTTTCAAGAACACGATGATGCTAACACCCCCCAAAACTCTCGATAACCATGTGGAAGTTTTTGAGAAAGCAAATCGTTTGGATGGCGCTTCCTATAGGAAGACATTTTGTAGCTACCTTTGTATTTTGTGGTGCATACAAAGAGGAATATAATGCATTTTCACCTCCCAACTCGCCAATATATGTATATGCAACTTGTTGAAAATCCAACACATGTTCTCCCAATTTGCAATAATGTGGGCAAATTTATGGACCATCAAAATTTCTATAGATGGCGCTAATCCAATCTCCATACTCGCCATCCTTTAACTTCTAAAAGATGAATATTGATATAAACTATGATCAATCTAAGAGAAATACATTTTGTTTCAAAATATTTATTGGATTCTTTACCATATTGGCTAAATACATATGATGTCGAGGTTCTTGACATGGTTAATAATTTCTTACAACATTGATGTTGGAATCCATGATGTATGTTCAAATGCATCACATTATTGGCAAATCAAACAATGGAAGTTCATATCCATAATGCACATGTGTACCAAGTATAAAAAAAGTATATAGACTCCTCTACATTGTATTTTAAAAATTCTTGATAATCATACGAAGTCAAATGTGTTAGGATTTCCACAAAAAAGTTATGCTCTTTGTGAATGCCAGTAATCCATAAATACACATATGATGCAATTGTGTGGGTATTTAGATTATGCTTGTTAGTTAGCAACCATATGTGGGGCAAGTTTAAATATCAACTTATATGTTTCATGATGCAAATTAACCCTATAACATGAGAGTAGTGAATCAGTGATACTATATTCAAGGAACATGTCCATGCAAGGTTGATGACTCATTCCGGAAAATATGCCTACATTACTTATGCACTCAAGTTACTTCATTTTCCATTCCATAAACACGTCCACACAACATATATCAAAAGTAAACATGTTCCTAAATGATCCAATTTCAAAATTGTAGAAAAGACTTCTCAGCCACATCAAAGAGAAAATAGATAATTACATTGATGCATCAATAAAGATAACTTATTTGTTTTTATTGTTGTAAGCTTATGTATGGAGAGAGCATTGGCGTTGTACCAATTGAGGGATGCACTTTGACCAATGATATGGTGGAGGATAGTTGATGTAGTTGCATATGATACATTCATGGTTTTACAACTTCCAATTGCTCCTCGTGTGCAATGTAAGAATTTGGCTAAGCTTTGAAATAAGATCATTAGAAGCAATACTAAATTCAATTCATTCTCTTGTGCATGGTAAGTAGCATATTGCTTGTTTAATTGTCTAAGTATGTTAGCTTGGCTTTAATGCCCTTATTCTAATGTGGCGTGGTGTCCCCCATAAAGTATATGTTTGTTTAATGGAGGAGACACTCGAGAGGATTTTAATGCATCGATGAAATCAACTTTAGTTTATGCACATTATTTTAATATTAGATGTCATATGTACAATGTGTTTTAAAACAATTGAAAACTATCTAAATTGTGGCATATATACGTAGAGAACCATTCAACTATTGTTGTTTCAATACATTGCAATATAGAATCCCATTTGCAATGGATCTAGAACTTTTATACCCATCTAGAGAATAAGTCTTTTTGATGGATATCCCGGGAATATGGTGGGTGTGATCATCAACACAACTCGAACATTCATTTGCACAAGAAGATTGGGTAAATTAATAGTAAATGTTCATTGTTATGAATATGAATAATATCACCAAGGATTGTGCTTTGCGAAATGCAACTAGTTGTTAGTTTTTGCTAAAGATGAATACATGAGAAGCAATTACATGTATTTATCAATTGTTATAACCACTGAATGATGGTTTTAAGTATTTTCGATTCAATTGTTATGGACCATGATCCTTGAAAATGTAAATTCACTTTTGATCCCCTATGTAGGGACTCAAGTAAATGTTTCTAACTATGCTCAGTCATTATAAGTTTCCAACTTTTTCAAGTCAATGTCCAATGCTTTTCCTTATGTCATCTAATGAAGTTTGCAATCTAATGTTGAATTGACCAAAAATTGTTCAATCGATTCCCAATTTAGATTGTCGAACAACCACCACACAAAAAATGTACACTTTGTCCATCCAACATTGAATGAAATGTTTTATTGACAACTTTTTTGGAGGACACGCATACTGCCATTATTATCATTAATACAACAAAAGAATTGGATAATTGACATGCAACACTACTTTGGCAACAATAAAAATATCTACTTTACACGTCAATCGAGCTAATAGCAAGCAAAAAAGTTGTGGGATGCGGTTGCCATGAGAGTCACATTTTCTCTCGAATTCCAGGTGTCACGGATGATTGATTCCACGCAACAAGCATTACCAAAATGATGGTGTGTGCCCTATGTGAACCTTCTTTGAGAGGAGGCCTATTGGGGGGGGGGGGGGGGGGGGGTTGGGAGGAGACACATACCAAATCTCTTGGAAATGATCACAATATTGTTGAGTTTATTGATCGATCAATGTCCTCTATGGGAC